>NC_139717.1:31318099-31439960 GCF_964188405.1 Protomyctophum parallelum
GATCAACTTTCTGTGATAAAATAACCATGGAGAACATTTTGACATAAAGAGATGTTTTTATGTGTAGTTTTCATTGCACCTCAAAGGGACTTCAAACACTGTGTGACAGTTCTTAGCCTTGAGGTGGTAACACATTTTGTACAACTAGACAACTAAATAGCTTTACCCATGGAGAACGTATTTAGCAGATCCACAAGCTAACATTGCTATGTGTTGTGAGCTTATAGAGCTATTTTTGGCAAATAGATTTGTTATATTAGGGGTAGGAGTAGACCAAGTATAGACCCCTGGGGGACCCCATCAACTATGTTTATATGGTCTAAGTGGTTATGGTCTCTTTCTGGGTGCATCCTATCTCATCATAATACATATGAAGAGCCTGTCTTTTCTGGACACCTAAAAAATAATTTTCTCTTTACTTCAGTTCTGGGACAACCTCCTATAAAACTTCATTCCAAAGTGATCATAAAGCTGTGGCCACTTTCGCTCCCAGGTAGCAGAGGTCTGTTGTCAATCTGAAAATTATTACATGATAGACTGTTGCCATAACAACCCGGAGTCATTCCTTGCAGCCCTCTGGCGTCTAACCAATTTCACCTCTTCCGCGGGGTCTGCTGAGAAATAGTGGCAAAAGAATCACTCTTCACGGTGCTTTGGCATGGCCCCAAAAGCAGCGGAATCCTGAATGGAAATGTCTTGTGTCTGCGGAGAGCTTTATGGCACTGCCCCTCCAGTGGTGTAAAGTAACTAAGTACATTTATTTAAGTACAATTTTGAGGTATTTGTACTTTTTGAAAACGTGTGAAATGGGACATTCTGCACAATTGTGTACTTTTACTTTTGGTACCTTAAGTACATTGTGATGCCAGTACTTTTACTCAAGTACATTTTGAATACGGGACTTCTACTTGTAACAGAGTACATCTACATTGCAGTGTTGATACTTAAGTAAAACATTTGAGTACTTTTTCCACCACTGCTTGTGGTGAGCTTTATGGCACTGCCTCTCTGCTGTGGGAGTCACTGCCTCTCTGCTGTGGGAGTCACTGCCTCTCTGCTGTGGGAGTCACTGCCTCTCTGCTGTGGGAGTCACTGCCTCTCTGCTGTGGGAGTCACTGCCTCTCTGCTGTGGGAGTCACTGCCTCTCTGCTGTGGGAGTCACTGCCTCTCTGCTGTGGGAGTCACTGCCTCTCTGCTGTGGGAGTCAGCGGGGTCATGTTTGTGTGGATATCAACAGGATTTACTGCACAATAGCAGTCAAGACCCCGGCTTTGATCCTCAATGTGTGACACAGGGAGCATGTTGAATTTGTTTCTGCCTGACTCCCCACTGCGTGTGTGTGTGTGTGTGTGTGTGTGTGTGTGTGTGTGTGTGTGTGTGGATCATTTTGAGTTGTAGCACAAGTGAAAGGGTAATTTACTGGGATGTTTTTTGTTTCTTTTTCATTATCGTCGATTCGTCATGACTCAGGAACAGTTATTAAAATATCATATCACTGCCTAGTGATATTGGTATGTTTTCCTCTTTTGCTTTATATTTGCACCTCCATTTGTGGCATAATTTGAATATGCTGTGTTCTCTGTTGAGCCTGTTAAATGGAGCAGCCATAACAAGCACAACACAGTCTAAATTATGGTACCCTGGAAATCCATATGTCCATGAAACCCACTTTGTTGTCAGCTGGGAGCTGGTGTAAACCGTACTGTGTTGGTGATTCATAATTGCATGAACCAATGACCCTCTGAGATACAACCATATACAGTAAAAGTTTCGGAGTTTTCCTATATGTCCATCTTTTAGTATATGTGCTAACACTAACGTTGTTCTACACAAACATTAAATCCCATTGGCAATGAATGGACAATTTTTAGTGTTCGTGTAAACACAAACATTGTGTAACACAAACATTGAAGACGAAGGTGAGGACGCAAATTCTGATTGGCCGGAATGAGATGATGTAGGCTAGATTACTGTATGATGATGTACGATGTAAGATCGCCCCTCACTTCACACTGGTGTGATTTTTACCGTGACTTTATAGGACAAATATTGTACGTTTGTACATATTTGCCATACTTTCCAAATTGTCCGTGCATAACGTGATTGGCTGTGATTGGCTGAAGTCCGGGCCCATAGGTTTTGTGCCACATGAGCCAGTGGCATGTTACAGATTAGCGACGGCTTCATAGGCAATAATCAGTGTTGGATTCATGTTAATGTGTATGTTCAGATATTCAACTATGTAAACTGTCAATACATATATAATACTTGACCGTTACCTTTCACTCTTTGAATGGTCAACCTCTTTGCTGGAAATAGACAATTACTGTACAAGCTATTTTCAGATAAAGTTCTCCTCAGAATATAGGGATGCTAAGTTTCAATTGGTTAATGTAAAAAAAAAAGAATCCTGTCACAGAAGTGGCAAGGTTTTTATGCACTGCATATCTGGAACAAACTCCCAGAAAACTGCAAGTCTGCTACAACTCTATTCTTTCAAATCAAAGTGGAAGACTTTGCCTCTGGCTTTTATTGAGGCTCTTGATTCATTTCTTGCAACTCACTGTAACTTTATTCTTGTAATTGTATCTGTTTTATTTTATATATATTTTTATTGTATTCAAAATGTCCTTTTGCACATTGTGTTAATGCTTTGTATAAAGCACTGAATTGTCTTGTTGTCGAAATGTGCTATACAGTACACTTGCCTTTCATGCCTATGACACAGTAGCTAAGTACTATTAGGGGCGATTCACACTATGGTCCCGGGTGCGCACTCGGGACCACTTGGCAGATGTTGTGGTAGTGTGAATGATGCATACCGTTCCCGGGAGCGGATCGCCCAACCGTCCCCGGGACCACATGGGGGGTCTCTGGACCGTTGAACTGTATACTGAATACGGATCGTTCCAAACTTCCAATGTGAATGCATGTGTACCTAAAGAAGGAAGTGGACTGTTTTTTTTAATAATCTTATTCTGCGGACTACACGTGGCTCTTGGGCTTTGCTTGGCATAGTTTCCAAAGTAAAACAAAATAACAATAATGCTATAAAGTAGAATCCATAGCAAACTAATATCAAACACGACACTGGAGCACAGAACTGACTAACACAGTGAATAGCAGGCCAAGTAGTATAACGGCAAAGAGGCAATGCAATGTGTGTCTGGATTTATTTGAGACAATGTCGCAGAGTTGATGGTCAGTGTCCGGGCCTGCCAGCCATCAAGCACAACGCCATCTGGAGGATTAAAGTGTGTTATGCAAGTGTACCCGGGTGAGCTGTTGAATCTCGGGCAATGTGAATTATGGCCATCGGGGACCAGGCAACCGTATTCGGAAACGGTTCCAATGAAACGGATTCAGTCCGTCTCAGTGTGAATCGCCTATTAGACTATATAGGGCTGTATTTTGCGTGTCTTAAGTACCAGGTCTTATTAGCTAACTTGAGTAAACTAAAGACCTGGAGGCGTGATCAATGCCATTTGGCTATTCTGAGTGGCCAAAGAGCATTGATCACGCCTCCAGGTCTTTAGTTTACTCAAGTTAGGTAATAAGACCTGGTACTTAAGACACGCAAAATACAGCCCTAGATGTCTTATAGCCCACCCGCTTCAGCCCACCTAGACATATTTATGTTATTTTTGCTCTAGCTTGTTCTACAGCCAGTCAATTTTTTATCACACATTTATACAATATCCATATATAAAATGTTCACTATGGTGAGTGCATTTATTCCATTTGCCAGCTGGGCTGGTTATGAACATAGCACAGGTTTTCACAGTTAATTTGTCTCACAGCTAAACTCTGCCACCCAAGAACATTAAGTGATAAGCTATCACAACAATCATCATCATCATCACCTTTATTTATACTCGGAATACAGTTGAGGGCAAGCCCTCATTTTCAATGTAGCCGAGGTTTACAATACACAAAATACAGTCAAAAAACAATACATCATCCTTTCGACTGACCAAAGTATAGCAGGGAGCTCAGTTTTAAAGGGTTTTGGAGTTCATTCCACGAAGTTGGGCCATTGACAGAAAAAGCTGTCTTGCCCAACTCTGTCTGGGCCTGAGGAACCTTGAGCCTTAAGAAATCACTAGAGCGGGTCTGATAGGTGCTATTGTTCAGTTCCATCATGGAACAAATATAGTCAGGGAGCATCCCAGCAATGGCTTTATATAAAAATAGGTGCCAATGCTTATCTTGCCTCTCAGTCAGGGAGGATAAATCTGAGTTCTCATAAAGTGCACAGTGGTGGGTACCATAACTATCACCAGTAGTCCACCGCTGTGTCTAGTGTCTAGCCGCTTTAAAAGTGAAGGAGCAGCAGACCTTTAAATAATGTCCCCGTAGTCCAGGACCGAGAGGAAAGTGGACTCAATAATAGCTTTTTTACTGGAATTTGGAAAACAGAATATATTGCTATACAGAAAACCTAGTTTTTGTCTTAGTTTGGAGACAAGATCACAATATGAAATTTAAAAGAAAGTTTATCATCAAGCCAGATGCTTCTATAAGTACACTATCCAAGTCAATATTCATAGCCCTAGAAAACAGCATACATTTAGTTTTATTTGCATTTAAAACGAGTCTTAGCTCAACCAGGGCATCCTGGAGAGTATTCAAAGCAAGCTGCAGATGCTTAACGGCAACCTCAACAGAACTGGCAACACAATATAAAACTGTGTCGTCCGCGTAAAGATGGGATTGACAATCCTTCAGAGTGGAAACAATATTATTAATACATAATGTAAAAAGTACAGGCCCTAAAACCGATCCCTGTGGGACCCCTGAACAAACAGGCAGGAAAGCAGATTGAGAATCTATCAAATAAGTAGCTATTAAACCCATCTAAAGTAACGTTATTAAAGCCAATATCATGCAGTTTTTGCAGAAGTAGCACATGATTGATTGTGTCAATAACAACTGTACGGAGACAAAGGGAAACCTACTTTCAAATGAAACTATACACATACCATTCTAAACAGTAAAGAGTGTTATTTTTTACTCTCAGAGTTAAAATAGGTTATTTGTACACTGTGAAATACAGTACAAATGGATAATTCAATATTGAGGATTTACATGCAGACCTACATCTATTCCTTAGATTCTCCAATGCTGTGCACATTTCTTCCTAGGGCTTTCTGAGGTGAGTTTTCTTCCCTACAAAGCAGAGATAGTATTTGCATGACCCTCTTTCACACCAACAACATTTCTCTCCTATGACTCCCTATGACCGTGGAATGAAATGATCCTGAAATCTCACGTTTCCCCAGGTCTTTCACGCTGTCTCGATGCACATCAGATAGGGCCTTTTCCTTTTTGCTTTCCTGCATCTGGTATAGTCTAATCGCTGTGAAAGACGAAAGGAATGCCCATTGAACCAGAAGCAATGAACACATTCTGAGATAATCTCATATTATGATCATTTTTAATTAGTCTTGGGTATCATACCACATTATGCTCACAGAAATGCCAGCACAAAAATACTTTGTTTGTTTCTTCGTTGCTTAAACTTAAATTACCCGGGTCCCTGACTCTAATCTTAATCTAAGTGTCATTTTGATATATTTTGTATAAAGTCCCTCCAGAAAATATGAATCAATTTGTATATCACACTAAGGTACCACTATATCTCTTCTGCTTAAACACTTAAATCCTATACAGTAGGTATTAACTATATTTAAATCTACAAGCTAAGCTTGTAGATTGGCTATTTTTGCCAAATGTTTACCACAACGCTAGGGTTCATGTGGTCAAACATCTTATATTGAGGAATGGGAAGCCAATGGTGCACTTGTACACAAGCTGTGCATGTTTGATTTGAGTAAAGGTTCTCCCTGACTGTGCCTGACATTACTTGTCTGCGGCTTTTGGTTATTCAAACTCATCTGCTATTTTCAGTTTCACTGAAAATTATGTAAGCTGCTTTTGTCAAGTTACCCAGCTACTGTTCATGGTGAAATCAAATACCTACCGTATTTACTTGAATGCTACATCATTCTGAATGTAGTGAAGCTACCAGAAAGCTACTGAGAAATGTACATTAGATAAGCTTGTAGCTTAACAGCTAAGCTGCTGCCCAAGACTGGTGGCTGAAGGTGTAGTTAAAGATTTATGATCTCTTACGATACGTCTTTTCAAATGAGCCTTCTTTGTGTTGTAATGTTCACAATTGCATGGAAATTATTAGTCAAGCTGTTGTGCAATGAAATTAATTGACATTATTGCACAGAGGTTGTCATCTGTTGAGTTCAAAGCATCTTAATAATGATTGTAAAAATCTTCTAGGCGCATCAAAGAAAGAAACTGCCCATGATCAAGCTGTAAAGCCTGACGTATACTTAGTTGTGTGCCTGTGTCGCGCATCAAAAAGAGTAGATCTATGAGCTCACAACGTGTCGTATCACATTGCATTATGAGTTTGTAGATTGGCTATTCGTGGTGCGCGACACCACCCGCAACCAAGTATAAATCAGGCGTAAGCTGTTGCACATGTGGTTTTACCAGCATCCCAGGCACTGTAAGGCCTGCCCTCTGTAGAGTTGGCCAAAACAGGAACCTGACACACAAGGCTCATAAAAACTCACTACCCGTGGCTGTAGCCATGGCAACAATGAAACAAAAATACCATCAGCTGCCATTTCTCACAAAATGTGCCTGCTAATTTTACACTTCCACAGTACCACTTTGACATCCTGCTGAAAGAAATCACGGTCCAAATGTCAGTGTTTTAGATGGAAATAATACATTTTAGATTTGAATTACTGTGTGTGTGTGTGTGTGTGTGTGTGTGTGTGTGTGTGTGTGTGTGTGTGTGTGTGTGTGTGTGTGTGTGTGTGTGTGTGTGTGTGTGTGTGTGTGTGTGTGTGTGTGTGTGTGTGTGTGTGTGTGTGTGTGTGTGTGTGTGTGTGTGTGTGTGCGCGTGTGCGTGGCAGGGCAGGCTTAAAGTCCAAGTATGACACTTATTAACAATGGGGAATTCCACTTACCAGCGGAACACTCAAGGGGGTAATAGGCATAGCTGCGTCCCGGTGGGGGTTACATATTACAGAAGTAAGGACTTGCTGTGCTGTCAGTGTTGAATCACTGTGATTTAGTGCCATGCCTTCGGCCATATTATTGTACAGTATACAGGTAAGCCTATTTCAATCCAACCTTCTATTTTCACCCCAGGTGGATAATAAGCCCTCCAAGTATGTGAAGTATTTGTCACGGAGATTGGACATGTAAAGACTAATTATGAAAATATTTAAAAATAATTATCAACCCCTCAAATCCTTTTTGTATGTACAGACATGGAGTGTGTGTGTGTGTGTGTGTGTGTGAGGGTGTGTGTGTGTGTGTGTGTGTGTGTGTGTGTGTGTGTGTGTGTGTGTGTGTGTGTGTGTGTGTGTGTGTGTGTGTGTGTGTGTGTGTGTGTGTGTGTGTGTGTGTGTGTGTGTGTGTGTGTGTGTGTGTGTGCGCGTGCGTGTGCGTGTTTATCATTTCACAGATTAATTGCGTAATGTGCACTAGCTGTTAGTTGGGATAATGTGAGTAAAATTTACATTTACATTTTTGTGCAGCACATTTCAACAACAAAGGCAATTCAAACATTAAGTAAAGGAAACACATTATAAAAGGACATTTGAATAAGAATAAGAAACACCTATTCAGGACACAGAGCAGTACCGACATATGGACGGATGGATACAGTCAGTATCCTTCAGTCTCGAAAGACCATGGCACGTGCACTTGGATTATATTAGGTGGTGCTAAGTGAGCAGTGATTAGTATGGTTGTAAAGTCTCACTCATCTCTCGCAGAGATGGCATTTAAGATTGTGCTGTTGCCTGCTGACGCTGATTGAGCTCCTTTCTGCTGGTGCTTGACTCAGCACAGTTTCACTCTTCTGGATTCCTTTCCAGACCTCCTGTCTCCAGCTGGCACGGCTGCACTACCCTCCCAGTTGTCTATTCTTATGCCCATGCAATGCATACGTCTTTGAATCACAGGTGGAGGCCTGGTGCTAGTGGGATGGCATGCACACGCAGGTCCGACATGCGGAAACAGCGGTCGGACTAGTGGTCGCCGGTCGAACATGTGCTGCTCTGTGCTTGCGGTTAGGGTTTGGTTAGGGTTTGGCAAGCTCTTCATACAGGTCTTTCCTTGGGGATCCTCCCATCTGCCATGCAGTGGACATGCCTTATAGCCATAAGACACCGCTGATGCAACTTAGTAGAGGCTGGACATCTGAACTACACCTACTTACAGAACGTACGGACAACCCAAAACAATGCCTTGGTAGAGGCATAAGAAATACAAGGATATTTGAGTTTCTTAAAGATGCCACATCATTATCATAATAACTGTGTTTATTGATCCTGATTTTGTTTGTTTATTGATAACACTCTTCAATTGAATTGAGCTAATAAATTGTTTCTCTCATCAGTTTACAATACCATGTAAGACAGTATAGCCTACCTGTTATTTGTTGCTGTGTAATCCATTATATTCGTGACATTATATTCATGATGGGTTCACATTTTCTGTATAGTGAAGCCAGTAGCCGTTACTGTTGCTCATTTACCATAATAGTTGAAGATAATAAGGTTGTTGTTTGTGACGATTTAGCTCTAGTATTCATTCTTTTTTTAAAGTTACAGTAAGTGACAGCTACAGAGAAAAAATAAAAAATAAAAATAAATAGCCCCCACTAGATTTATTTTTTGTTATATTAGTTTTTATTGGTTTTTATAGACATGACAAACAAGACATACATAACAACGACACATACACCAGACTGGGCAATGTATATAAAACGAGTGGGGGGGCCTATCGTGTTAAGATAGCATAGGTCATAGGATGAACACAACCATCATGAGACATCAAAAGAGTAGAGCAGGAGGGCATGGATATCAGTAGCCAAACAGAACATAAATATATAATACATAATACAACATAAATATATATAATATATCTATATACATATATACAGATATACATACCTATAACAACACATATAAAATATAAACATAAACTTGGGCACATATAAATATGAACAGTAGGGGAAACAGGTCAGCAGTTACGCAGCGGAGTCAAGGTGAGCAGTAATAGGGCCCCAAATATACTCAAAAGTGGCTAGACTGTCCTGTCTGTTGCATCGCAACCTCTCCAGGTGTATCAAAGATACAAATTCATTAAGCCATTTAATAAAACAAGGTACAGTCGATGTCTTCCACTCAGTTAAAATCATTCTTTTGGCTACTAGTGTGCCGAGCATAAGCGTCTGCTGTATGGTGTATGGCAGTGCGAGAGAGGCGTCAGAGCATCCTATAAGAGCAGCTAAAACTGATATACCGTGCTGTACCATGAAAAAATATTATGCCAGAACAAAACGATTTTTGGGCAGGACCAGAAGGTGTGGCCCAGCGTGCCTTTGGAGATGTTGCATCTACCACAGATATCGGAAACAGCTGGGTACATTTTGTTCATTCTGACCTTTGAGTAGTGTAATCTATGGATGACTTTAAACTGGATTAGTTGCAATCTGGAATTGACAGAACCAGAGTGGATCCTCCTCAACCCCTCGCTCCATAGCTCATCTGACAGCTCCAGTCCAATATCCTCCTCCCAGGCAGCCTTAATATGGTTTGTTGATGGATTAGAGAGTTTGGAGAACAGTGAGACAAATTTTGATATAAGTTGTTTGGAGTTGGGATGTTTTTTCAATAGTGCATATAAACAGTGTTCCTGAGGTAGATTTTGAAAATTGTTAAATTGATTTTGAACAAAATGTCTAACTTGTAGATAACGAAAAAAATGGGAGTTTGGGAGCGAAAATGCTTCTTTCAGCTCAGTAAATGATGCAAAATGATTATCTATATATAGATCTGAAAATTTGATCAGGCCCTTGTCCTTCCATTGTGCACAGGCTGCCTCTGTCTGAGAAGGAATAAAGTTGTGATTAAAACATATAGGGGAGTGTGCAGACAGCACGGGAACTGAAAGCACCTTCCCCACCTGTTTCAGTATTTTAATTGAGTTTCTCAAAACAAAATTGTCTTCCAGTAGGTGCCCTGGCAAGTCCTTTGAGGAAAACAAGAGAGCTGAAAGAGAGCTGCCCTTCACTGCCTGGGATTCAAACTGGAGCCATTTATTTAGGAGTGTCTAAATGGTGTCTAGATTAAGCTGAATTTGTGGGGCACCAATCAGGAACCAGTATGCAAATATGGGGTGGGTTTATCACCAGAGGCATTTATTGTCTTGCCATGCCAGGGTACTTTCAACCTGGTTATGGATTTATCTTTCTATCAATACAGGTGTGCCTTGATATATTGACTTCCCTATTTGTATGCTTTGGGCACAAACATATTGAAAATCACTGACAACCACATGATTGCTCCGATACACATGGAGTCACCGTGCTCCATTTGCCTAATGCAGCCTAATGCATATGGATGTTTACGCTATCTCCCCCAGGGCCCCAGTTCTTCTCCCTGCTGAATGGGAACCCCGACAAATCAGTAGGACACAATCCTCTACCGGCTTCCCACCTGACAACACTGACAACCATGTGTCTCATTAGAGCGCACCGCCCAAGCTGAAGGCAACGCATCTGGGAAGCAAACCCGGGTCTCTGCGGTTAGTGGGTGAGTGTTTTTCCTGTACGCCCAGTTCTTTTTAATGCCGTGTGTCCGTTAGCTACGGAGCTGGGTCTTCTTCATTAGAGACACTTAGCAGCTCATTAGGATTGTGACAAAAAACGAAACAGCGGGGGAGAGGGAGAAAGAACCGCCGAGGACATGTGGTTCATTCATGTACTGTATGTCCTCGAGCCACAGCTCCTTAATTGCTGTGTATGTATTTGCATACGGAGCGGCACATGAAAGCCACAGTGCAGACAAACACAGGACAGATGCCTCATGTGGAAACTCGAGGGCGCTGTTGTAGGAAGTGAGAGGAGAAAAAACATGTGCCAGTTTGAACACCCCCAACTGTGTTTACTGGAAGGAGGTGGGAATGCAAAGAATGTCTGCTGTCTGACTTTGTCCATGTCCTTGTAAAATGTGTCGCAGCAATTATTTTCAGACAGTGTTCATTTCACTTTGTGGACACTGGGAATTCCCATCTACAGTATCTATAATATTCCTTTCCGTATGAAATAGAATATGTGATACATTAAGTGCATTGCTTGCATGATACTGTAAATCACAAAAGTACTATTTGCATACGTGCGGATGGAAAAGAAAACTCAACTTCACCTTGACTGTGGCAATAAATTATTCAATTTGTCACCTTTGACCTGATGATTAAGGGCAGGTTATAACGGTTAGGAGTATAACGACTGGCTTAACCTAATATTGTCACGGTTCGCAGTGAAGGACTGAACCCAAGTGCAGAGCCAAACGCAGAATAGTCTTAAATTAAAGTATTTATTAAAGCAGAGAAGCATACAGCCAAAGTAAAGTGTCAAAGCAAAATATAAATCCAAAAAGGCAAAACTTCAGGAGCAAAAATGCTAAAACACAGAAGTCCAAAAATGCATACTTTCAAAGCATAACTGCATAAACCAGAAGTCACACAAAGCACATGCAAGGCAAGATACCTTTTAGGAGACCAAAAATAGCAACCAGAAGTCCAAGGCAGATCACTGGAACAACAATGTATGTCCTGACAGTGTGTTTGTGTATGAGTCCAGTTTTATAGGGAGCAGGGTGATTGCAGAAGTGTTCTCAGGTGTGGAATGGGCATGGCACTGTTGGGCTGAAGAGGGGGTGGAAATAGGTGTGTGACAAGGACTGAAAGGGGGAATGGAGAGTGGGAGTGGCTGATGTGGAGACATGGTCTGTAGAGCGACAGACCATGACAGTACCTCCCCCTTAAGGGACGGCTTCCAGACGTCCCACCATGCTGGCCCGGAACACAGAGCAGGGTGGATGGAGGGGGTCTGGGGGAAGGGAACTGATGCTGAGCAGATGACGTCAGGTGGGCGGCCAGGATGCTGGGACGAGGGGTCAGGCGGACGGCCTGGGGGCTGGGACGAGACGGTCAAGTTGTCGTCGGGCGGACGACCGGGAGGCCGAGACGAGGCGGTCAAGTTGTCGTCGGGCGGACGACCAGGAGGCCGCGACGAGACGAAGGAAGCGTCGTCTGGAGGTCGGCCAGGAGGCCGAGAGGAGACGAAGGACGCGTCGTCTGGAGGTCGGCCAGGAGGCGGAGCCGAGATGTAGAATTTGGGAGGAACCGCCAGGGATGCCGCAGAGGCTGGAGGCGACGCCAGGGATGCCGCAGGCAGAGGCGAAGCCACAGGAGAGGCTGCAGGCAAAGGCGACACCACAGGAAAGGCTGCAGGCAGAGGCGACACCACAGGAGGAGCTGCAGGCTCTGGAGCCAGAGCTGCAGGTGTCAGGGCTGCAGGAGCCATTGCTGCAGACTCAGGAGGGAGGGCTGCAGGCGGAGCTGCAGGCTCAGGAGGTGGGGCCGGAGGTGCTGCAGGCAGAGCTGCACACCGAGGAGACATGGAGGGTGCTGCACACCCAGGAGAGGATGCTGCACACCCAGGAGAGGAGGATGCTGCACACCCAGGAGAGGAGGATGCTGCACACCCAGGAGAGGAGGATGCTGCACACCCAGGAGAGGAGGATGCTGCACACCCAGGCGAGGAGGATGCTGCACACCCAGGCGAGGAGGAGGATGCTGCAGACGGGACCCCAGAGGACACTGCACACACAGGAGAGGAGGATGCTGCAGATTCTGGAGCCTGGACTGCAGGTACAGGAGGTGGTGGAGAGTTGGGCAGGCTGGGCAGCGGAGAGCCGGGCAGCGGAGAGCCAGGCAGGCTGGGTGGCGGAGAGCCGGGCAGCGGAGAGCCAGGCAGGCTGGTCAGCGGTGTGCTGGGCAGAAGGGTGGTCTGGACAACAGGCAGCGAAGTGCTGGGCAGTGACGACCGCTGGGGATGTAGAGGGCCATGGCGACCACGCCTTCCCCTAGCAGGCCCACGGTTCCCCACACAAAAGGCAAGGCGCGACCCCTCATATGGGTCCTGGACTTGAACCGGCTCAGAGTACACAGGTATTTTCACATGTTTACAAAAATATGAAAATAAGTCCAAGGGTTGGTTCCTTTGTTGGTCTGGAACAGGGCAGGCTGATTGCAGACTCACTACTCCAAGCCTAATGGAGTTGGGAGCTGGCTGAGAAACATGTGGTATCGAGGCGTCTTCAAAGTCCTTAAGCCTCCCACGCACCACATCCAGGTGGGGGACAAAATGGCTTACCCATGGCCTCTCCTTGAACCAATGCTGCTGTATTGATATCTCCACTTGGAGTTCAGTATGCAGTTTAGGTGGAGAGGCCAAGAGACGAGAAACCACATTTTCTAATTCTGCCACCTTTCTATGAAAAAGCTTTAGCTCTGCTGGGTTCATTATGGTCAGGACATACTGTCACGGTTCGCAGTGAAGGACTGAACCCAAGTGCAGAGCCAAACGCAGAATAGTCTTTTTTTTTTTGTTTTTTTAAGATATTTTTTTGTGGCTTACGCCTTTATTGATTTTTTAAGGGATAGAAAGTAGGCTGACAGGAAACGGGAGAGAGATGGGGGGATGACATGCGGTAAAGGCCGTGTCGGGTCCGGGAGTCGAACCCGCGGCACACCGCGACTGGATCACCAGTCCGGTGCCCAGACCATTACGCTATGGCCTGGGCCACGCAGAATAGTCTTAAATTAAAGTATTTATTAAAGCAGAGAAGCATACAGCCAAAGTAAAGTGTCAAAGCAAAATATAAATCCAAAAAAGGCAAAACTTCAGGAGCAAAAATGCTAAAACACAGAAGTCCAAAAATGCATACTTTCAAAGCATACAAACCAGAAGTCACACAAAGCATATGCAAGGCAAGATACCTTTTAGGAGACCAAAAATAGCAACCAGAAGTCCAAGGCAGATCACTGGAACAACAATGTATGTCCTGACAGTGTGTTTGTGTAATGAGTCCAGTTTTATAGGGAGCAGGGTGATTGCAGAAGTGTTCTCAGGTGTGGAATGGGCATGACACTGTTGGGCTGAAGAGGGGGTGGAAATAGGTGTGTGACAAGGACTGAAAGGGGGAATGGAGAGTGGGAGTGGCTGATGTGGAGACATGGGCCCTCATTTATCAATCAAGTGTAAAATCTGCCACAGATTCGAGTGCAGGTTTCGTAGTACACCCACGTCGCCACGGCATTTATAAAGTGATCGCAAACAGCTGATCCTTCCTTAATTTTGTTCTCACGTTAATAAATGTCACGGCTGAATTTGATCTGGCACGCCCTAAGAAATCAAGCCTCGCCCTCGTTTTTGCGACATGAACAACGGCAATACGTTTCCTGAAACCATGGTTACATGAAAAAATAGGTTTCTCCCGTGCCTTGCTGCCCGCCTCACCCCCCTCTCTCATACACACGCACAGCACGCACACGCAACTTGCAAGCCCAACTAACTGGTGTGTTGTTAAACAAATAAAGAACGAACACCTGCATGAATTAAATAAAGCGTGCGTGCGGGGGGTGAGGCGGGCAGCAAGGGAAGCGAAGCGAGAGGAGAAACAGACAACTAAATAAAGTTGTAGGCCTACCCTGTGACAGGGTAGGCCTACAACTTTATTTAATTCATGCAGGGTCCCTGTCTGTTTCCCTCTCACCTCGCTTGCCTTGCTGTCATGCACGCACGCACCTACATGACACATTAAATAAAGCCGTCTGTTTCTCCTCTCGCTTCGCTTCCCTTGCTGCCCGCCTCACCCCCCGCACACACGCACGCACATATCGCTATTTGCAACTTTCACTGTGTGTTGTTAGTTGTATTAAATTATTAAAGTATTTTTAATTTAATATACAACAAGATATATTAGTGAACGAAAACCTGAACCTGTGAACCATAATTAAATAACAAATAGGCACACACACGCTGCTGTTTTGCAGGTGCTCCTCCTGTCCTGTCTGTCTGTCTGTCTGTCTGTCTGTCTGTCTGTCTGTCTGTCTCTCTCTCTCTATCACAGTGGTCCGTCCGTGACCAACTGACCATGCACGTTCCGACGTTCGCCAGTCTATTTAGATTGCCTCGCAGTCGTTAGTCACTGCAGTGGCCGGGCTGTCATTATATGAATGTGCAGCCAAAACCATAGCCTCATGTGGCTGGTGCATGGGCTGGCTGGGTAATATACCTATATCTCCGATGCAGTTCCCACTTGCGCTGGGAGCCTGGCACGGTACATTTGGCATTCGAGCGACGCATCGGGTTTATTATATTGCACATACCGTAAGAAAGACATCGGCCTTCATGCTGTAGATTAGGCTACAGTAGGCTATACCTGCACGTTGGGACTCTCCGCAGCTGAGCTGCAGCACTGCTGCACTATACTCTCCAACGTCCCGTCATGGAAATATTTCAGCACAGACAGCCCAAATCCTTGCATGTATGCGCTCATGCAAAACACTGTTTAAATGGCTTAAGCATCTCTTGCAACATTGTTTTTAATTGCGCGATTTTATCTCCTACTAATTTCATATGACACATGTATTCCTTAACATTTTTATTTATTTATTTTTTACATGTAGCCCATATACATTATACATACCTTTTATATAAACATTTTAGGAGTGAATACATATATGTTTTGATGCCTGTGACAGCCTCTCAGCAGTTCAGACAAGGCTGCTCCGCTTGTGTAAAACAGAAAAACAGCGTACGGCAGCTCCCGACCAGACGTGACTATTTGTCCTACTCAAGTTCAATTTCAAGCTTTGCCGGAAATGTTAAATGCCGAAAATGTCGGTAATTTCGGCGTGCGCCCATATTTTGGCGTACGCGCGGTTGATAAATGAGGGCCATGGTCTGTAGAGCGACAGACCATGACAAATATACGCTAAATCTGTATGGTTTAACCCTTGTGTTCACTGCTGGTCTGGTCTCAAATTACCAGACCTCCATATTTGAAACTTTAGGCTCACTGGCACTGACACCTGGCAGAGCTGAGGTATGTCTTGGCACTGCTGTTTTATAACTAAAAAATTGTCTGTAATCTTCAGACCAAGCAAGCACTGATAAAAGCAACCACCGACATGCATTATAAGCCCAATTAAGCACTATACAATTTATGACTTGCCCTTTCATTTTCACATGACAGTGGTTAAGTATTGGTTTTGAGCAAAATGGTGGGTCATGAGTCATGAGTCATGACTTGTTATGAAGGTTAAGGGGAGATTTGCTGTTTGTGACATCCATCATTGTGTTCCAGTGAGTTGAAATACCGTTTGTCCGCGGGGGCAGGAGGTCCGTTTAACAGCACATTTTTGCTTTGCTTGTATGGCGAGCCGAACTCGTTTGAACCCAAGCCTAGCTCATCTTTCCCTCGTTTGTTCAGAGTCAGCCTCCCTGAAATACCTTGTGCCTGCAGCTTAGTACGGGTGGCCCCCTCATACTCGCTTCATATTGTCTCTAGTTTTCATAAGCCGCTGTCCCCATTTGCCCCTTCCCCTGAAGCTTTACTTGGGACACAGTCTGATGTAATAGAAGTCGAAGCGAACCGCCACACCTTAAAAGGGTCCCTGGCTAATAAGACTATGCCTTGGCTTAAAACATTATACCTGCACTCTATAACAAAAAAAAATGAAATGAAAAACCCATTATATTTATTTACTTTGAAATAGTCTGTTTTTCACTCAAGTTGATGATGTCATATACTTCCTATCATTAATATGAGCATCAAAGCAATATTTTTATGCTTTTTATTAAGTCTGTTATGATTAATAGTAAAAGTGTAAGATAACTCATGGGCCTTACTTAGCCAGGTTTGAGTTAATTGGATTACCACTTACTGATTATGGGATTTGTTTAAAATGCATGCATGTGAAGGAGTTCTGTTTGATTAGCCAGGGACAAGGGGAGAGCTGCCAGGGCCTTCATGGAAGGCATAGCCTGTTAAACAGTATCTTGAGTTTTTTTCTGTAAGTGTAGCTTTTAAGTGTTCATTTCTCGTTCCTATTTTTGGGGAATTTTGCTTTTGGCCAGTCTTATTTATTTTTAAGGGCCCTCCTATGCCCAGATTCCCGGGTTTGTGTGAACACAAACATTGGCCTATGATTGGCTGATCACCCCATCATAGAGATGATTTGATTGGCTGAGCAAAGTATATATTGAAGATAAAAGTGAGGGATTGGCCAGAATGAGATGATTTATGATGATGTACAGTATGATGATAAGAGCGCCCCTCACTTCAGACGGGTGTGATTTTTGTATTTGTCTATAATCGTTTGGGAGGTAAATAAAATACCCTACAATTCTTTCTTCATTCTGGAATAAATTACCAGAGCTTTTTTAGTCTGTGACATGTTAAAACAGAGTTTGGCATGGATTTTGGTTTCACATGAAGTTTATTAACTTTAGAAACAATCACACAAAAAAAAACATTGCATGGATGCACCTGGGACGTATCCTCAGTGATGTATCCTGAGGTCAATGGGGTTTCGGGTCTCTCAACATCATACCCCTCACTCAGGCGACCCAGCCGGGAGTGATCAAGTCCCGACTTACGTCCCAGTAGCTACCCTCAATCAGTCCCACTAGGAAAAAACCAGGGGCACACAATCCGTTGGAACTACTCCAGAACTACTCTGCCAGGGCTGGGAGGTACACTTCTGGCACATGGAGGGACTAGGCTCTGTGGGTTGTCTCCTATCTGGGCCCCTCCTACGTCTCACCAGGAGTAGAGCGAGGACCTGTGCGTTGCACCAGAGTCCCAGCACCAGACAGTTCATTCAGGAGTGGTGGTTCCGCAGGGTCATGGTGCTGCGGTTCCGCTTGCTGCTTGCATGGCCCTCCCAAAGGCCTCACCGAGGGTTGTTGGGCTTCCTCCTCACGGAGGACACAGGCTGAGGCGCTAACCCATACTGCTCACCCGGGTGCCGTCTACATTCCGGCTGTCACCCGTCTCTCCGGTGGTCACCAGACTATACCCGGTTGTCACATAGTCTATTCCTATGAGTCACTATAAATAGAAGAACTATAACTCAAAAACATTGCATGGATGCACCTGGGACGTATCCTCAGTGATGTATAGTATACATCACTGAGGATACGTCCCAGGTGCATCCATACATTGGTGTGAAAAGGTCATTATTCTTAAACTGTTTATACTCGTTTTCACCTATAGCAGGATTGAGGAAAAGGAATGAAATTCCAGTGCACTAGCCTCCACCTGATTTCTACTGGCCCAGGCAGGTACCCACTCAGACAGATTCACAGCCTTAAATGATTAGCAACCCTCCCATCACTGCTGTTGGCATCAAGTTGGAGCTGGTGCTTGAGGCTCCACCATCACTCAGTCTACCAAGGCGATTAACACAATCTACAGTACTGTCTCTCCCGCAGCTCCAAATCACCGCGATGACAGACGCCCCGAGGGTTCTGATATACTCTACTGTAATCCCTAGGTCAGCTTACAGACAGAACAGATGTTCAGAACACAAGTGTGAGCTGATTTAGGAGCCATAACATACACGTGAGAGGAGATGCACACGCTCTTAATTTGATGGGTTAAGGAGTGCTATTGAAGAGGGTAATAGGCCATTTTAGGAGGGAGAGGGAATGTTAACACCCCCCTCATTCACAACCTAAACATGAGTTTGGTGCATAGTTCTTTGTCTGGATGGCTGTTTTTGACACACACAGGTTAGAGTTATGTTTTAGAGGATGCCAGGTGGGACAGTAGGCTAAATATATGGTCTACTGACCTACATTTATTTTTTTGAAATTTGAAAACATGCCTGTCACTGTCTTCTTTCATATTTCATATCTGTGTATACCTATCTATTCGAGTGAAAATATTTTGTTCTTGCAATAATTATATAATTGTCAAATTCTCCAAAACATTTTGTTACCTACTAATCTATGGTAGGGAACGAGACAAATGGGTTTTCTCAGAAAGTTCAGATATCCGCAAGAGACGAGTAGAACCGCTACTCCTTCACTTGGAAAGGAGCCATCTTAGGTGGATCTACGGATGCCTCTCAACTTCCCAAGCGTTACCTAGTAGGGAGATCCTCGTTGCACGTCCCACTGTGAGGAGACCCCTGGCAGACCAAGGACCAGATAGGGGGATTATTATATCTCCACACTGGAAATGGCTCGGGATCCCCCAGGAAGAAGTTGGTAATGTTGCTCTGGAAAGGGAAGTCTGGAGCTCTCAGCTGGAACTGTTACCCTATGACCGTAATTCCAGATAAGCGGTCGAAGATGGATGGAATCTATGCCAACTGACTCATTAAGCCTTTTCTCATTACATATTTAGATTTTATATAATTATATCCACACCGGCCCTAATCTTTCTAGCATCTCATTCTAAAGGCACTGTTCTATCCATTAAGATGAGACCTTGATAGTACTTGATATTGAGCATGGGACACATTTCCCATCCCCAAACATGCCATGAACTAACCAGCTGGGTTTGGTTCAGACAAAATCAGAAGCTGACATTCTACCTCAGCTCGCTCTGAACAGCATCCTTAACAATCAAATTGTGAAGACTGAGCCACACCTCTATGCCCTGTTTTCTTAAACTCAGTTCAGTACTGATAAATTGTGTTTGGCAAGTTGTGGTTTCCGTACTTTCCTTGCATTTTTAAAGTTCTCGCCTGAGAGAGGTAATTGCTGTAAAAACCAGTATTTAAACCCAGGTCTCCCGTGTGGGGAACCAAACATATACTGTATTATCACTCAGAGAAGGAGGAATCCCAGCTTGGCCAGGGGATATATGGTCAACCATTTGGTCTCCTACTGTGTGTGACTCAATGGAAGAGAGAAGGGAGTCCACCTCTAACCTTGCAGATGTGCTAGTTATATTGTATTAACTCACACTACCATACAGATAGGTTAACATAAGGTTTTATTAATTCAAATTAGTTCTGGATTGTAGCTGTAATGCCCTTTCCCCCCTCACTCCTTCATTCATCCCTTGACTTCGAGGATTCTGGGGATAACCGGTTTAACGAAACCATGCAGGGGCCAAAAACAGTCTCCAAGCCGCCTGATCTGACATCCCATCAACTACATAAGTTGCTGCAGCCGCTACTGCCTTTCAGACGTTTACCACTAATGACAGAGAGGGATACCGCTTTTATAATTCTGCTTGCGTTAAAGTTACAGCTTGCGTGCCTCTAGAGCATTGGATCGCCAGCTCTAAATGGCTCCAGCAAAAATAGGGAAGCCACAGGAAAGTTATACGCAAACACGTTGATACAGTATGAACCAATGTATGAATGTTTTGACATGTCACTCATTTCCTTCCATTTCTTTTTTCTTTTAACGTATTTTTGGTGCATGGGATGTATCATTCCATTTAAAGTTGTCGATCAAGAATTACCAGCTGTAGCTGCTGAGGTTTAAGTCTCAACTACTGGGCTCATTTTGGTTTGCTTTGTTGTGACACAGCTGCCAAACCGCTGTGCGATTACTTCCATAAACAGAAGGGTTTTGGTGATCATCTATTGCTTGAATAGGGATAGAATGTCTAAATCTAATGTGTACTAATAGCGTGACCATTTTTGAGGGGCGCTAGCCCTCTCTATATTCAGCTATAGTGTCGATTTTTGTCTTAACACAAACACTAAATACGATACGATACAACTTTATTGTCAGCTTGCACTGAAATTTGTTTTGCGTCCATAACGTCACCGTTCAAGAAACAGACAAGACATAGACATACATTACAAAATGGTAGACATTACAGGACAAAAATCACAGAAACAAGGAACGAGAACATATCCACTGGTTTAGCGATTTTGGTTTAATGAATGGAGAATTTATGTTAAGACGAGCAAATTTGTATTTTTGTGCTAACACAAACATGAAATGTCATTGACAATGAATGGAGAATATAGATAAGCAAATCGGCCATTTTGTCATAACACAAAGTCCCATTGACAATGAATGGAGAATTTACGAGCAAATCTGTATTTTTGTCCACAAATATTAAATTCCCAGAGCAGACACATTTGCTCATATGTGTCTGAGCAAATCGATATTTTTGTTTTACACAAATCAATTCCCATTGACAATGAATGGAGAATTTACGTCATATGTAGACGAGCAAATCGCAATCATGTTTTACATCATGAAGATGTATGATGATGAGAGCGCCCCTCACTTCACACGGGTGTGATTTTCCCCCACTATTTATACCTTTCTCTTCCCATCATCTCACTGGTGTGGAGTTGGTGTCAGGGAATTGACCAGGGTCAGTAGCATTGACCAGGGTCAGTAGCATTGACCAGGGTCAGTAGTATTCGCCAGGGGCATTTTGGTCTGATTGTTTACATGTTGTTTATCTGTGTTATGTACAGTCAATAATCAATATGTATATTATCTATCCATGATGCCCCCCCCCCCCCCCCATTGACATTCTCTCTCTTCTTCTCTCCATCACTGTCCGTCCAACTCTCAAAGCCAAGCACAACACTTTCTCACCCAACTCTCCCCCTCCGTTCCTCCTCTCATGTTTCTGACAATGTGTGAGCACTGCTCAGTGGTTCTGAGATCAAAGGGCCAGTCAATGGGTCTGGGGGGGGAAGCATTAATGTGTCTGATGATGGCGTGCCACAAGTCTGTTTACAAAATGCACTCAATAACAGGAAGTCAGGAGAAATGACTTCTCCCATAATTATGTTGGCTTTCTTTTTTCCGCCTTCTTCCACATGCAGAATTCTGGGGGTAAACTAACTAGCACTGAGATCAAAGGCCGGAATGTTGAATCTCTTGATCTTATATCAAGAGAGGTTTTGCAGAGCGGTCCCAAATTATTTTTTCTTTTCATAAACCCTGTTCATGAATGTGGCCCACTGGCCCTACGTGGTCCAAATCTAGGGTCTGCTTCTCATGGACTGAAGGAGAGACTTCACAGCACAAAGATCAGTCTGTATAGGAGCACACCCGCTAAGTCGAGTAGGGCACGTAAACAAAGTAAGCATTGATGAATAAGCTGTTGGACAGTGTTGTGAAGGTTCTGGGCAGTGTGTTGAGAGAAGCAAGCGACATATACACACGATAGTGTAAACAGTCACACGGTGACACTTATAAATGTGTGTGGATGGATGGGTACGCGCACAGCGCTGCACACACGCATCACCTCCTAAGGCATGTGCTCTAGAGGTGCTATAATCCAAGCCATCTCGTGTGTGTGTGTGTGTGTGTGTGTGTGTGTTTCTTTTCCCTCTGCATGTGCAGCAGTTATATCTGGTTGGACCATATAATGTAACCTAATTCTGATCAGTGTTTGGGTCTATTGTATTATGCCTCTTGTGCAGATCCAAATAATCTGTGTGTGTGTGTGTGTGTGTGTGTGTGTGTGTGTGTGTGTGTGTGTGTGTGTGTGTGTGTGTGTGTGTGTGTGTGTGTGTGTGTGTGTGTGTGTGTGTGTGTGTGTGTGTGTGTGTGTGTGCATGCGTGATGACTGTCGCTGTACTGTATGTAACGATGCTTTGCCGTCCACGCACGTTGTAACTGGCTGTTCTCCTATTGATATTTCCATATGTCCTTTGTACAAGGTATTCCTGTACTTCTCATTATGTGGACATAAATACACATAGAAGACATTTTTAGAATCTGATCTCAGGTCAGAATGAAAACTGTCAGGATGTAGAAGACATTTTTAGAATCTGATCTCAGGTCAGAATGGGTTAATCACTCAATATGAGGATCTCCCAGAAATTAAAAGGAAGGTTTGGGATATGATTATTGGTCTATTGATTACCGATCCATCTTGCAATATTAGAGCATGTCCATACAAGATGTAGATAACTCCTATACATTTGCATGGGTGACAGTCTAATACGGTAAGTGTCACGGTAAAATGTGTAATTGCCAGTTACGTGAGCTGCCCGAGTGACATCCTGAGAGAGACTGATTTAAGGAATTTGATCCAGCTAGTTGACATGATTACCAGAACATGGGAGTTTTAGAGCTGAAAGAACGCAGGATTTGTTTGGGACTGTGGCCGTGACAAAGCAGAATTGAATGAATGATCCCTTTCCTCACTACCATGGGGTAATGCGTTTTGTAAACGAGTTCTGAAAACTGAACTATCAACAAGAACAAAGACGGCACAACGCCAGAGGCCTAGCAAGGCGGACAGACGCCACTAAGGGTGAAGAACGCTGGAGCTTGGGTATATTTACCTACATTTACTGTAATTTACTGTAGTATGGCTGTATCTGATAGGCGAAGCGAAATGAGTTCTGTGTTTACAGTCGAACGCAGTAAGCGAAGCCTTGACAAGTACTGATTATCAAAATATTCCACTGTGGCATGAACGAGGGTCTATTTGTGGCATAAATTCGGTGTGGTGCCAAAGTTGATGGAATTTATGAGAGTGCTGTGCACGGCGTTGAGTCCGTCTGATAGGCGGTTGTCCAGAACCACGGTTCCGACCGATATGCCCATATATAGGCAGGGATATTTATCTACATCAATATGCCCATAATACATGGGCATGCTCATATACAGTATGGGTCCGACCCGAAGGTGAGATGCGCCGAGTGAAAAGTGTCTCCAAAACATCGTTAAATCCCATATATGCATTACCCTGATGTCACTAATAAGACGTCATATGAAAAAAATCAGACAAACTTCTTTACTGCACTGCAGTAGTGAAACAAAAACAAAACACAAAACGTTGCTTTGGACGAATCTCTACTTTGATGGTGGAGGAGGCATTATTGTTGCGTGCAGAACACCACAGAAGCCTACTGGAGCCATACTGCTGTGCTGTGTTGCTTACCGTGTAAGAGACTGTGCGTTCAGGTATAAACAGTTAAACCTGTTGTTGTGCAAAGTAGTAGCAATTTGATTTTGGCACGGTACTTGACACGGCGTGAAAATTGAGGAGCGCGCCCACTGCCAGTAAACCTGCGTACAGCGTTCTACGAGCATGATACCACTGCTCATAGTACATCATAGACTGGCCTAGACTCCATTATTTTGGCATGCCTGCCACAGGACTCCATATATGGGCTTAAAAGAGACAGACAGACAGACAGACGGGTACAATCGGTACTCTGACAATGGGTATAGCATAACTGGGCGGGGATGCATTCCCAACTTGACTCTTGACTTGTATCGTTAATGGGAAGGCCAGTGACCGACGTGCAGCAGAACTGAACAAGGGTAGTGTCTGGTTATGTTCTCATGGTTTTGGGAATAGCAGAGCTGTAGTTAGAGACAGGCAGCTGCATGGTTGTTGCTCAATTGTTTGGGAAATAATGGGGTTGTAATAAGGCAGCCTGTGTATTGACAAATTTGACATTGACGACATTATGTCTGAGGTGAAGAAATTCCTACATTGGTCAAATACATGACTAAAAGGCAGTTTAAGGGTTTAACTTTGAAGAAGGTCAGCTAATCCTTGTGGTCACAGAGGAAGCGGTTGAATTGGAAGAGAACCTGACCAGACTAGACAAAAGGCTGTGGTTGGACTAGAATAGAGACGAGAAAGGGGAAAAGGAAAGACAGAAGGAAAGGGCACGATGGGATAGAAACGAGAGGTTATAGGGAGAGTCCACCAGGAGAGGATGTCCAGAAAATAGTTTGTTAGATTATTATTATCATTTTGAAGTGGATACATGTGTCCAGATGCTGTCAAACTGTTCTGTTAGACGCTGCATGTCTACAAACAAATGTAGACAAAGCCTCCGACCAGACATGAGATTTGACGTTGTATATCAAGAGTCAAAGTCACGATGGAATGAATGATAAATGTCGACAATTGCGGTGATCTCACCATACGTCTTTTTTTGGTCTACACCAGAGGTTCTATTTGATAGTTGGACGAATTCTTGTGAAGCATATGATTTCCTAGAAATGAGAACACTACTGTTGCTGAAACTGTTTATGGTTGGTCCCCAGGTAACAAGTAAGACGCGCAAACGCGGGAAGCGAACGCAGCTCGTAAATTGCAATAACAACAATTAGAATAAATTACGTACTTTTTTTTTCTTTTTAGTTAGTAATTTTTTTTAAGTTTTCTGTTTTCTACTGTGTGTGTGTGTGTGTGTGTGTGTGTGTGTGTGTGTGTTAGCACGGGTTAGTGCTCACTGCGTTCACAATTAGATGTTTACCTCAACGAATGTGAGCTCACCTGCCCGCAGCGGGTGGTTGGCGGATAGTTTTGAGGCGGCCCATGGTGGGAAATCTGCCAGGCCAGTTGGTAGGACCATGAAGAAACAGGTGTGGTATAGTGACAACAGAGATCGGTGCCCTCCAGTGGCTGAGATTGGCTCAAACTTTCCATCAAGGGGGCCCCAGCAAGGAAGTTGATGACAGAATTTGGGTTATAAGTAATATATAATAAATAATAATGACAGACGGGGTCCCGCTATAAGCCAGGTGGGTTAGTGTCTGTGATAGAGGGGTAGTAGCTGCTTACAGCATGCTTCTTGGTTATGAGGGTTTAATTTTCATTTGATCAGTTTCTGACACGACTAGGGACTGCTTAATTAAGGTATAGTCACCATTCTTAGAGATACTGGGCCAAAACTGACTCTTCCCAGAAAAGGTGTGAGTGGGACTGACATGTTCCTCCTTCACTAGGCAGTTACGAGGGGTAGTTGGTGGATACGAGACTGTGCATCTGCACCACATGTCAGTTAGTTACAAGCTATGCAGTCATAGCAGAGGTACAGACCCTCCGCTTTGATGAGATTGACATGGTCATGGGAAATTATGTGGCTGACTGGATAAGGGGGTTGTTCTAGACACGTGAGCTGCCACAGTTTGAATATAAATGCCCACAGTATATGCAGTATGTGTAGAAAGAACCCTGTGCCCAGGCAGAAAGGAACACATTTAGCGGCATGGCAAGGTTCATGAGCAGGAAGCTGCAGTATGTTTCTGTTAGGCTGGACGCTGAGGCCTCAGACAGAAGTTGCCGTAGTAGGGGAAGAGGTTACTCCAGAGGAGGTTAGGAGTCAGAAGCCACTGTTGGCAGGGAGCCGGAGTCTATGTGCCAGGAGAATTTGCTGACTCATGAGGGTGAGTCAGTCCCCTCTTCAGAATAGTGTGGCTGAGGTACTGTCTATTGATTATTGATTAGGGAAATGTCTCGTGCAAATTTAAACCAGGTCACATGGGCTGCCTAAGTGATGTCATGAGAGAGATTGGGAGTTTTTCCCGGGAATGCGACCGCAAGATTAGTTTGGAGCTGTGGTCGTGACAAAGTAGAATTTTGAACCCTTTCCCCACTCCATGGCGTAATGTGTGTTTTGTCCACGTCTAAAGCTTAACTATCAACAAGAACAAAGAAGCACAGCATCTGAGCCAGAGACCAGGGCTGGCTAAGAAGGACAGACATTGCTAAGGGGTGGCCGGATCTAAAACCAGCACATGTACTGCGTCGCATACCCCGCTGTCAAGAAACTGATTCTGGTTGGGGTAGATCCAAACTCTTTATAGGACTATATGTCATTGATGAACTTACAGATAAATCAGTGACGGAGTCCAAGAGCTTGTTGACATTATTCCCAGCGGCCTCCTTAAACATCTCCTAGTCAGAGTCTGTATCCTCGGACCAGATTCGGATCTTCTTCTCAACGACCGGCTCTCTTAACTAACTAACTAACTAACTAACTAACTAGCCTTGCTATTATAAACAATTATATCACTTTTATTAACACATAATAAGGTTCATATTAAGCATCTTATGATCATGTCTTACGTATAAGTAAAGTATAATGGGTGATGTTTTCCTTTATTGATAGATACAGTAGGTTGACAGGAAACGGCGAGAGAGATGGGCGGAAGACATGCAGCAAAGGTCGTTGGGATCGGGAATTGAACCCGCGTCACGCTGGATTACCAGCCTAGGTGCCCAGACCGCTAGGCCAGCCCGGGCCAATTAATGCCTGTTAATAGGATGTTTGTTTAAGACAAGTGCACTCCTTGCATGTTAAAATGACTTGACCTAACTTAAACCTAACACTAATGTATAATCCTACCATGTACTGTACACAAGGGTCCATTTCTCAGAGTTATCTGAATGTGTGAATGCTTACCACTAAACTTCTTTGCCTTTTTTACTATTTTGGAAAACATTTTAGAACAGTTCAAATAGTCAATCTGCAAGCTCACAACGTATCGATGTAGATCGTCTATACTTGAAAAAAATTCTATTGTTTTTCAAAATAGTAAAAAAAGGGCAAAGAAGTTTAGGGATGACGAAAATAGAGCCATTGGTCCCCAGAGAGAGATAAAAAACAAAAGACGTGCATACTTCTGAGCACACTCCCTCCTGAATCCGCTTTATATCCCAGGTGGAATCCCCTGCGATTCAGCCATGCGCCGCTGTCCTTAACCACGTCTGCTCCACGTTAGGCGTATTTGATCCACCGCCACATTCGAGGCCTTTTGTACTCTGATTACATAATGCGGGGATCAGGCATCTCATTAGGAGAGCTTGGCGTGCACGGGATAGGGGGATTACTGTTTGAATGGGGAGCCTGTGCAGGTACGCGGAGCAGGGCAGACGACTCTAAGCAAATAAACCATTATGGGCAACGTGAGCTGACAGCGTGTCTGAAGCCACTTACAGGCTAACACTTGTCTCGTACCAGGCCAGGGGCCTATTTTCTTCCTCCTCCTTGATGTCTGTTATGTTTGTGTTACACACACATGTGTATGTATTTGCATACATGCATGCCTTTTCATGTGTGCGCACACATGCACTTGCACTTTTCGTACGTGTTTATTGCAGTGCAACAGGCCTGTTACAAGCTAAGAGCCCATTAGCGAGTGCTACAGGCACAGTCCTTGACATTAGAATGTCACTGGAGACAGATTAGACCCCCGTCTGTCTGAGGCTAAGGGTTAGGGGCGTTAGTCTCAAGGATGCACTCAAAGGGCTGGTCCTTGGAGAGGAGAGGGGGGAGCTGACAACCTAATCGTTGTCTCTTAACCTTTTCACTTGCTCACAGTAAAATCCCCAGTGTTCGTTTAACTCTGAGAGTGTACACGTGTAAAACGGTCCAATTTGATTAAATCTTACACTCTCAGAGTCACAAATGGATAATGTGTGAGTGTGCGTGTGTCTGTGCGTGCGTGCGTGTGGTGCGTGCATGTGCAGGGTTCTACAGTGTTCTATAGTGTTCTGGAGAAGTAAAGACAGTGATGAGGGAGATTTTTCTTTTGGAGCAGTATGCATGCGCACACACACGCAAGCACGCACGTCGTGCACACACTCTCACACACACTCTCACACACACACACACACACGCACACGCACACGCACACGCACACACACACCTCCTTTTGAGGACTGACTGATTTCCATTGACTACAATCATTCCATAACCTCTACCCTGACCTTAACCTAACTAAATGATGTCTTGCTATGACCCTAAACATAAGTCCATCCATCTTCAACCGCTTATCCGAAGTCAGGTCATATATGTAGCAATTCTAACTTCTGGCAGTGACTTATTGCAGAGAAAAACGGACAGTGCACAGCTATTGCGGTCAGGGGTTGACACTAAGGGCAAGTACAGGTCATGTTCTACTTGTCCATGTGTCATGCCCACTTGCCCGTAAAAGTAAATAGTTCATTATAAAATTATAGGTAAAATTTGAATTAACGTTCAATTTAACACCTTTTTGTTTTACTTTCTGGGGTTGTGAAACCAGAACCTTATAGCACCTTATAGCGCTCTTATTTTACATTCCACAGACCAGAAGACACCGTTCAGGTGTTTAGACAGATATCTTGTGTTGTGTTTACAGGCAGTTGCGTTCCCTCTCAAACGAGCACTTGCCCGGTCGGACAACCTGAAAGCTTACTCCACCTGCCCGAGAATTTTATTTACCTGCCAGGGGAAGATGGCCTGGGAAACCCTCAGTGTCAACGCCTGCTGGGTGTACAGAGTTTGGATGGCCCCTCAATAGAAACCCCTTCACCCCATACTCCCACTGAGTCCCACAGCAACCTTCCACAATATCTTATGTGGAAGTACAAGTGTACACTTCCCCCTGCTAGGTTTCCTCAGTCTGTGGTAGCTCTGCTGTGAGTGTGAGCTTCTAGCAGTGACGGAGACTTTTGAATACAATTCCACTTAGTTTTAGTCATTATTTAGTCTTGGTTTTAGTCATCATAGCTTAGTTTTTTATTTAGTTTTCCTCCGAAATCAGCACTACAGTGAAGGTCAGGGATACACTGCAGGTCAGGGAGGTAGAGGGAGAGGGGTTTGATTCTGTGCTGAAGCTGGTCAGAAGACATGAGAGGTCAAGATGTGGATGTGAAGAGACTTCAAGAGAATGAGATAAAGGCACAAAAAGAGAATGCACACTTAAGCATTCAACAGAGTTAGGGATAAAATAAAGGAAGGAATTAATTAAATCTAATAGAAATATTAGACCCCAGGAAGAATAGCTGCTCTGTTTCACGGTAAGCTAATGGGGATCTAATAAATAAATCAAATCAAAAATAAATAAAGAGGATTATGTTAACAGATTTGCACAAATGTGTTTGTGATGACCTGATGAAGTACTGTATACTGAGAGGCTATATTTCAAGTAAGTGATCTAGATTAGAACATGCACTTTAGTGAATAGTAACATTATTCAGAACAATTGTTGAACAATAGTAAGATTATACAGCACAATTATTGTTGTGGTGCCATTATACTAAATATTTAATTGCTTCACTATCAGTACTTTTTCCATACGGGGATCGTTCTGTCATACTGTTCTACTGACAGGATGTCATTTTGTGTGATGCCATTGTAGAACACTCCCTTTACGTTTTCGATAATCTATCCGATTGTTTCATTTTACATGTCATAAAGTTGTAATCACAGAAACAGAAGCTCTGGAGCATGATCAAAGCTGCAGGCATGCATATTTTCCTACCCTCTGCAACACGCTTTTGATCTCGTTAAGAGTTTTATGCAACAATAAACTTTACCTTTGATTCAACTTCAGCATTGTCACTGCCATGATTTAAAACCTCAAAGCAAAGCAGCGATTAATCGCATTGGGAACTCTTTAAGAAGTGACACTGCTCCACTTTGAAATCATTCACGCCTTCGTGCGTCGTTAAAGCACTTAATGGTCTATCCGGCCATTTGGGAGAGCCTGACGGGCTGGGAGCAGAATGGACCTGTTGTGTTCCTGACCTGCACGGGGGACAGAAAGAAACCAGAAGGGTGACGAGGGGGTGAAACGTGTCACTGAGTTCTCTCCTGCTGTCAGAGACGAGAATGGGGGATTAGAATGTGAATAGCGATTACCTCCACGTTGACCTGCCAGCCACCGTAATCAAGGAACGATGTGAGTGATGCCATGATTGGCTGAAAGGAAGAGGTCAGTGACAGTAATCCTTTGGGAAAACGTGGGACACAATGACGGGTCACACTGAAAGACTAGACTGCCAACCCTCCGTCGGGTTTCAGAGACCATGTTGGAGGGGCGAGGAAAGACCCAGCACTTCCTCTGCCCTCAATGCCACGGAACCTCGCCGCGTCGTTCTATACTAGAGGTCGTCTAATCCTTGTGCCCGCCATTTTGACGAGGCTGAGAGAGAGACGGAAAGAGATGGAGACGTGCTGTGAGAGAAAGGGCTGCTCCCACAATATGCTGGGACTGTGGTTTTAGATACAGTAGGTTCACGAAACACACAATTGTCACAGAGCGGTCTAATTCAATTCTTCTGTATGATCTTATCTAATGGGACCAGGCCAAGCAGCAGCTTATTCTTGACCACCCACATGATTAACTAATTACTGCTGTTGGCAATGCCAAGCTAATAACAATACGGTAATACCCCCCACCTTTCTGTTTCAGAGGAGGAGGCAGATCAAACCTGTTCTTCTTGTAATACAAATGGAATAATTAAAGGACCACTTCGCCCATTTCAACCTGCTGCGGTATCTTCTGTCTATATACATTGTTTTCTTTTCTTTTTTCTTTTTATTGATAAATAAAAGAACAATCAATAGCTTGTATTTCAGTGTGCTAACTTTCCAGTAAGACAAAGGCTGTAGTCTATATAGCTTGGAATCCCTATCGGTGATGTCAGGGTAGGCAGGTTTCTGAACTGTCCATAGCCCTCCAATGAGACCATAGACAGAAATGGTGCCGTCTTAAGGCCCATAATACATACTGTACTCCTTCCGACATTGGAAAATCTTCCCATAGTTTGGAGAGTGAGGACATCTGAAATGTGCATGGGGTTTTGAGGGAAAGTTGTGAGACCGCCTTCCCTAAGCTAATGACATCAGTATGTTGTTACAGTATACTTTTCCAAGGAAAAGTTCTGACTTTGGAAGGAATATGTATTGCACTGCATAATGAGTATTAGTACCAATTAATGAAGATCATGGGTGGAAATGCTCCTTTAAATGTCATTGTTATCACAATTTACATGCCTCAAAACATATTTAAAACTAGAAACAATTTTTTTTAAGATTGTGTGATCTGAGTTCTTTTACATTTTCTCTAATCAGATTACAGTGATTCATTTACAATTACAAAATTAATCTGTTTCTGCGGGTCCCGAGTGAAAGGTGCCCTTGAGTTTGGGGTGGGGGTGGTTGTCAATTAATAAACAGGCATAGTTTTCATCTTATGGCTTGTACACACTGCACGATATTTACTCCGATTATGCTGTCGGGGACCATTTTTGTCGCTTGCTGACAAAACTCCCGATCTGACGCAAGATCGGCTTTGATCGCCGAGGTTTTGCGCGCTGTGTGTGAAAGGCTCTGCGAGAAGATATAGCACCGATAAAAGTGCTCGCCTACGCCTTTCCGACCGCATCTGAATATCAAGCAGGTTTGATATTTGGCTCTGTCGCCGACTGGACATCGTACAGTATGAAATGGGTTGCGATCGCGTCCAGAGAAGTCCTGTATTACAGCCAATGAGAGCCCTCACTGACACTGTCTGTCGTGTCGACTGTATCTATAGATGATCAGATGAATATATATAACCTTTATTCCTTATAAATCCTGTGTCGTACATGCAATGCAAGCTATATTAGCCCAATGTTGAATAATGTTGATAAAAGCGTGTGTGTGTGTGTGTGTGTGTGCGCGCATACGGAGAGAGACAGAGTTATTTAATGAAAATCAAGATTTCCTGTCTCGCTATAGCGCACGTAGGCTAGGGCTAGGCTATCACAAACATTTCGCCCTGTGTAGCCTGGCTACACCGGGTATCTGGTCTGGCCATATCGGGTCTGGATTGCATCTTGGTGAACTCTTGCAGTGTGTAATGCCTACTCGGTGACTTGTTTAGTGTGAAAGCCACAACGATATAATGACAGACGATTAAAAAAAAAGACTCCTGCAGTGTGAAATACATAACGATCTGATGACTCGCAGACAACTTTAAAACTCCTACAGTGTGTAGGGGCCATAAGGGACTGTAACACACATGCATGCATGCACCGTGCACGCCTGCACATACACACACACTGCACGCATGCTCACAAGCACAAGCTCACACAAACACACAACCATCACATTGCACACACACACACACACACACACACACACACACACACACACACACACACACACACACACACACACACACACACTTCTGAACAAAGCGGGCCTATGGACTCTTGGGTCATTCATTCAGGGACATCGATTGATGGGAAGATTATATGGAGCAGCTTTTATATGCTTTGTGTAACCCCGCTGTGTTTCTGGATCTGGACACAGACGGCATTGCTTTATCCGTTTAAATGAACTTAAAGAGAGACATTGTTCTGCTGTAATCCAGCTTCAAAACACGAGAGAGAGAGAGAGAGAGAGAGCGCGCCCTTTGGTCCTTTAAGTTACATTTTAATGTATGAAGGAATGGGACTCATCTACTGTAGTTGCTCTCAGAGTCCAACAGTAGCTACTGTACGATAACAACCGGACGAGGAGGGGGGGGGGGGGCATAGAGAATGAGAGATGTGGGTGGCTCAAGAAAGAGACTGAGAAAAAGAGAACGTGATATACAGTATCTATAGATCTTTCTGCACTGTGCATTACTCCTTGTTTTTCTGTGGTCACTGTAGCCATTTTCTTCTCCATTCGCGCACCATTAAAACCACAGAAGTGGTTTTAATGCCGGGGTTGGAGTTGACGGAAGCTAAATTGATTGTTTTGTATTGACGTCACATGTGTGGTTGAAACCATTGCATAGATTTAGTTTGGGCGGGCTCCCTAGTGTAGCCAAAATTCAAAGCAGTTTGACTATGAAAAATATGAACGTGCTTAAAGTGTGTTCATAATTTGCACATAATAGACATTCACCAAACATTTGTCACGTTGAAGTAATCTTTGAAAGGTATTGCCCTAAAGAATTATGACATAACACCCCCATACCCCTCCCCCCAACATATTTAGGTTTAGTTATTGACATGAAATGTTCTCTGCAGCTGAAGCCTCTTGAAATGTTCCCTGTGTCTGAAAGCCTCTTGGATCAAAGACTTGGGACACGCTTGTAGGCGTTGGTTTCAGCCATAATCCCTTACTCTTACCAACTCAGTTGACGTGGTACCCCTGCAGCACCTGTTAGACCGTTGCATTACTTGCATGCTTGACCGTTCCCAGGTGCTCGCTTACATAATGCAAGCTATAGACACCCACCCCTTTCCCTGACACCAAAACCAGTTATGCCCGGAATGGATATTTTAATTATGTTGATCTCTCTCTCTCTCTCTTGCGTTCAAACGTTGACATTTTGGCCTGGCCTGTGATGCTATAGAGAAAAGGCTAGTTAGGATTCTTCCTCCAGGGAGCATGCAGTAGGTTTCATAAAATCTGCCTACCAAGATTTATTATGTGCAATTGGAAAATTTGGCCTACGGGTAGCTGCAGAAGGAAAGGCATTGGGTCACCAAAATCAATAGGAGCCGAGCCATCCTTCGTAAAGCATGAATGCACTCGACAAGTTTGGGTAACATGGCACTGATCTGTTCTCCTGTTAGTCCAACTCGCTGCGTTATCCCTAACCGCACGCAAACCAGTAATGATAACGAGTAATGGGATGTCACCAGAATTATGGGTAGACCCTGAAAGTTTCATGGAAATCCACCCAATCGATTTAGCATTAGATGAAAGGTCACCAAAATCATTACGGGTAATGGATAAATTAAAATTTCCATATTTACATCTTAGGAATATTAATATCCCAACACTTTAATGTCTAAGGAGAGCATTGTAAGAATGTAATAGAGTAAAAGTACTCGTCAAAGGTACCTATTGTACCAGCCTTACCAAAAATGGTTATAAACCTTTTAAACCAAGTGAATATTAAACTTTATCTTTAATGTTATAATGTTAAACTTATAAAACTGTAATCCTATATTAATAACCTTTTAATGATAAATACTTTAGAGGGAAAACTACAATACTTAAAGAGTAAAAAAGTAAAAGTATTTCAGACTACCAATGGGTGAGTATACCAGAATACCTTATAATGATTTTGACACAGACACGGAAGAAGAGAAGTCCACACGCCAAAGCTTAGGATTTTCCATTTGATATATTACCAATTACATCGGGAGAGAAATATGGTATATCCGTACAGCGTTGAAAACATCTCTCACTGACACATCATCAGTGAAAACAATTTAAAGGGCATAACTCATAACACCCCTATGAAATGGGGAAGTGTTCGATTTGGGTTCAGAGGTTAACAGAAAGTGAATTATAGCACCACCTATAGCTGGGAGGTATGGCCGTGCCGACTAATATAACGTTTTTAAGACGTAAATAGGAGAGCGAGGGCGACAGAATGTCTACCTACAGTAGCTAGAAGGTCAAATAACAGTTTTCACAGATACAAATGTAATCTGTGGCCAACGGGAGAAAAGCTATTCTTTATCTCACGCTGGCTAGGAGAGAAGTGAGATCCAAAATCAGTGGAACAGCGCGACATGACATACAGTATAAGTCATAGGGCATATGATTTATAATTATTGCAGGGCACATGTAAACAAATCCACAAACAAATCCAGATGGATCATCCTCAAGGGATCATGAAGATGCACAGAAAGGTCCATGAATGGAGCCAGCAGTCAAGATGATGTGTATTGGACCAGACAGTAGAGAAACAACAAAAACATGGACCGCATAGCGCTATAGATGTGCGTGCGGCTACAAGTGCGCAAGATTCTAGTCCTTAGAAACAGAGAGTACTTCATTCTTTTCACGCACGCACGCAATTCAGTGCTTGAACTTTAATTTCTTGTTGGAATGGGCAACATCTGCTGCAGGGATTCTCTTTTAGTAGCCTGCAGAGGTGAAACTCCTAGCATGTGCAGCGTTAGTTCTCTCTCTCTCTTTATCTCTCTTAACTGAAGCTGTGTCTGTATTTCTGTTTATTTGTGTAGCGGGTCACACGCACACAGGTGTCTTCATGTAGCTGTGTGTGTGGAGCTGCGCATTCACACGTGCACATCAAGTTAACACTCGCTATGTGTGCGTTATGGTCGGTGTTTGTGTCAGGGCTGGCCACAGGTCATAGCGGGCATATTCCCGGTGGGCCGCGACTGTAGGGGGCCGCCATGATAAAAAAAAAAAAGGTACGGGCGTGCTGCCATTCTGCCAGTGCCATCATGATAACTTCACTGTACTTGTATCAGTGAGTGACAAATAAACCCTCTACAAAGCGTTGTGTAGTTTGTTGTGTGTTGGTTTGTATCATTTATGTTGTTCTGTAAAAGTGGTGGTATTATAGGGCTTGTTTGTTTGTGTGTGCCTCGAGGGAGCGGGCGGTAGAGTTTCTGTTATCTGCGCGCTGGTTGTGGTGGGCCGGTCTGGGCCAAATTCACGTGAAAATGACCGGGCTGAATTTTTGTCCCAGTCCAGCCCTGGTTTGTGTATGTGTGTCTGAAGAATAGTAAAACTGCTGTCGGAAGTGCTTAATGTTTCATACATGAACGCGCTCAAACGGCGCAATGATAGTCAACGACCAGCGCGTTCATGTTATTGGGGCAATCCATCCCAGAATGCACTCTGTTCTTACCCGGAAGGAGGAGTGAAATCGCCTCATGCGCTTTTGAGCAACTTAATGCAAGTCGATGGGAGGAGGAATCCGGTGCCGTCTCTATTAATATATACTGGGTGTAGCCGATAGAAGTGCTTCTGTAGGAACGGGCCTCTCATGGGCCACTTCTACACATTGTACATACATACACACACACACGCACGCACGCATACACAAACACACACACACACACACACACACACACACACACACACACACACACACACACACACTTGCACATGAAGCTTTATGTCCTGTCTGTTCCTTTTGGTACAACAAATGAGGCCATTCTCAGAGTCCACACAGGGTAGGTAGCTGAGCAAGGTATGATTCCCCACAGGCCAGTTATAAAAATATCCTAAATGATAAGGTTCCTCACTAAAGTAATTAAATGTAATACTATTTATTTTTAGTTTAGTGCAGATGATGTCCTGTCTCCCTCTCCTTCTCTTTTGGGCCCCTATAGCTGTCAGTCTGTGATGTGGAGGAACAGTTTCAGCTACAGTGCACAGTGCATTTCAGGCATGCACGCCACCTTAGCCTCCTGTTCGGTGATGGTACGTCTCTCCACAGCCTCTTGGTTTTCAAGTACATGTAACATTAACCCTGTTGCCTGCGGTGGGTCTCCAAGCAGGCGGGCTGGCTTTTCGTTTTACTCCTGTGCTATTATCCCCCTCATTTAGGCTACTCAATAAGAGCTGAAATGTCCTATAGCTAAAATGCTTTACATCAAACTTAAACAAGCGTTCCATTATGAGTGGTTAATTGTAGCGTTCTCTTAAACCTGTTGTCTCCAAGGTAATTAACGGAGTTATGTAACGGCACTCTGGAACAGAACTCCCTCCAGACCAGTCAGTCTGCTGCAGTGATTATTTTTGTGGTGCGGGGTGTGATGGGGTGCCACTCCTTTCAGTGAAACATATGTTATCTCACTTTAGCTCAATTTGTTGAGATTGAAGATTTTGGGCCCATCCATCTTCCCTAACTGACAGGCAGGATTACGTAACATACAAAAAAAGAAACAAAAAACAGAGATGGGAGCTCTTGACTTGAAGTGGAACAGTGGAAACATCCACACATCAAAGAATCCCTCTACAGAAAAATTTAGATGGACTCTCCCGAAAAAGAAAAAAAAAAAGCGTCCAGTCGCTGTGAGTGGACAAAGGTGGGTTTTGTGCAATGAAGAAATGTTCCATAAAGGCCCATTGAGGAGCAGACGAGGAGAATAAATATGAGCTGACTGAGAAAAGGCTTGTTGTGACGGGACAGGAGGATGTGTTTGGAACAGGAGCTCTGTGAGACGATCGTATGGAAACGTCCATCCTGGGAGAGCTGTGACAGGACACACAGGAATGCAAAAAATCTGCGCGCGCGTGCGTGCGTGGGTGCGTGTGTGTGTGCGCGCTGCCTAAACAGACGTGCATAAGTAAGGACATACATAGAGACATAGAAACGCACACGGCCACTCTGCTCAACAGTGGCTGGGTTTCCCAAACACATATGGTGTAAGACTTGTAGTGCTGCACATGCTCCGTTGCTCCTCTAGGCCGCACACAGAAGCCTGTGAACATAGACATTTTGTGCATAGATGTGCCAAACAATGGTAGGCCTGGTATGGTAGGCCTCAGGCCTGGTATGGTAGTCCTCAGGCGGCCTACACAATTATGGTAGTATTCGTATTCAGACAATGATAACTCTCCCCAAGCACAGTGTCTTTGTTGCTACTGGAGTATCAGTCATGACATTCTCCAGAGCTTTAATTCAGTTTTCTATTTTAGTCGCTGATCAGTCAGTCAGCATATGCCTTCTTTGGATCACTCGTCTATGATCTATCCCAGTGAATCATCAGACTGGAATTTCCTGAGTATCGCTCTGTGTTCTTCATATCCAAATAAAGTTCAGTCAGAATATGAGGGAGTAGTTTCAATCGGTACAGACAAATTATTAACCATGTATGCAGAAGCATACACAACGCACTTACGTATGCACGCACGCACCTGTGGAAATACACTCTTGCTGCATGCATTGCACACTAACAAATGCATGCAGGTGCACTTACTGTATGTGTGTGTGTACAATAACACACACGCGCACACACACGTTTATTACATCTTGGTAGGGATGCACGATTAATCGGTAGCATAATCGTGTATAATATCGGAATCGGTCAGAATCGGTATCGGCAGATATGACCCTGCAAATAATCGGAGATCGGATATCGGTCATAATTTCATAATCGTGCACCCCTACATCTCGGCGGTGGCGGAGGTGGCTCAGGGGTAGAGTGGTTGGATGGTAACCGTAAGGTTGCCAGTTCGAACCCGGGCTCCCCCAGAGTCAATGTCGAAGTGTCCTTGAGCAAGACACTGAACCCTAATTTCTCCTGATGTGCTGGTATGAATGTGTGTGTGAATGGGTGAATGTGATGCACAATCAAATCAGACAAAACATGGTCAGTGGCCAAAGACACATCGCTGTCTGCCTTCGTTGAAAATGTACGCTTTGTGTGTATCTCTCACTACACTGTGTGTGGCGTTAGACCTGAGGCTGAGCGCGCCATACGAGCCTATACTATACAAGCCTCAGTGGGATCATAAACCAGGAAATTAGGTGCTTATTTCAGCCACATGCTCCTTGTCTTCATTTTGCTATTGCTGTAAGTAGGCCTATGTGAATGTGTCAATCAAGGAATTGATGCATACAATATCTAGATGATCTGGAGAGCTGGAAACGGATGGTGTCTACTTTTGTGCTGAAGAAAGTAAAGTTAAAGATAAAGTTATTAAGTTCCTTTGTGAAATCTGTGTGTGTGGAAGGTTGCGGTTTGAGAAACTAATGTATGGTGGAAAAATATCATCATATTACTAGTACATATTTAGGTTATTTCCAGAGGAAACCTTTGTGTGACATAGTGAAAGCAGAAGTATACCTTGTGTAATGTATAGTCACTATGTTGTCACTGTCAGTACTAGAGAACATAATAGTCTGAACCATGCCCACCCGTTGTTCTAAATGAGAGGGTCAATAATAAGAGTGAAGAATGGAGTATAATGCTTCGGTACAGGTATAGGCTAAATATGAAATGTGTGTTTTGGCATGGGGTTATGATAGGGTGATATGATGTTAACATGGGGTTATGATAGGGTGATATTATATTAGCATGTGGTTATGATAGGGTGATATGATATTTAGCATGGGGTTATGATAGGGTGATATGATATTAGCATGGGGTTATGATATAGGGTGATATGATATTGGCATGGGGTTATGATTGATAACACACAAATCTGCCACCACTGCAGTAATATCACATATTTCCAAACACTAGGGGTATAACCTTCCTAAAAATCACCATGATGAAGATTTAGGTTATTTCCAGTGGAAACCTTTGTATAATATATTGAAAACATCTTGTGTAATGTAGGCTATAGTCACTAACTTGTCAGTGCCAGTAATTGAGATATCCCACACACCAATTATTCGCAAAGCAACTAGCTGCAACTGCGATACTTACAACCAGTTCCCCTTTCCATTTCCCCAAAGGGCACTACAATTTCTTTGGAATTGTTGTGGACTGGCCTCAACATCTTTCATGAAAACAGAAGTATATCTTGTGTAATGTATAGTCAATATATGTTGCCACTGCAAGTACTAGATGACATTTCTAGAGTTGCAAATTCGGAACGAATTGGACTCCAGCACGTAGCAGGCAGGCAGATAGCTATACACAGCATAGAGAGACTTAAGTGCTGGATCGGATTGGTATCAGTATCGGATCGGTATCTGTATTGGATTAGTATCGGATCGTGAGTGAAAAATCTAGATACAGCATCCCTAATTTAACTATCATCAAAACATATCCACAGATGACGCCATAGCCACAACACTACGCAATGACCTCTCCCACCTGGAGAAAAGGAACTCCTATGTAAGTAGGCTACCAGCTGTTTATAGATTACAGCTCAGTGTTGAACACCACAGTCTCCTCCTGACTGGATCCTGGACATTGATGATGAGGAAAGATGACCCTCAACACAGGCTGTGTTCTGTGTTTTGAGTGACCCCCCTTCTTTAATCCCCCAACTTCGTGGCCATGCACAGGAGAGGAGAGGGAGAGAGAGAGAGAGAGAGAGAGAGACGGATGGACGGATACATAGCCTACCTTTATTGATCCCACAAGGGGAATTCAGGCAACAGAGACAGCAGAGCAGTTTAAGTCGCGGTTACAGAATACAGATCCAGGGCATATAGAAGTACAATAAGTACAAATAATATCCCAAATAGACACAAACAATTGTTTAAAAAGTATACACTATACAAGCATCCTGCTCGCTACAGAAGAAGAAAGAGAGTCATGCAAATTCAATTGCTGTTGACCCTTGCGTGCATTATTATACATTCTCATAGCAAATGGCATGAGAATCAAGTCCCTCCAACCTCTTCTTGGGGTAAAGGAACAAGTACTTTCTTTTGCTCACTCGCTCACTTGCTCTCTCGATCTCCGTCTGTGTGGAGTTGGTGGGAGAGGAGAGGAGAGGAGACATGAGATGAGAGCAGACAGGAGAGGTGGAGATGACAGGAGAGGAGAGAAGGAGAGGAGTAAGACCACTGCTGTGTTTTAGGTCAAGAGGTCAAGGCATGCAGAGGGCCAGCAGACAGAGCATGACCTACTTGGTAGGAGGGGGGGTTGACAGGAGACGCAACTTGACCTTAGGACAAATCACCATCAGGAATAGAGCCAACATTGTTCCACGAGACCAACAACACGATCAAGTGCTCAACAGACTGTTTGCCTTCATCTGCAAAACAGTTTAGTGTTAAATTTTTGCAATAGGATAAGTTCCCCCTAACACGGTCCTGTGTGTCGCCTGAACAAGTCGCACATAAATTAGTGATTGACGGGAGACAGCCCTGTAACCTGAGCTATTATGTCTGCTCAGCTGCACAGAAGTATAATTCATTTACACACTCTTAACCACTTATATACTTTGTTGAGCGGCTTCCCCCAGGGGTCTACTGTATACTGCCCCCCCCCCCCCTCTTTTTTGCTCTACACCAGTACGTGGTTCTCAATATGTGGGTCGGGACCTCACATGATTTTTCTTTGGGGGGGTTACAATTGAAGGACTTTTAAAACCTTTTTAATATCTAAGAAATTAAATGAAAAAAGATCATTACTGCATGAAAAGTAATCAACAAACGATACAAAAAAACTGCTCAAACATTGGCCATGCCTGGGGTTCCTTTGTCAACCCTCTTTTTTTTATATAGTTTTCATCAATACACCAAAGGCCTGGCAGGAAAGGGGCTATAAGTTGAGGTCTGAGGCTTGCATTCATCACATTGTGATTTATGGTAAAACATAATAATAATTATAAAATGAAATAAAATAAATCAACAATCGAGGATGGCAAAGCATTGTTAATAGTAACATCTGTTAACCACATGAAGGACTTTGTGGATTAGCAGGTTAATGCTGCTTGGCCTCAAAGTGGAAAGTCATTGTGCAACAGCTTGTTATTTGGGGGTCAGTGGTATTTGCAGGGGTCTGTTAAACATGAAGGTCTCTGGGACTAGTGTATGTGTTTGAGTAAATAAGCCTGGGATGGGACTGGGAGAGGGTAAAGCAGTTGGGCAGGTCCCGCACGCACGCGCGCACTCACTCACGCACGTGCGCGCACACACACACACACACACACACACACACACACACACACACACACACACACACACACACACACACACACACACACACACACACACACACACACACACACACACACTCACACACACACCAGCTGTTAGCACTTCTAATTAAACCACCTGTAACTTTATTGTGCTATAAATGTATTCATAGAGCTTAATTTCACACCGTAATGCACTTTACTACAAGATAATTTCTTTCTATGGTTAGAATCATTCGACAGAACATGTGGATTCTTATTTTAAAAAAACCCAATGAAAGTCTGGTCTTTGTGTTGTCATTGTCTCAAGGCCAGAGTGACCCTCAGGTGGCTATGGGCGTTCGCCTCATATGCCCTTGCTGGTGCGATGATGTTTAGGCTGAATCCGCGGGGTTAAGTAAGTCCAGATGCTATCTGCGGATGAGGGCTCTGGAGCACTGACGAGCAGCATAGTTCAGTGGCAGCGTCGGCCCAGATAAAGCTAATAACGCAAGGCGTTGAGCAAATCACAGCAGCCCCACCGTTTCAGGCTGTGGACGAGGAAATGTGATGGAATGTGTTGCTTTTCAACACTCTCTCCCAGTATGATTCTATCGAAACCAAAACAGCTACCAGTTTTCAGAGTCAATGCGGGAGAGGTGAGTGCTTGTCATTTCCCTCTCTCCCCTCTCTGTATCGCTCTCTCTCTCTCTCTGTCTCTCTCTCTCTCTCTCTCTCTCTCTCTCTCTCTCTCTCATTCTCCTTTCTCTACTGATCATATTTATTTCATCAATTGAAAGAGCTCGAATTGCATCAGTCAAACTGGCAGCCTAAAATAATTGATGAAGAATGCAGTGCACTTTCAACCTGGGGTCTCTATTTGGACAATTTATAAGAACAAATAAATGTTAAAAAACTAACTGGCTATGCATACCATGTCTATAATGCTTTATAAACAGCATACTTATAATGCATTAATTATACCATATTAACAATAATTATTGTTATAAGAACTCATAAATACTCATGCTTTATAACAATATTATAATTAGAATGGTGCAATTCTAATTGTGGTTGCACTGTGTGGTTGCACTGACGCAAGTCGCGAGGAATCCACTGGGACCTGAATTCCGTCTTATGTGAAGCATAACAGTGTCAACAGTTAGTGTGTGACTGTGACGCTTCACTTTTCTGCAAAAGTTAACAAAAAGCAGGTTCACTTTGCTAGCAAAAGATTCTTGGACTGAACACACAATAGCGTGTTGCCTATAGCAACCACACTAATAACTTTTAACACTGTATTATAATGCATTATAATCACTGTTATAATGCATAATAATAATATTCTTTATTGTCCCGGAGGATATTCATCTTCACAGGTCTGTCCAACACCAATAACAAAACCAACACAGTACAGAAAAACATTACACCAAGACAATACAAAAACATGAGGTCCCCACTGTGTACAGAACCATCCTATCGGCGGGGCAGTTTGTTTAAACTTTATGCCGCGATGGCTGAGGGGACAAAACTCCTACTGAAACAAACCTTTTTCCATGGTAAGGTTCTGTATCTTTGCAGCATGCCATGGCCAGGGTTCTATATAGCGTGTCTTGTGTAGAGTGTAGAGGGTTTGATGATGTCAGACTGACATATATGGAGTGATGTCACGATGCGTGACCATGCCAAAAACAGACCCTCAAACTGCTAAAGCAGCTAACTCCACCTCTCCCCCTCTCATGCAAGTAATTGACAATCAATACATTCACAATGCCAACTTTGATGAGGCAGTATTATATTGTTTTAAAAATATAAAGTTTTCCTTCATTTCCTGAAAATGTTATATATGTTTTCTCCCCGACAGCAGAGATATGCTTGTTCCCTGTTGAGTTCTCAGTAGGGAGCTGCTAGGGGTTAAGTGTCCTGTTCAGGGACACTTTGACACATACAGTAGACTTGCCGGGGGTGGGGGGGGGGGGGGGGGAAGTGATATTTCTGATTCTGATTCTCTTTAAGCTATGGCTGCCTGCCAACTGAAGTATCAGATTTATTTAACTTTTGCTTGTCTTTGTATATCATGATGTGGCCTGAAGTGGGCGGGACTGCACGAGACACACAGAGTTCATATAATGTTCATATATACATCAACAGACTGGTGGCCTCTCGTGGGCTCCCAATGCGTCCGGCTTGTATATAGCCTCTAAAGCTGTTACGTAAACCCAATTTCCTATCCTGGCACTGGCAGGAGATTCCTTGGAAGCAGACACTGTACTCAATTTAGCTAAATTGCTGCCCTTTTTTCTATTTAGACTTTCCATATAGCCAGTGAAGCATGCAGGCTGTATAAGGTTCATGGTGGTATAAAACATTTTTTTTGCTGCACAGGGATTATTGGGCCTTCATCGTCTTGGTCCAACAGTCACATTGAACCACCTTACAATCCTCCATTTATCACTGGACAAAAGGAAACAGAAAACAATTATTTTCTACTTTTCTACGATTTTCCTCCTTGACAATTACATTGCATAACGATGTCTCATGCTCTTTGATTGTTCTTCATACAACTAGGTATCTCTCAGGGGGACTATTTAAGACTCATACAGACATTGCTGTAACATTGCTCACCTTATCTGTACAATATCAGACTTGTCCCCCGTCCCCCCCACACACACACACACACACACACACAGATCACTGCCAAGTTCGGCTGCAAATTACCCCTAACTCCTGATGCTGGAGATTGCCATATGCATTCAATCATAATATAAACACTACTGTATGGGTTTTCCAACCAAGGATCCCTTCCTTCTCTGATTGTACTATTTTTCTAAGATCTATAGGACTTATCCAAAGCCAGGTTTAACAACTTAGTCAACTCATCCATTAAAACCCCCTCAAATGACTGGTTTCAAGGCTATATACGTCAATCATGTGATCTAAACATTGTGTAGAATATTGGCACGCTACAGTATGGATGCGTATGTTTGTGCACAAATCAAGCTGCAACAGAGACTGATTTGACACAATCAACAAACTGTCGTGTCGGGTCAAAAACACAAACAAGTATGCTCATTTATCTTAGCAGATGATTGTTATATAACTCATCAAGTCATGTAAATATTACATAACGTGGAGCAGGTAGAGGTTTTGGTGGCCGTGCACTGAGATGAAGCAGATGTCATTTCCTTTGGTTTAGAAAGTACACTGAATTTATTCAGGGACCATGAGTGCCACACTCTCTGCCCACAGGGGCTGTGTGTGTTCTACATCACACCGGACTGCCAAAGATTTTCTCGAAAACGTACTGAGTGTGCTTTGTTGCATGCTTTTCTGTGGCCGTTTATCCATGATTTATTTAGGTGAAATATTTGCTACCTTGGACCACAGGTCCTGGGATGTATCCGGGACAAAGGAGATATTGACTGAGATATTGACCCAAACTGTTCATCTTCATTCTTTATTCCACCCTCTCCTGCTCTCCTGAGCACCTGTGTGTTGGCCGCCTTAAATCCTCGATAAGCTCACAGCATGGCGTGTGATGAGAGATTCATATTGGGAGGTGACACTGACCGACAGAATGACTGGTCAGTGTCAGACTTGGAAGATTTTTTGCAGAGATGGTACAATGGGTATGGTGGTGAAAATAGCCGATCTACAAGCTCACAACGTGGTACGTTGGGAGCTTGTAGATCTGCTATTTTGAATATTCATCTATTCTTTCCCAATGTTCACACATTATGACATATCCAGAATAGGGATGCTATAGGGTTCATGCACTTAAATTAATAATCATGAATGAGTGTGAAAGTAAGGAGACATTACTTAATCAGGCCAGTCCCTGATATCCTTGGCAAGAACTGCGATCGGACACATCAGAACAAGTATCCATTGGACATCTGAATGCTGGGTTGGAAGGAAGGAATGGGCACAGGCAATTGGGACAAATTGTGCGTTGATAGCATAATTGGATAAAAAGGAACACATTTGAAAAATAAATACATTTGAGTCATAACTTGGCAAAACCTTGCACAAAAGACAGCGGATGACCTCAGAACAGCTTTTAGCCATGGGGTGAATCCATCACAGAGCAGTTCCCAGCCCAGGCAGCAATAGCTGGGGTGATGCAAACGGCAATCAGCTGGTAGTGATAGCTCAGCTGACACATGTAGAAAACGGAGTTGAATTTCTCTTTGTAACGAGCAGGCGGAGAAGGTCTCTTCATTCATGTCTGCATGATTTCTAGCGCTCAGTTTTTTTCATGAGAGATTTGCTGACTGATAAAAGACAGACTGTTGCTGGGGTTAGTCCTGGGCCACAAAAGTGAGCTGCACACATTTCTTTCTACTGGTTTGAGAAATGAGTGCACAATATGCCAACATAATAGTAACATATGGTGTTACCTTGCTACTGTACAATATCACGTCATGACACAATGATGGAATGTCCTACACACGTTCCTAGAGACTACCTAGAGAGAAAGTGATAGTGAAAATCTGCTTGCACTTCACTAGAAACTTGATTACCTTTACTGTGGAGTATTGACCCCCCCCCCCCCCACACACACACACACACACACACACACACACACACACACACACACACACACACAAAGAACTATAAATATATAGTTTTAAAAAGATGTCCTAAAGTCAAGTGGATGGCAGACACCACACCACAACTATAACAATGTCAGAGATTAATTATATGGTTGTAGTGCTTGGTGTGGACGACCCTTTAAACCTGCTTCACACACAGCTTCTCTGTGATGGATAGCGTTATGGTTAGTCGGCCACCAAGCCAGCTTTAAAACTGGCTGCTTGGAAGACATACTGTTTTCCCTCTAGGGGAAAAATGGCATCCGCGGTGGATGCAGGACTAATGTCGATGATGTGGCAGTAAATCTACAGTTTCACTTTTAATATAGTGCTCTCTGCTCCACTACGAAGGGCCTTTCTCTCCCTGGGGAGGGCCTGTCCTGAAGGGCCTTTCTCTCCCTGGGGAGGGCCTGTCCTGCTCCACTACGAAGTGCCTTTCTCTCCCTGGGGAGGGCATGTCCTGAAGGGCCTTTCTCTCCCTGGGGAGGGTCTGTCCTGAAGGGCCTTTCTCTCCCTGGGGAGGGCATGTCCTGAAGGGCCTTTCTCTCCCTGGGGAGGGTCTGTCCTGAAGGGCCTTTCTCTCCCTGGGGAGGGCCTGTCCTGAAGGGCCTTTCTCTCCCTGGGGAGGGTCTGTCCTGAAGGGCCTTTCTCTCCCTGGGGAGGGCCTGTCCTGAAGGGCCTTTCTCTCCCTGGGGAGGGTCTGTCCTGAAGGGCCTTTCTCTCCCTGGGGAGGGCCTGTCCTGCTCCACTACGAAGTGCCTTTCTCTCCCTGGGGAGGGCATGTCCTGAAGGGCCTTTCTCTCCCTGGGGATGGCATGTCCTGAAGGGCCTTTCTCTCCCTGGGGAGGGTCTGTCCTGAAGGGCCTTTCTCTCCCTGGGGAGGGCATGTCCTGAAGGGCCTTTCTCTCCCTGGGGAGGGTCTGTCCTGAAGGGCCTTTCTCTCCCTGGGGAGGGTCTGTCCTGAAGGGCCTTTCTCTCCCTGGGGAGGACCTGTCCTGAAGGGCCTTTCTCTCCCTGGGGAGGACCTGTCCTGAAAGGCCTTTCTCTCCCTGGGGAGGGCCTGTCCTGCTCCACTACGAAGTGCCTTTCTCTCCCTGGGGAGGGCCTGTCCTGCTCCACTACGAAGTGCCTTTCTCTCCCTGGGGAGGACCTGTCCTGAAGGGCCTTTCTCTCCCTGGGGAGGGCCTGTCCTGAAGTGCCTTTCTCTCCCTGGGGAGGACCTGTCCTGAAGGGCCTTTCTCTCCCTGGGGAGGACCTGTCCTGAAGGGCCTTTCTCTCCCTGGGGAGGACCTGTTCTGCACGTTACTGGCTACTGGGAAGTGGGAGCAGATGCCAGAGGGAACATCAGCTCCAGTACAGGGAAACCTGAGAAAACACACTGGGGAGCATCGGTATGTTTAAGAGACTTTATTCAATATACTTACTACTGTAAACCAGAGGTAACCAAACGGTGTGCTGAGGCACACTGGTGTGCCGTAAGACAAGTCCAGGTGTGCCTTGGTATTTTGTGACAACCACACATTTTTATTGGAATACAAAAGTAATAATTAATTCTTTTTTAAATGTTCTATATCAGTACTTTGTGCAAACTCAATACAGTGGCAAATTCTACCCTTTTAACACTTACAGCTGGCATCTCCACTTTGGGCATATCATTATAGGCAAATAGAAAATGTTACACTTTTTTTTTAAGAATACCACCAAGGGCAGATCTATAAGCTTTAACACATTGCATCGCGACCATTTAACCACGGCTCTATTCTTGGTCCCCTCCATTTTTCCTTTACACCACATCTCTCCTACAAATATAGCTCAAAACGCATTTCAACATGAGCTTGTAGGTGGCTATTTTTGCCCCAGAGTAGCTATGGTATACTAAGGGAACCCTCTAACACCAGCATTAATTTCTACTTTTCTACAAAAAATAGATTTCAACCTTACTACTACTTTGTACTACTAGGACTGACACTAAAACATATGTTAAAAAAAATAAAAAAAATAAAGTTTGATGGAAAATTTATAATAATTATATAATAATATAATAAATTAATAATTTACATTTGGGGGATATCTTTCACAATAATGAATAAAACATGTTCTAGACATTCTAATGATCACAAAAAAACATATATTACAATTATTGTACCTACTTTTATTAGGGTAAAGGTCAAAAGTCTTAGGTTAAAAAAATGTTCAAAATCGCACAGAGTCCAGACATTTTTAATTTGTGTGAATTTCAGCCTCTGTGGGGGGTATTTATATGCAAATATCATGACCAATGGCATTGAAATGGCATTGCAATGAACATCACTGATGACGTTTAGGTGAAAAAAGAACAGAAAAAAAGAAAAAAAAATAGTAATTAAATTAAATAAAATTGTTGCTAAAAAGCAACGCTGGGTCTTAGAGGGTTAAGTGGTTAATTATTAAATGTATGTCATTTCTTGCATTGCCCCAAACTGCTTTTTCACCCTCCATATGTACAGTAGCTTCAGTCCTCAATAGCTACCTGACCACTGCTGAATCCATGACTCATGTATTTGCGTTGTACATTTTTGTAATACTTGTCCCTCTCTGACCTCTCCCAGGCGCCCTACTCTTCCTCTGTTTGTTTGTTTTTGGAGGGGGGTTTAGTCTGTCTTCATGAAGTTGACGTGAGGAGTCTAAGGCCTTTGCTCCTATTTGCTTGTGAAGATGAGTTCTGTTTAGATGCTGCGGAGGCGGATGTAGAATCTATTTCTTTGGTTAGGGGATGGAAATAGAGGGTTCTTTGTGTCAGGGCATTGAATAAGTAAGCCAAAGCTTTTTCTGTTGTTGCAAGTGCTAACCCCCACTGGACATTTCTCAGGCGAAGAAGCAGCTTTGCAAATATGTTTGTGTCTGTGTTTTCCAAGCACTTAAGATTAGACACACTTCTGATGTATGTCTACTATGCTTCCGAGGGTTTCTTCTTTTTCGGTGCTAAGGTTCCACACAACAGGACTCTCTCTGAAGTTTCACACATTTCAGTGATCTGACACAACATTCTGCTTGTAAAATAATAAATGTCACTGACTTAAATCACAAAGTCAATCAATGGATAGTAGTTAGTATTTAAATACAGACAAATCAGATAAATCTAGTGACATTCTGACTACCAGATGACCTCTCTACCACACTTAACTTTGATTACTTGCTGCCGTTCCTCTATCTCCTAGTACTGGATATGCTAGGCCAGGGGTTTTCAACAGGTGGTCCATGAAGGTCAAGTCACAAATCGCTAGTGAGCCACACTAAACACACTAAACAAATGGATTGAGGGATGGGTATACAGTATACCCATCCCTCAATCCATTTGTTTAGTGTGTTTAGTGTGGCTCACTACTAACTTTAGCTGGTCAACTAGCCAACTATCTTTCAAAATCTTGCTTTATAATGTTTATATTTCTCCATTGCAATTAATTTTGTATATAACCACTGAAAATAACCACTTCCGGTAAGCTGAAAAGTTAGTGTTATAGTACATACCTGATGTTGCGCAAGATTTGGAAGAAAGCAATATCATAGCAGAAGGGGGTGTGTGCCTTTTTGAGGGATGATCTATGCCATAATTAGAATAATACATTGAATCGTTATATGAAATGATTATAACTTCATATTATTTAAAATAATTGTACGGTAAAACATAAAAATAAATCCGGATATGTGCCTCGCCCAGCTTGGATGGGCATGATGCGTGCAGTGTAGCATAAATAAGAGTCTAATAAACACAGCGCACAGAAAATGGAAGGAGACAGAAGCAGTGGCCAAATATTGACTGTTACGTCAGAATTCCCAGGGTCAGACCTCACAAAACCCTAGTGCTCTCATAAAGACCTGAAATAGCTCTCTGTCTGTCTGTCTGTCTGTCTGTCTGTCTGCACAGAAGTGCCTGCATGTGTGTGTCCCACTGCCCCTACTGTATGTTTGTAAGTGCAAGTGCATGTTTCACTTAAGTCCCTTGAAGCGGTTGTTATATAACTCAGTATCTGGAACAGGATAAAGTCGTGGCCTGTCATCGACAGGCATCAACAAATAATTATGTTTTATTGCATTGCTAAGCTAAACATTGCAAGAGAGAGTGTGTGAATTAAGGCAAGCAATGGCAACAACGCTTTGAATAATCATCAGTCGGAGAGAAGGAACAGACGCCCAGTGCCTGACAAATAATGTTTTTTGTTCACTTAAATGGGGAATAGAACTGCGGGCACGTCAAGTCATGTCCCGGCCACAGCTTTGCTTATTTCTGTCGGGATATAACCCATATAACACAAACACAGCCGTTGAGTATTTTTCACTGGAAAATCATTAGCAGGCTATTTGTGTTTGTTCATCCCCCGATTATAGATTTTTGGCAATTGGCAAGATATGCCAAATGTATTACACTGCATGGAGAGGATTCTGGACGAGTTGTTTTTGCCTCCAGGGGCAACATCTTTCTAGGCTTTAATATCTCATCATCTCGGTGTCTGTACTAGATGAAAGCATATAATGAGGGGTGAAGCAGCTGTGATATAATCTATGACACATTCTCTTCTCACGCTGGCTATAGAACGCCGAAGTCTGAAGTCAATATCGGTAGAGGGTGCAAATCCACAGGTTCATGTACTTTTTATTTGCATTGTAATCCCCAGGGGGATTTTAGATTGCCTCATATAAGAACTGTGTTTGAAAAATAAACAAATCCTCCAGGCCGCTTCACTCATATGGATATGAAGAATCAACTGACTGTGAGAAAACGCTATTGTTACTGCTACTGAATTAGTTGCATTTTCTCTAGAAACAATATTATGGGTGACTGACATAAACGATACAGAGACACCTCCCTGACAACAACGCAGAGACAGCTTGTTTATTTTTGGACCACAATGCTTATAGTAGACGATATTAAGATCACCCCATATTAAGATCATTCTCCATAGAGAAATTACTTCCGTGAACCAGGGGAATAGAGGGGATGAGCGAGTGACGTCAGGACTTCGGCACTCTATTGCTCAAGGCAAAACACATCCTGGCCAGCATTAAATAATTGCAGCATTAAATATTCTTGACCATTATAGTAAATATGTTCAAACTAAGGTGCACACCACAGAGTGCAGTACATTCTCTGCCAGATCTTGATTTAAAAATATGATTGTACATTAACTTTGTGTTCTTTGATTGATTGACTGCTTGACCTTTAATTTCTTGTTGGAATGGGCAACATCTGCTGCAGGGATTCTCTTTTAGCCTGCAGAGGTGAAACTCCTAGCATGTGCAAGTCTACCTCACCTTCATAATGTTGCTTTTGTTGAGATAGCGTTAGCTCTCTCTATCTCTCTCTCTCTCTCTCTCTCTCTCTCTCTCTCTCTCGCTCTCTCACTCTCTTTCTCTTAACTGAAGTAGTTAACACTCACTATGTGTGCGTTATTGTGTTGGTCGCTGCAGTGCTTGTGTGGGTGTGTGTCTGTGTGTCTGAGAAATTGTAAAACTGCTGTCAGAAGCGCTTGTAAATCTAAATTAAAGATAATCTGACATTGACATCTTCACCCCATTCCTGGACCGGTATGTGTTGCTGATGCTTGTTTGTATGAAAGGGCCTCATGGGCCACTTCTACACAAATGTACACACACACACACACACACTCACACTCACACTCGCACACAGACGGACAGGGCAAAAACTGTCTTACTTGATGGTCTATGTATGATTACATTGATTAACTTATTGGTCTGTAATTACATTTGAGTTTTATATTGAGGCATTACAATTAACATAATACACATATAGTGAAACACTGTATTCCACTGTTGTTACAGAAGTGAGAACCTGAGTCATGATCGATCTAAGTTATGATACACAGTCAAATTTGAGTTAATTTACACATTTGTAATTTTTACTTTGCTGCCTCTCTCTGCAATGTGTTTTCACAGTTAGGACATACAATGCTTCTCCCCTAATGTCAACAGTCCTTCTGAATTCCTTAAGGCTAATTTATACTTAACCGTACAGAATTGTCATGCTTTCAACTGAAACCTTTTGATGCATTGCAACAACACATTTTTCAGTTGAAAATACATATTTTTTGTCAAAAACCATGGCCCTTCATTGAAGAATACTGTAAATAAACCTTTACTTCCATACTGTAAAAGTCTGTTTATTATTACAGCTTTTCTTCCCTCAGTTTTTTTGCAAATTCCCTTGAGATGGTGAATGTTAGAGACATGACACATTCAGGGATAGTTGATGTGCTAATATACAAAAATGTTCCCCGTCAGCCTGATGGGGGTGCTGTAATTAAAGTTTAAAATGTGGAAAGGTTTAAAAGGCCATATCTCCCCAACCATAAATGTGAATGAGGCAAAACCTGGTACACAAATTCAAGCAGATTCTCCACACCTTTGCCAATTGGTTTACCACGCTCTGCCGATTTTATTTCACAGATTTATGACATATTTTTCTGTTCCGAAGAGATGACAATAAAGTTAAAAGATGGTGTAGTCTAAAAGTTAAATGTCTAGGTTTGCTTGTTGGTTGTGAAACTCAGAGATGTTAAAGGCTGATATAACAACTCATAATTGGATTAAGCCATCATTAGCTAGTTGTAAAGGTGGAAAATGTTTAACAGCACAAAATTACCTTAACCCCGTAAATAAAAGCTAAAATGGTCTGAAATGGCATGTCTTTGCAGACACTGCATTCGGCTCCCCGATCTATTTCAGTACCTTGGGTTTTGGGCTCTAGCCTACCTGAATCCATGATCTATTTCAGTACCTTGGGTTTTGGGCTGTAGCCTACCTGAATCCATCTATTTCAGTACCTTGGGTTTTGGGCTGTAGCCTACCTGAATCCATCTATTTCAGTACCTTGGGTTTTGGGCTGTAGCCTACCTGAATCCATCTATTTCAGTACCTTAGGTTTTGGGCTCTAGCCTACCTGAATCCATCTATTTCAGTACCTTGGGTTTTGGGCTGTAGCCTACCTGAATCCATCTATTTCAGTACCTTAGGTTTTGGGCTGTAGCCTACCTGAATCCATCTATTTCAGTACCTTGGGTTTTGGGCTGTAGCCTACCTGAATCCATCTATTTCAGTACCTTAGTTTTTGGGCTGTAGCCTACCTGAATCCATCTATTTCAGTACCTTGGGTTTTGGGCTGTAGCCTACCTGAATCCATCTATTTCAGTACCTTGGGTTTTGGGCTGTAGCCTACCTGAATCCATCTATTTCAGTACCTTAGTTTTTGGGCTCTAGCCTACCTGAATACATGGTTTTGGGCTCTAGCCTACCTGAATCCATGGTTTTGGGCTCTAGCCTAGCTGAATCCATGCCACATGTGTGGAAACACATTCAGCTTGATTTTATGATGAGCAATAAAAAAGGCGACAGCCACAGAGAAAAGCAACGACAGATGTCTACATTGCTTTGTTTTCACTGCCTGACTGTCCACAAAGCCGAACGGTCTCCTAAAGCTCATCTGGAACGTGTGTATATGAGGATCATTGGTACACGTGCGTGTGTGCGTGCGTATGATTTGGGGTGCGTGTGTGCGTGCGTGCGTGCGCCCAATTTTGGAGTCATACAACACAGATATCATAGACATAGACTAAGCAAGGATGTGATAAGATGACTGATGTCATAGGCTGGCTACATGCATAGATGGAGCCTCGCCATCCCCATGTGGATCCTGAGCTCCTTTGATTTTCATGTTTTGATCAGAGCTCAAATATACAAGACACAAGAGGGAATTTCCCCATTATTAGTGTACTATAACTGTTTTGTGTTAAACTCTGTGACTCTGTATGTTAGCAATGTGCTTGTGTACACAGTAAAATACTTTATTTCAGTACAGTATGCTAGTTTGCTATGAATGTGTTGTTCACATATATCTAAGACATTGCATGCGGTAATTGTAAATCTCTTCATGCATCCATGCATGCATGCATGGATGCATCATATAGTTAACCATTATTTTCCTGAAAGGAAGCGATCATGCTAGAATGATAATAATATAATTCTTGTATATGTGTGCCTCTCTCAGTGACCTGTGAGACTGATACTCATGGGAATTAACCCAGAAGCCCTCAGAAGATGAAAGAGCGCTGTCTCAACCCTGATGATCAGACTGGCTGGCTGCTCTGTCTTTGTCCCTGTGGCGCCCTGTCATCATAGTCATATAGCTTTACCTGAACCTGACTACAGTACCTACTGTACTCCCTTTTGTCTGGGACCACATCCAGACATGACTTGGGGACGTTGGCTATGTCTCGGGTTGTCACCACTTTCCAACATGAAAAGAATTATAGAATTAGGTATTGAATCCCATTTTAAAACAACCTTCACCGACACTTTCACAGATTAGTGTATTCATAATTTTTTGGGGTTGGATAAAAAATTATAAAAAAAATTATAGCCAAACATTTATCCTCTCAACAAAATTATTGTGCCACTTCTGTACAATAACCAATCGGCATCAAACCTCAAGTCCTATAGAGAGAAATGTGTGCACTGTAGCGTATAAGCACTGAATATCACGGTTTATGGAAATCCAAGTGAAAATGTCCACAACAGAATTTCCACAGAAACAAGACCCTGTTCAGTTTTTTTGGTTTATGCCACAATCCTTCGCCGTCATCTCGCCCCAAATTGTTTTGGGAACCAAGGTTAGCTTACCAGCCAAATTACTGTGACAGAGGGACCGTTTCATCTCTGGTTACAATTAACCGATTTTGAACATCTAGCTTAATCCTCCGCTCGCTGGCTGTGTTATACTCCCCTTCTAGTTCTCTTCTCTTCTTCTTCCTTTTATTCTCTCAAGCCTGATTTATGTAGTTGTAAGCCGGTGGTGTCCTGCACCAAAAATGCCAGATCTACAAGCTTACAATGCGTCGCTTTGTGAGCACTATAAATCAGGCATCACTCTTCCACTGTAAAGGGAAACATGATGGCAGACACGTGTGGAGCAGCTTCCAGTTCACACACTGTTTTATGTATGGAGTCATGGGCCTGCAGTCAAAGCAGGTAATTTCTACTGTAAACTCTGTACACTGGAGCATTGTACTGTACTCCGTGGAAGCAAAAACATATACATCTGCAGGCAAAATATTGCTTGTTCACTTGGAATTGATTTACATAATTCATGGGTGCTTTCAAAACAGCCAGCATCGGCCATCAGACATGGGGTGCATACCGTACTGTCATGTTTATTCATTTCAATTTACTCCAAAAGAACCATTGCACACGTGGCGGCACGCGCAATGGCTCACGCTGTGGTGCAGCACTTTCAGCGTGGCTTAATTGGCTCTTGATAATCCAACCTTTAAAGATATCCTCCTCTCATCATCCCTGGAGTGAGTTTCAACATGTGCACATTCATCATCATTTGTGTGACAGATGCTGTTGTGTACTGTTCCCTTTGAACATCACTGTTTTGATTTCAGGAAGGAGTAAGTACACAGTGCCGTACAAACCCCTCCCTCTCTCTCTCTCTCTCTCTCTCTCTCATCCTCTCTCTCTCATCTATCTCCATAACACAACTGCATCAGGGGTTCTCTTTTTGAGTGGTGCAACCACTCCAAGGAACAGCAATGTCCGTGTTAACCTATGTATGTGACTATGTTACTATGAGTAGGGGAGAGCCGCCAAGGATGTAACATTTTGCACGTTTCATTTTTTTACTCAGAGATCCGTTTATCTACACATGTAATATTTTCAGGCAACGGACCTACACATGTCAGCTACCATAAACCACTTCAAGTTATTTTTTTTGATGAAACAGGTCGGGAGTTATTAAACCGAACGTGGACGCTGTTTCAGTGTTACATTTGCTGCGCATATCGGATTAATTGTAACGGCATGCATGATAAATGTAACAACGCTAAAAAACACCATTAAACATATCGTTTTCAGCTTAAAGCAATTATATTTCATTGAAGCAACTCCTTAGCATTGTTTTCATACCATGTATGTGATAAGAAAATGTATCAAACATAAGGGAAATATTTAATAGTATCGGGTGTACCAGTTTGGGCTTTTTCTTTTTTTTTGGTCAGTTCAATTTGGTCAGTTCAATTTGGGGAAATACATTGATTAAACAAACGTTTGATTGATTGAGTTGTACAATGTTATACAACCCTAAACTAATTTTAGAATACACTCAGTAATGAAGACAAATTAATGAACATATAATATTGGCCAATATGTCAAATATGTAAATATTACATATAATGGTATTGAATGGAAAGCGGACCATTTGTAACATGTTACAAATGGCCCACTTTTGCAAGTTGTTCTTTGCCGTTGCTTACAGACCAGAATGAACGTGAATTCCGTCTAAACACGATGCAAACTAATGAAGAACATAAGCATGAAGACATCCATGTGGATTTTTATTCACCAACATCAAAGAAAAAAATTGTAGCACACATATACTCCAGGTGTAAAATTATACGCCTTTTGAAAAAAGTCAGTTTTTCGCCAATAAAGGTCATTACACACTGGCGAATTAGCGACGCGATGCGAATAAGCGATTTGAAAATGCGAAATATTGCATGTTGCAGTTCGCCTGCGAATCTCTGCAAAATACGACACCAGAGCGAACAAATAAAAGCGAAAACGGTCGCATTTTCGCACATTCGCACATTCACCACTGATGTGGAAGCTTGCATGGACTTCAATTGTTTTTTTTTTAAATGCGAATTATTCGCACGAATATATCGCATCGCTAATTCGCCAGTGTGTAATGACCTTAACTCCCCGTAGGATAAAGGTAAACACTTCAAACTTCCTGGGCACGTAGGGTACATTGCTGTACACATACTGACGCGATGGCGTCATGGTGGCGTTGACCAATCAAGAGATAACGTCCATGTTACAACCGTGAAGCGTTACAATTGTGGCGGCTCTCCCCTACCAGTAGGGTACCAAAAGTGGCGCTGTTGTTGTGGGGGCGGGGCGGGGGGGGGGGGGGGGAGAGGGTAGTTGCACCACTCAGTTCACACGGGTGTAGTTTTTTAACACACACATGCATACACACAGACTCTAGAGCAACAGTAGTTTCACCAAGTCATTCCCAGTGGTTGCATCTGCGTGGCTTATAGGGACTTGACAGTCTGTCATATTATCATGAAGGCGATGATATTACGTACGTGATGTTTAATGGAGCGTCACATCCGACACCAAGTGGGAATGCTGAGCTGGGCCTCAGATAAACCTACGAACTGACAACGTTTCCTGAATGTGTCAGGAGAACCCTTCCGCCTCACAGTAGCGAAATAAATACACATTACACACATGCTCAAACACACTCTTTCAGGCAATATGCAAATACATTCAACCAAACAGCCACACACATACCGGTAAGTCTACTCTACAGTATAATAGCTTAATTGCGGAAATGGAGATCCATAGAATGACTGAAGTCTAAAACACAGTCCAGTATTGCAGAGGACATTCAGAAGGTCTATACACTATGATACAGTACAATAAAATAAAACAAAAGATCACTCTAAATATTTCTTTAGTTACTTAATACACCTGCCTGCACTCTCACATATTAATGCTTTTCCATGATGATTTTTTAAACTAATTTTGAACGTCAAAAACCCCACAATTCTGTATGCATTGTTCAGTCAACACAGTTTGATGCAGTCTCTTTGAAGATGGGAATTGAAAAAGAGGAAGTGGAAATATATTTACATACAAACAGTATCATCAATCATGCCGTTAGCGGCAGCACTCACATGTGCAAACAAGCTTAGATTATCATCACATTACTACAGTGCTGTATGTATTCATCATTCACGATAATCATGTACCAGTTCCAACCTCAAATACTGGCTTCAACTTCCCAGCTTCTGCTGCACTGTCTTACTGTACAAGCTGCCAATCACAGTGGTCTATCATCAATATTTGACGTCAGTTGGTAGAAAAAGCAATCACATACTCTAGGTTTGTTTCCCTCGAGGCACAGTGGCTTTCATTCAAGTAGGAAGGCCTGTCGGAATCTGGCCTGAATGCATTTTATTGTCCCAAGCCATACTTTCATTGTTGCCATTAGTTCTGCTATCAGCCATGGTGGAAGCACTCTTCCTTGATCATGGCCAGAGTACAGAGGCCTGTGAGGCTGATAAGGCGCTGCTGGTTCATTATCAGATGGAGCCCAAATAGCTCAGAGGTTATTATTGTGTCTGAGCGATAAATGCTGCGTCAAGGCATTCCATCGCTGATCGACCTAGACAGCCTTGTTCCAGATAGTTGGTCTTATTCACTTTCAGGCAGTGCTGGATGACTTTGTATTTCTTATGCTGCAAAATTCTAACTGTTAATCGAACTAAGAGTATTTTTATACTCTCACAGTAAAATGAAGGTGCATTATGTTATATATTCTGCATTTTAGCCACCGACCACCATTTAATGAGACCCAAAACTTTGTGTTATTTTGCTGTCGTTGGATAAGATTTTGTCCACAATTCCATGCTGTGTTGATGTGGTACCATAGCAGAGATAACAGGCAAACTATGAAATAATCATTATAAAAAAAATAATCTTAAAAAATAAATAACAAATAAATAATAATTATTCTACATTCTCTAATTGTCGAAACTAGACTTCTTGTAAATGAAGTAACGCAGATTCCGTTCGACTGATATAATTGTAAAAGGTGGCCGTTCGACTGATAGAATTGTAAAACGCAGCCGTTTGATTGATAGAATTGTAAAAGGCAGTCGTTCGTCTGATAGAATTGTAAAATGCGGCCTTTCGACTGATAGAATTGTAAAAGGCAGTCGTTTGACTGATAGAATTGTAAAATGCGGCCGTTCGACTGATAGAATTGTAAAACTCGGCCATTCGACTGATAGAATTGTAAAAACGCGGCCGTTTGACTGATAGAATTGTAAAACTAGGCCGTTCGACTGATAGAATTGTAAAACTAGGCCGTTCGACTGATAGAATTGTAAAACGCAGCAGTTTGATTGATATTTATAAATATCTTTACATTTCATTATTTTATTTACAATTCTGGTAAGCAGCAAGTTATATATATTATATGCTTAGATGATTTTGATACATTTGTATGACTGTAAACACGAAGAGGAAGCGAGGAGAAGGCGTCACATCCGCTTTATCTCTTGCTCATGATCAGAGCTTCCGTGCTCCAGACTGTATGACGGAAGCATTATGATCAGAGCTTATGTGCTCCAGGCTGTATGACGAAGCTCTCGTAGCCTGTAGCTTGTATTGAGAATTTGAGACAAAAGGAATGAACCTTCCTTTTCCCTCAATAAAGTTGACGCCTGTTGTTCCTGCCTGTCGACTACAAAACAATACTACAACATGATGTAACGATATCATCCGCTCCCGACCGGATCATATACCGAAATGAAATGGGGCCCAGGCTACCCCAGAATAGCGACGCTTTATGCGTTCATATGTGGTTAATCAACCTACAGGAATTAGATTTTTTGATTGCGACATAATCACATTTATAAATTCCCTTACTCAATAGTGACGCATAAAATAGAATATCATGATTGGAATATACTGTAGGAAATTGTACGCTCTCCCAGTAACGCCAATATTAGGCAGAGAGGACGTATAGGGCCTCCTCCCAGCCAACACTCCCCACTGACATGTGAGCTCAAACCCACAATTCAACATTTTGGTTTTAAGATGTTGATATTAATTCTGTATTCATCCTTAGGACCCCAAATCACACCTTGGAAAGCATGAGTGTCTATTTCAAACAAGGTGTTTTTTGACTGGGGGGTCATATTTTGACAGCAGGAATTGCCTGTCATAATTTGACCCCCCAGTATTAGGATGTATTACGATGTTGATATTCATTCATCAGCCAACACTCCCCACTGACAGGTAGTAACCCCTGGGTCAAATCATGCCAATACTGAATGGGGGCAGCCTCAGGAACAGCTGGATTTGTATAGATGTATGCCAATACTGAATGGGGGAAGCCTCAGGAACGGCTGAATTTGGCAGGTTACATCATGATATTACAGTATGGATGTACAGTAGTTCTTCAATTAGCTTGAATTTGGTGACCTGCAAGCAAAAGGTATAGTTTAATGCTACTGTAAGCCCAAAGCAATACTTTCATTGGAGAGAAGTTAAGACCAAGTTGCGAGGAAAATAATCTTTGAAGTATGTTCCCATACATATTACGTAACTCGTAACATACCGGTATCAATTTGAGTGGAGATGCAACTGCTGAAAGCATTATTAGGTTTTATCGTTTCATGGCACTTTTTAGGAATTTACATTTTCATTAGACCTCATTGACATTAATTATGTTATTCCGACACTAATGTAGAGGAGATCTTGAATAAACAAGAAGGTGGCCGCACACACCAATAGCTAGAGTACCAATATTTATTAGGACAGCAGGTAAGACAGGAATAATTCCGACACTAATGAACATGAATCGAACATATTAATAGAAAACTGATGCTAGTGCTATGGAAAAGGTTTAATTTATAACACAATTTCATACAACCCTAACCCTGTTTCACCTCTCTCTCAGCTAAGGGGTCCTTACAACCCTAACCCTGTTTCACCTCTTTCTCAGCTAAGGGGTCCTTACAACCCTAACCCTGTTTCACCTCTTTCTCAGCTAAGGGGTCCTTACAACCCTAACCCTGTTTCACCTCTCTCTCAGCTAAGAGGTCCTTACAACCCTAACCCTGTTTCACCTCTCTCTCAGCTAAGAGGTCCTTACAACCCTAACCCTGTTTCACCTCTCTCTCAGCTAAGGGGTCCTTACAACCCTAACCCTGTTTCACCTCTCTCTCAGCTAAGAGGTCCTTACAACCCTAACCCTGTTTCACCTCTCTCTCAGCTAAGAGGTCCTTACAACCCTAACCCTGTTTCACCTCTCTCTCAGCTAAGAGGTCCTTACAACCCTAACCCTGTTTCACCTCTCTCTCAGCTAAGGGGTCCTTACAACCCTAACCCTGTTTCACCTCTCTCTCAGTTAAGAGGTCCTTACAACCCTAACCCTGTTTCACCTCTCTCTCAGCTAAGGGGTCCTTACAACCCTAACCCTGTTTCACCTCTCTCTCAGCTAAGAGGTCCTTACAACCCTAACCCTGTTTCACCTCTCTCTCAGCTAAGGGGTCCTTACAACCCTAACCCTGTTTCACCTCTCTCTCAGCTAAGAGGTCCTTACAACCCTAACCCTGTTTCACCTCTCTCTCAGCTAAAGGGTCCTTGGCCTGAATAATGTTAAAGACCCCTGCTCTGCAAACGTACAACGCATCATATAGTGATACATTACATTGTGAGCTTGTATGTGCTATTTTCGAAAGTTTGAGTACTTTTACTTGTGATACTTCAATTCTATTTTGATGCCAATACCTGCATACGTGCACTTTTACTCATGTAGGTATAGGGCTTTTGCGCATCAGAGTACTTCTTCCTCCACTGGTCCCCCTATGGAGATACAAGGGATCGAGGGGGCGATTGGTATCAGGTGTAGTCTTCCCTCCTGAACACGTTGCAACTCTATAATGTAAAATTATTTAATATCAAAATGAATTACGGAATAATTCAACTAGTAGTTATAGTCATACATGTATGTCTGTAATATTTGTTTTTTTGAATTGATTAAACTTCCTGACTCTGGTCGTGACTGGTGGACTTTATTTTATGCTCCAAAAAATGCATCACACCATTCAACTAGAAAGCAGTTCCTGTAGAAACTGCGTGGGCTCGCATAAAATGCAATGTATAAAGTTATTGCTGTGTCAAGTTTGAAACTTGGGGACCGGAGTAATAGTGTTCCCATTGGTCTAAATCCATAATCAAAATTTCGGGACTGTAGCATATTGTAAACAAAAGTAGAAAATGTATTAAAGCTGAAGTAAAAGTAAAAAAAAAAGTATTAACATTTGTAAAAACTATAGTTTAAGCATAAATAACTGCATAAAGTGGAATAAAGTATGTGGAAGTTGTAGAAGTGTTTTTAAAAGTTTTTCTTTAAATGTAAAAAAAAAAAAAAAAAAGTTCTTTATTAAAAAAAACATCAAGTTTTTTCTTTTTAACCCCCTAGTGGCCAATGACGTTATCTGCGTGTTAAATCAACAAATCCCTCGTGGCCAATGGCGTTATTGACGTAGTAGACGTACTGCCCTGTCAGTACGTCTTATTATAACAAAATAATGGAATTTTTTGACTTTTTATTTTTATGTAATCTACCAAAAACCGGCCGAAACCCGCGCGATCGTGCACTATCGTGCACGCGCGCCGTCTCTATGTGATTCGCGGCAAAAAGTGATTTAGCCAGATTTGACACTATTACTTTGAAAGTGAAAGTAAAACGTGATGTATTTTATTTAGATCGCTGATCTTCGATTTGCATTAAAATGACTAATGGGGCATTGGCCAGCATTGGCCAGATTTGGCGACTTTTTGAATGGCAATCGAAAAATGTGAGATATGACCACAATTTCACGAAATGTCTCATTTTATAGCTCCAAGTCACTACTTTACAATGAAAAAATAATTATGATTATAGCTTGTTCCATCGTTTACTTATAAGCTTTTTAGTAGACCTTGGTTTCAGTGATAAGTCAAACCAAGGTGTACTAAAATGCTTATAAGTAAACGATGGAACATGCTAGGAACATAAAAATGGTGTTCGGTGTAAACTAGAGACGTGCAGCTTTAAAATGAGATATTTCGTGACATTGTGGTCATATCGCACATTATTCTATTGTCATTCAAAAAGTCAGACAAAGCTGGCCTAAGGCCATTCATTTTGTCTTTTTTTTGATTAAAAAATAAAAAATAAAAATAATAATTTTATTAAAGTTTATTTTTTATAAACGTGCGTGCGTGCGTTTGCGAGAGCTGTGTTAAGGCCAGCCAATAGGAAGACAGGGTGTGTGCGTGCGTGTGTCTAGCCTAATTGCACAAATAGCAGACCTACAAGCTCACAAGGTATCGCAGAGCAACTCATTGAGATCTTGTAACTTTAATGTCAAGCCCTGTAATTAAGCCCTTATTATGTCTCAGCTGTGGAAGTAAAAAGTGTTCCACTACTATGCCAGCACTATGACTGGGAGATTTCAATGGTCCTGAATGGGGGAAAACTATGCCCAAACAAATTGCTCTATTGCAAAAAGTAAAAGTCGAATGCAAATATTTCTTTCGCTGTGAGTGGCCTGAGATATTGAGGTACACCATGTGCGATTGTGGTGTTGGTACGATCGAAAATGTGGTTATAAGAGCAAGTTAAGAATTGTCATCGCGATAATTTCCTCGTAAGAATTATACAATGGAGGTCAATGAGCAGCTTGACTGTATTTGTGTCACTTAAAAGGCCGTAGTTCACATTCTGTATGTCTCTGTGCTTTGGTGGTCACATTGTGTGAAAGAGGACATGCGTGGCTACAAAATGACCAAAGAACATGCGTGTAAAATAAATATTTTGGCCGGGACGACAATTTGTTTGGTAAATTTTCAAGGAAAGAATTTCAGTTTCCGCACTCTAAGTTGGCACTAATTAGGCGAAACGGCCTGCGATTGAACTGCGATTTCGGAAAAAACGTTTAACGTATTCGAATACGGTTTGAACCACGAAAAAGTCCAGAGTCGTGTGAGCTTTCTAAAGTTTAAATCACGTTTCTACGACAAAGTACGCCAGAGTAATGATGTTGCAAAAGTGAGGTTGATTTAGAGATAAAATCCCATTCATTGTCTATGGGAGGAAGTTAAAAAAGTAAAAAAGTATAAAACTTTGTAAAAATACAAATACAAGCACACATCACTGCAAAGAGCTGAACAGTTTGAAGTTTGAACTAAATTTCTAGCATAAAGTATGTGGAACTAGTTAGAAATCAAAGAAATGAATTCTGTGGATAACAATAGTGTGCTCGCTGAGGCGAGCCCACAAATAGGCGCAAGACCTTTTAGATGTGAATGTCACCCAGCCGGCTTCGCTTAGAAAATCTGATTAGACATCGTGCCAAACACTCTGAAGGTTTTACACGCAATGTCCAGCCACACAGTACAGCGTGGATCCACACTAAATTAGTCATAATTTCTTCCACTTTACCTGTCCAATGCTGACAGTTTATACAGCATTACATGAGTTGTGTGTGTGTCTTTAGTATTATTTCTAGTGATGTGATTGGGGGAGCCCTGCGGGCCCACACACTAAGGGGCCCTGCGGGCGTGGGGTGTGTGATCGATGGGTCCCTTGGGGACACTTTTCTCAGATCATATGCATGAGGCGGGCCAGAGCTCCTAAGTGTCGGTTCACACACTTCTATTAGTCATCCCTGTCTCTGACCAGACAAAGGGACATATGAAGCCCCCGGAGTGGCGCCGGGCCCCTCTTATTTCCACTTTGCGAAAGAGAGGAGGAGAAAAAAGTTGCATAATTTCTTCCGCTTGGAAACTTATTTCTGGCAAATTTACAAATCATCAACTTTTTCTCTTGCTATTTCTTTTTTCATTCACTTCCAACTGCATCCCAAAGTCAGGCTCATTTTATGTGATTTTCCTTCTGGGCCATTTGCTCCTAATTTTTATGGGTTGTAGCACCTCCCGCTCACTGAACTCTGCAGTGTTAATACTGTTTAAATGAAGTCACCGTTAATGGGACTCTGGATGAATAGTTCAGCACACAGCTTCAACCCTCAGGGTACGGACACACCAGAGTTAGATTCTGCCTATGCAGCGGATTCTGCCAATGCTTTTCAATGCAGGGAACAGAGCGGAAGCCACGCAATGTCAACAAAACGCTCAGTTCCCATTTAAAAGCATTGTTAGAAATCCACCTGGTGTGTCTGTGGCTCTGTACCCTTAAGGAGAAATCATAACATTGCTTGTTTCAAGTGGATTCAGGCCTTGAATGGGGTTTTATCAACATTTTATGAAAATAAATGAACAAATACATTTTGACAAAACTATCAAAAGTTCCCTTATATCGACAGTGTGATTTTTCCAATTCGCTATGAGGTCTGGAACTTGGCTGTCACAGGGCGATGATGAAAGTGCTCACATGTTTCAGAAACGGTTTACAGGTGAAATCTAGAAATTATTTAGTGGAATTTTCTAAAGCAAACATTGACTTTGTAGCATTTGTTGTGGCCCCTATGGTTTAAGTGAAATCCTTTTTAGCTCTGTTTAGAGGCCCCTCAATGCATAAATTATGCATTTTGCTGTACACAGGGCCATGCGTATCAGAGACACAGCTCCAAGCTCTAAGCATAATGTGCCAGACGGGAATCTGCTAGATTACAGACAGCTGCTGAAGGGAAGTCTGCTTGACTGGTCTGGTCCACACTGAACACACAGAGTTATGCCCAATTTAAGATCTGTCGTACTTGTAGATCTGCAATTGTCGGTGCTTGACAAGTATAAATCATGTTGTAGGAGGAGTATAAGGGGACAGGGAGGAGGGATTGAGTAATATGAGGCACTGTGCTGAAGGAAGTCAAGGACTTCAAGTACCTGGGCTCATGGGTCAACTCAACCGAGCAAGACCTGAAAGTGAGGAAGGGCCCTGAAGGGCATGATTAGCATAACCCAACGTGCTTGGGTACCCATTACATTAATTCAATTTCGGTTCTCTCTATCGGTTCCCACAGACACGCTGTCACACGCTATTTATTTATTTTCTTCTCTTTCAATAGACGCGCAGGGAACAGAGCTGATCTACAAGCCTACACCGCGTTGCATCAGCGACGCGGCGTTGTGGGCTTGTGGCTTGCAGAGGCGGAACTATCTCTCTGCATGGAGTTAGACAGTTAGTTTTTAGACAGTTAGTTTGTCTAACAGTTAGACAGTTAGTTGTCGAGGAGTCTAGAGACAGAGAGATGCGCTGTGCCTGGCACTGAAGCATTGAAGCAACATAATTATTAAAGTTTCTTAAACGTAATTTTCAAGTGAAGTTTATGGGAGGAAACTTGAGCGAGCGTGTGTGTGCGAGTGTGTCGTGTGTGTGTCTGTGTGTGTGTCTGTGTGTGTGTGTGTGTGTGTGTGTGTGTGTGTGTGTGTGCACACACACACATGGATTCAGTGGGTGTGTGTGATCATGGCGTAGGGTCCAGAGGCCCAGTCAGTTTAGAGCTTGCAGTCTAACTTCGAAGGGAGGTGGCGAAAAAACAACAAATGATAGCCTACTTTGAGCAGCCCGTGTGCATGCACATTTCTGTTAGTAGCAAACCAATCCAATCCAATCCACTTTATTTATAAAGCACATTTCTATACAACAAGGTTGAAACAAAGTGATGTACACAAAGAAATACTAAAAAGCAACAACAACAACAACAACAACAGTACATAGACAGGGCACATAAGGACACAATGCAGTGGAAGCAGCAACTCTTAATCAGTATGTTCAAACCACAGCATGCAAGCCTTTGTTTTCAATGATCCCTCCATTAGCACGTCGGCAAATCCGTTCTCACCTATCGGCTGGAGATGCCTACAACACTATTGCCCACTATTGCCCAGAAAGGCCAGAATAGATATATTATATTTAAACTAATCACTATATTATCCACAAATGGCTCAATAAAGCAGAGGATGTTATACTATTCATTAGTCTTAAATTGACATTGAGCTTTTTTGTTAAATAAACATTTGACCTCTTATTGAAGTTATTTTATACCATTATGGAACCGAAATAGGGAACCGTTAAGAACCGGAATCGATAAGCAGAACCGGAATCGGTACTGGACTCGCAAAAGTCCTAACGATACGGCATGACCAATGTGGAACTCCAACCTCCCCCGTCAAATCAAACTCATCTTCTTTTATGCAATGATGGAGTCTGTTCTTGTTCTGTATATACGGCAGTGAATGCTGGACCCTGAAGCCAAACCTGCAGAAGTCTCTTAACGGGTGCTACACCAGAATGTTAATGTTGCATGCAGTACTTAACATCAGCAACAGTACACATGTTACCAACAAGACTGATGATGATGGAATACCAAGGGTGAGCCAGAAAATAGCAGCCAGGAGAATGAGACTAGCAGGACACTGCCAAAGACATCAAGAACTGCCAGCCAGCAAATTGGTGCTGTGGGAACCAATACACGGGCATCGATCACGAGGACGTCCCACACTAACGTACGTGGATGTACTCAAGAATGACGCAGGAGCGCAACATACCAACGGACTGGCCAGTTGTATGGAGAACCGGGTTGATTGGAAGCGACGATGGAGGGCTCGTCTGAGGACGACATAGAGAGAGAGAAGGGCATACAGTATTTATTTCCATAACATTTAGTTTTGGCTTGATATCAAATGTAAATGAAGCACAGCTGAAGTGGCATTCACATAAACGACTTCTGTACTCCAAACGATAACAGTTTCAATTTGACAATTTGACTCACATTATTGGGACATGCAGCCTCCAAGGAGATGACTCTTGTTCTTAACAACCAAATGGCTTGCTATCACGGAACGTTACTCCTATGAATTACGTAACATAATGTGGTTTCTGAAACAGTATCTTCAGTGCCATGACTCTTTCTTGCAGCATTTAACTTACAACTAGAGCCAGACTGATATATCGGGTGAATTAGAATTGTACCTTCTTAAAGGAGAATTCCGCAGTAGCAATGTTTTTTTACTGAATTCTATTGCTGTGAACCACTGTTTAACACAATCCCTACTTTTGGCAGAATGCTCCGCCATAAGGAATGTAATAACCTTCCGCTCCTGTCGGAATGCTCCGTCAGATTAGCTTTATTATTGATATCAAACCGGATTGCTGATTTCTATTTTACTTCATTATTACTTCACTACTTCACTATTTTACTTCATTATTATTTTGGCTCGGCCTTTCCTTCTTTAGCGATCCTAGACCGGATTGCACATGCGCGCTGCCGTCCACCTCCCATTATACAGGCAGACTAAAAGCTGAATAAGAAGGTAGGTGGGGGTCAAACGCCGTTCTGGTCGAGACGGAAGCCACAGAACGACAACATTGTGTGGACTTATTTTCCACATCATGTACAACAGTCAACAAACAAATACAAATATTTGCGGGATTGAAGAAGAGATTTACCGTTTGACCCGCACATCCTCATATACCTTATCAAACCACGACCACACCACACACACTCACACACACACACACACACACACACACACACACACACACACACACACACACACACACACACACACACACATGCAGATTGTGTGCCTCTGTGTGACTGCAGGTATACCTATACTATACTGTGTAGCCTACACAGTACTATAGTGTTCGCTGTATGAATATAGTTATACAGGTATATAAAGGTATATGAATAAAATAGGGTTTCTCGGTTAACTTCCCACGGCAGTGCATCGGTGGATTCTGCTCGTGTTGCCTGCCAGAGTTACATCTTACCTTACGTCTCCATGCCTCTATTCTTTGTGACACACATAGCCTACGGGTATTTGGTGGCTTGGCCAAATCTGCCATTGGAGATGCATACAACACTGTGATATCCTTTTCCGTCCTAATGCAAAACTATTGTTATGTACGAAAGATGAACACGGGATGTCCAAATATTTGCTTTTCAAGCTCCCGAGACACAAAAGGGAGCAATAAATGCATGCAAGAAAGCACCTTTGTTTGCACCCCCAACACACTTAAGTGACATTGATTCCCTTCATGTACGTACGAGGGCGTGACGTTATACTGCAGCTAAAAGAATCGGCCGCGTGAGAACGTGAGTGTCTGTTTACCTGTTTTTGTGAGGACCCTAGGGGAGGTTATTTATGCAGGAAGCTGTCTGGGAGCAGTGCAGGGCCCTTCCACTGTTCTCTTTGTTTGGGTCCTGCTGCTCCATTCATTGCGGCTTGGCCACGCCGTGCACTGACAAGTCACTCGGAGGGCCCCCGCGTGCGTGCACGGGGACAGATAGACCAACAGACACTTGAACATGTCAGAGACCATGGAGGAGAAAGTAAACGAGCGCTGTCCTCCTTCCAGACCCCAAAATGTGGCTCCAATTACTGTCAGGAGAATTTCCTTGTGGGGCGTGATGAACACAACCAGGGGCCTGCTGTTGTAGGCTACTGGCAGTTAGACAGTGGAGGCTGTCTGACTGCCTGCTCCCCTACGCCTTGGTGGACGGGGAGATCAAAGACGGGAGAAATGAGGAGCAGAGGAGGAGAACAGAGTCAGACGCTTCCCTCCCGCGTACTGTGTAAATAAAGATCTATCTTCCTTAAAAAAAAAAGACGATTAGATAGAGGACCCCTGTGTATATCTGAGTAAACTCTACAGTTGCCATAGTGATTCCTATGCAATCTTCATCACTGGCACACACAGTGTAGCCAGGAATGGTGGGACTTTTTCAGATGAAATGATCTCATAGGGTGCTGTAAAAGTTTCATTCTTTGTTTTGTTTGTCTAGTTTGACTATTTCAAATGCTTCAGCTAGCAGAATGTTTTTTAATGAAGGTGAAGGTGTGTGTGTGTGTGTGTGTGTGTGTGTGTGTGTGTGTGTGTGTGTGTGTGTGTGTGTGTGTGTGTGTGTGTGTGCGTGCGAATATGCAGTAGGCCTACTGTATTCGAAATTTGAGAAAATACTTGTTGTTTGGACATAGTAATTAGGTTCTCAATGCAGTACACTGTAACTGAGTTGCACCACTCAGTTCACACGGGTGTGATTTTTTCAATGACGACAAGTTTGTACAGTATTTAATGATTACCGTATGCTATAATAAGATTGTGTATTTATATTAATTTTCCCACAATAAGACCAGTGAATGAATGTGATTCAGACCTGTGATTTAGTTTAGCTCTTAAAGAAGTAACACAGTTAGTGAAATTGGTAGCTGGAGCTTTAGCAGTTTTGTTAAGACAACATTAGTTTTCTTCTTCACAATCCTTTTTTTATATTGGTTACAGAAATCTATTCATTTTATTATTATTTATATTTTTTTCATTACAATGGATAGTGAAAATAGCTCCTCTACAAGCTCACAACATGTCACACCGCAATGCGTTGTGAGCTTGTAGATTGGCTATTTTAGCTATTGTCTCTAAATTAGGAAACATTATTTCAAGTGAGGGATGCCATGTTGAGAGTGCTTAATTTATACACCGTTGTATGACGAATTACAAATCAAGGCTTCACTGAATCATTTAACAGACTGAACTGAACTACCATGTCATCATTATTGATGATAGACAAAATAGACTGTAGTTTGTTTTTCATCGGTTCTTGACATTGACATCTCTGTTCTGGACAAACTGATGACTCAGCTTGGCCTGAGACATTTCGTATGTCCTTAAATGCTTTTGTTTCAAAACATTTTCAATTTGGTGTAGGTTTTAGTAGCTGAGGAATGGATAATCCTACTTTAAGTTTAAACTTGCTTTTTATATGAACATGATGTCCCCAGAGCACCTCTGAACATCTGCTACCACTTTATTTGTTTCAATTTTGTCTTGTAACTCCTGTAAGTACAGTACCTCAGGCCTTCAATGCATTAAGTGGTATTTTCTGATATTGTACTTAGGGTACGCCTTATTTAGTTTAGCTTTAGTTACATTAAATGTGCTGTATTACTGCTGTGGTTTTGGTACATCAGATTCAGAATCAGCTTTATTGTCACTCTCATCACACAATTGCAGGTGTAATTTGTTTTGGTGAGTCACCAACTCCATCTGTTGTGCATGCATGATATTAAACCTCCATGCATGGTGACATAATCTACTCAGGAATTTAATTTTTTACAATTTAGGCATTTAGCAGACACTCTTAATCCAGAGCGACTTACATTAAGCAATAACAAAAAGCATGGCAATGCATCACATACATAAAAAGTAGTTATCAGGAAACATGCGTAAGCTAAGAACGTAACAGTGGAGTATCTATATAATGAAACTATATATAAACTATACATACTATACTATACTATACTATACACATTGTACTATAAAGTAATAAAGTGACTACATAAAATGCAATTCTAGTGCTGTCTACGTAACATGTCTACGGAATGATGATTTAGTGGTGGCAAATACATACAGTAAAAATTAAAAAGTATCATGATGTCAAATGCATAGAGGGCGTGTAATAAATATTCAATGTAACCTTCACACCACGGCTTATCTTGAACTATACTTGGACTATTGCCAGCATTCTGCATCACAGTATGCTATTTGATGTGCCTTTTAAGGAAATCTCTATAAGATGGCCTGCTGGCAGCGAAGTATGATGCTTTTGTTTGTAAACTATGTATGTTATGAAGCAATTCATCCTACCTTTTTTCATTTTCCCCTGTCTTTCATTTTCTGCCAACCACTATGGATGGCAACGACAACGTTGGTTGGTTCAACTTCAAACCACTTTGAGTGTAAAGATCAGCACAGCTTCCAGCAAAGCTTAGACTTTATGATACTAATGTGGTTTTACAGTACGTATAAGACATTTGTGGGGACGCTGGGGACGCTGTGGGCGCTGTGGGCGCTGGGGTTGTGTTCTCTCCTCCGTGTCATCAGTGCCCATACCCGATCGAAGCTGATGAAGGGGAAAGGAACTGGCCGGAATAACATGTTCCTTCCACGCACTACGTCCAGACAGGGAAACTCTCCCCTGTCAGGTGAAAAGAAGCAGCTTTGACTGTCCGCTGTCCCCCCAGGTTGGCAGAGGAAGTGTAGCGCCCAGGATTACATTAGGTAATTGACACTGGGTGAAGAAATGGGTTGCAAAATCGTGGGATAAAAAAAAATATTAAAAAGATAAGATAATTTGTGATTATTCCAACTCAGAGACATAAAATAAGAAAACTAAATACTAGGATTCTAGCACTAAACTAAGCCCCCACCTTTCCTCTGCCCCAGAATAGGGACACTAGGGCTCATATAAGTTCTTCCCACATCTACTTACAGTTTTAAGTTATTGACAAAGAGCATGTGGTCACAAAAAGGTCACTGTGGTGGAAATTGCACGTTTAATGGAATACACTTAATGTAACCTTACCACCTGGAGTCTAGACAACAAAGATAGTGTTAATTACTTGGCTGGGAAATTAGGCAAGGCAATGTTTATTTGTATAACAATCACAATCATTTTTGTATTCCCACTTTTATCAAAATAAAACTCAATAAAAGGTAGTAGCAAACAAAAAAGTAAAGCTTTTGTACGGTAGCTGTAGTGTGATCGTGTAGCAGATCTTCGGTTTTTCCCAGATATGTGGTGCCTAAAAACGGAATGCTGCTCCTCCACATTTAGTCCCAGATGACCTATGTCTATGAAGATGAAAGAATTCTGCACAGGTTTTTCCAAATCCCACTGAGACAGTCCTTTAAGCCTTATACTGTATTCTTAAGGTCATAGTAGGCTGGGTTTATAATTGCCTTAATGTTAATTGAAATTCATGCCTGAGTCCATGACTACACAAGACTTCTGCCTGATATCAATGTACTATCATGCTCCTTGCACCAAATTTGCGTTATATCTCACTGGGCTAAATAACTTGTGTGGAATAGGTCCCTTGGTATAAACTCACTCCAAAGTTGAATTACCTCTGCTTCTCCACTTGAATTGGATATTTTAAACGGTGCAGTGCATATTGGATAAGACCATGCATACTTAACTTTTGCTGTCATGCGGTGCTGGTGAGTGGAGTGTTCATGGTTTGAGCCCATACTGCGGAAAAGTGTATCCAAGTGCCTGCCAGTGGCCATTTGACCACTGTTGTTTATACCAGCATTCTGGGAATGATTTCCCCTTTCATTGTGTTTTCTTTTATTCCTTCCACTCTGTGATAATATACAATAGGGTAAAGCCCTTTGGTACAAAGTCAAGCTTATGAATGAGACATATTTGTTACCTAACTACATGAAGCGTGTGATTAAATGAAGCAGAAACATACCGGTAGGTCAAGTGAAATCTTTATTCACTTGACTACACAGTCAGATTTGACCAATGAAGTATGATCTAAAATCTGCTTTCCACTGTTGGCTACAAATTGGTCAGTGGGGCTCTTTTACAACTTCCCCAGATGTGGGGCTTTATTGTCTCAGACGATAGAGGGGCCACCTGGAAGGTTACCGGTTCGGTCCCCGGCTGCTTGTATAGAAGTGACCTTGAGCAAGACAGTGAACCCCTAACTCCCGATGAGCAGTTACTGTAGCTCTGCTTTCAGTGTAAACATTTAATGCAACATTGTAAAGATGTTATACTGTAGAAACACTTACACCAATATCATCTTACTTCATAGAAACTGTGATGTGAGATGTGAAACCTAAACAAACATGTTTGTATATGTTCAATAAATATCTTCACAACTACAGTACAAACAACTAGCAGAAATGCAGACTTATACGTTACGTTTACGTCTCAGGAGACATTACTTCTGCATCTCTCCCTCTTTCTGCTTCTGCTCCCTGTTCTGTATCCTCACGAGAACATCATTCTTTTGATACTCGGCTATCAGCCAGGATTTCTAACAGAAGCAGGACGCCTGTTTCTTCACTAAACAGATGTAAGTCCAGAGACACACACACACACACACACACACACACACACACACACACACACACACACACACACCCTCACACACACACACACACACACACACACACACACACACACACACACACACACACACACACACACACACACACACACACACACACACACACACACACACACACACACACACACACACACACACACACACACACACACACTACACACTACACATACACATACACACACACAGACTGTGTGGTATACATCATCCTGATATGGGCTGTGTCAAACTTAAATGACGTTCCCCTCACTGCATGATGTCATGAGTAGGAACCTTTGTGAAAGACCTAGTTGCTCTAAAAGTAGTAGTCTATTCATATAGCGGTCCCCTGTGTACCTGCTGGTATGTATGGCCCACACAGGGCCAAACATCAAGGGTCAAACATTTTCCTTGGAATGGAATGATATCACTGATTATTATGTCGTTAATCAGTGCTCGCCTGTCTGGTGCTGTTTTTATCATCACCCCTTGTCCTCATGTGCCACCCCGCATGCCAGTCTGCTCCACTGCGCGATGAAGTCATGAGAGAGACTCGCTGTAGGAGGTCTGAACTCTCGCAACACTGAAGCGAGCACTTGGCAAACTGTCAAAACAACAAGCTTGTGTTTGAAGAGGATCGACGACAGGCATGTTGTGTATCTGAGTCGGTGTGTGTCCATGCTAGTCAAAACAAATAAAAACATAAATATGTGTGTAGTGAAAAATTCCTTTCACCCAAAGGCTAGACTTTGAACAAATATAGAAAACCATTGAACCAATCACATGTGAAAACCACTGTGAATATAATAAACACCATCAACAACAACAGCATTTTTTTCACAAGCTCACTGACTTGGTTAAACTTGCATTCTGTTATTCAATACCAGTGTTTATTAATGGTTAGATGAAGGCTCAGCGTGGGAGATGTCTGGGCTTGTGCAGAAGACATTAACAACAACTTTGTAGAGGATGACGCTGACCATTTAGCCATTTAGAGAGGAACCGCAGGGCTAGAATGAGGACTTTATAGAGTGGCCTGAAAATGTGCCTACTACAGTCAAATATGCACAACTTAATACAGACTGTAAACCAATTTATTTTATATTGCAAGATCGCCCACAGACTCGGCACACTGGACCCCTCGATATAATACCTGACCAAAATGGCATTGTTGTGTGTCTGTGTAACGCCCGGGATTCGAACTCAGGTCTCCCACGTGAATGTCTCACATGCAATTATTCCATCCTTGAGCCATTGGCATAGTGACTGGTTTGTGACATCTTAAATGAGCACATAATTCAGAAATGACTGTTGTGTTCTAGATCTGAAGTGGCCCATGTAGAGGCTGAACAACTGTAGCCTCATTAACGACTAACGATGCATCCTTCCGGAACCATAAGCAGTGTAATAACCGGTGGGTTTCTGCTTTGAAGGAGGATTTAATTTCTGTCTCCAACTAACTCATCAGTGCAGCACTGAATGGAGAGTGCTTGCGGTAAGCAATACACATCCATACCACTCATGGTATGACCCATTCCTTTAGCAAACAACTTAACTAAACAACAATAAGACAATAAAGGCATGCTAGCTGGGCCGTCCCTCCATTATCCAATGCACACCCTGGGACACTACAGTAGTAAACAAATGTTTTAGACTTGTTTTAGACTCTGGTATTGTGGACCATGGCCCACTGACCTGGCTATGAGGACACTGTGCCAGCAGCTAATCAGTCTTGGCCAGAACAGTCTTTAGCCACCACACCAACACCAATGGGAAGCGAGAAGTTTTCACCACACTTCATCTAAATGCTTTCAAATGAAAGGTACTCTGACATCGGCAGGCAGCTCTCTGACACGCACGCATCAATTTCGAAAACACGCACTGGTCTGAAATCGTTTTCCATCTTGCTGCAGCGGCGCAGTCTAATTATGACACAATAGTTTAATTCTTAGTTTTTTATTTGAGCCTTTCAGAAAATAGATTCCCACCCACAGTGGTGCTTGCCGAGTGTTTGGTTGACATGAAACAGAGCCTTTTTTTTACCAATCGGGATGGGGATTTTTCTTTACGCAGGAATCGGGATGGGTATGATGAAATTGTGAAAACTCATGGCCCTTCACTTTCCATACATAAATCATCGTGAGTTATTGCTTTGTGCCACTCATCAGCCATGTGATAGCCCTGCTTGTTTTCCTTTGACCCTTTAATAAGCTCCATGGATATTAACCCCAGCTATGGCAGATTCTTGCATGAGTGTGCATGGCAAGAAGTTTGAGACAGCTTGGACCGATTACCTGCATGCTTTCTCTGCATCAGCATTATGTTCATCGTCTTAATGATTCACACACATTGTCTGGTTTCTCAGGCACGCACAAAAAGTTAAAATAAAATAAAAACGTTTGTCATGTTAATAATTAGCACTTAACATGGTATAAGTGGGGCAAGTGTTGTGTGGACACACTAGGATGTTTCAGCTGGCTCGAATTATGGGAAAAGACAAACTGAACTTGTTGGCAGTGTGTTAGTATCATACCCGGCCTCCGTCTAGGGGACAATAGGTTTTTGTCCGCCCGCTGTAGCTGGACAGTCACACTATGTTCCTCTGGCCACCTCCCGCAGCTCTGCTCTGTGAGCATTCCAGGCATTGTCCAAGACATTCTCCATTCTGACAAGAAGATAGCAGCATGGGCTCACACACGCACATGACACGACACACATGCACAGTATACACATGGACGCACGCACGCACTCACTCACTCACTCACACACACACACACACACACACACACACACACACACACACACACACACACACACACACACACAGATCATGGCATGCAGTACTTGCTCTCTCTCTCTTGCACGCACGCACGCACGCACGCACGCACGCACGCACGCACACACGCACTGATGGCATGCAGTACTTGCTATATCTCTCTCTCTCTCTCTCTCTCTCTCTCTCTCTCTCACACACACACACACACACACACACACACACACACGCGCGCACACGCAAACACCCACATACCCAGATAGACCCATCACCATCACGTTGCCAAGTCGTTATGTAATTGATGTCTTCCTCTCTGTTCTGCAGCCCGCCCCCAGTTTGATGCAACTAACGCTCGTCTCATACCACAGCCACCCCCCCACCTCCTCCCCACCACCCCATCCCCTCCATATAAGGACAAGGCACACGGCCCTGCCAAAGAGAAGCTGTCGTTTCCCACGGAGGTCACTGAGCTGAGACGGCATATATACTCAGAGGACCTTGATCAAGGCCTGACATTTCTCTCTCTCTCTCTCTCTCTCTGTCTCTGTCTCTCTTTATCTCTCTCTCTCTCTCTCTCTCTCTCTCTCTCTCTCTCTCTACACCCTTCCAGTGAGGGGTCTCTCTAAGTCCTCGTCATTTCAGTCAAATCAAGCATTGCTTGACTACACCAAACACCCCCGCCTCTTCCTTCTATAGCCTTCATTCATTTGTTTCTCTTTCTTGCGCTCTGCCTTGCTGTCTCTCTGCTGCTTTCTGTCTCTGCCTCTCTGATGAGGTCATCAAATAAAAATGTCTCATGAACAAGTTTTCATCAGTTCCCTTTGAAGACGTTGACTTGACTGATTACCATGAAAAAATATTAAATAAAGAGAGCTTCTTGATCTGGTACATCCCTGCCTCCCTTTTTCATCATCTTTCTGATGGAAATGGCGGCGTCTTCGATGGAAACTTATTTCACCTGTGATTGACATGTAAGAGCATTTTGTTTAGGTCAGGGGTTTTCAACTGATTGTGAACCAGGGACCACCACCCTGACTAAGAATCAACCTGGGGACCACTGTTGTGTTGGGAGGGGATATGGGCTAAGATTAGTGCTTTTAGCCCTATGTTATTAAACTTAAGTTAACTGATATATTGATTTGTATCTTATGTATGCGTGAGCAGACACGTGATTAATACGGGCACATTTCCTAATAATGATGACCCAATGAGGCAATCTGGTACACTTCCCCTTCTTGAGATTCGATATCCCTTTTCTGTGGAATGTCTTGACCTCCAACTTTCCAGTAACTGACAACATTGACGCATCATCATAGTTCACCAGGCCATTAGTGCACTTTTCTGTGGAAGAATATCTTCATTCGCTACATTACTAAATGCATTTATGGTCAGGGATCAATGGGCCTACAGTGATTCTTTTTTGCCAAAGTCCTAACTAGATAAAGGTTAAGAAAAATGTAATTTACACTACAGTGTAGAGGAGAGGAAACCACCTATAGTTTGTGTAGTTGATCAGTCATCATCATACTATCATCATCATCATCATACTATAATTCTAACAATGTCTGAATGTCAGAAACACCGCCTTATCTCCACATTGCCTGCACCAATCGCTCCCACTTTTCACACAGGCATTGACCATAATAATATGGAGGTCTTAACGAAGCCATTTTTTCAATAAGATTAATAATGAATTTATTAGTGAATAAAAACCAGTTTATTTGTCCGTGGTCTATCTCCGATCGAGCCACACTATTAGCACACATCTCTCCATGCCAAAAAAAATCTGCACGCTCCCAGAATCCGGCTAGGCTACATTTTACCGACGCAACTGTCATATTTACTGTACAGATATTGTTTTTACATCACCCATTTATATGAAATAATAATCCAACCGCACCCAGGGCGCAGTACCCCCCGCGGCCACAAGGGGGGTACTGAACAACTCATCTCCCCGCAAATCACGTGTCACCAGTGAAATGCATGTTGGGACGGACACAGATTAATACTGGGACACAGTTTCCGGCGCAACATTCCCCTTGCATTCTCCAACGCACTTTTTAAAAGCTGAAGCTTTTAAAAGCTGCGTGTAGCCAATCAGAGCACAGCGTGGTTTGAGGAGGCGGAGTTGAGATCATTTCACAAAAGGAAAAGGCTCTGAAAAAGCTGTCCACTGCGATTCTCCGAATTAAAAAAGAAACTTTTTAAATATTGGCTGTATATGAAATATGAATGGATATTTGGCAAGACCATAGCATATTTATCGATATAAATTAAAGTTTATATGAGAAACAAGTTGTCGAAGCGGTGAAAACAGGTTGTGTTCCGTGTTCCCAGTGGGTTGTCACGGTTTCTGGGAGGAAGTGATCCTGCATTCACCCCCTCCCGCCCCGGTTCTCATCGAAGCTATTGATGCAGACTACTGACCAGTCCAGAACGCTATCCGTCGCTGATGCTGATTGTGGACTAAACAGTGCACACACACACGGTTGATAAATTAGCAGATATAGATAGATAGACAAACAACTAACAATATAGTTCCAAACGGTTGTTGTGTCGGAGCTTTCCCCGAGAAGAGGGGAGAAGCAGCCCGGGCTGCTTCTCCCCTCTTCTCGGGGCACATGAGCGCTGAGAGGCGGCCTCTTCTCGGGGCACATGAGCGCTGAGAGGCGGCCTCTTCTCGGGGCACATGAGCGCTGAGAGGCGGCCGCTCTCAGCGCGCTGCGCTCATGTGCCGGTCGTCGTGTGTGTGTGTGTCTGTCGGTAGCTATGTTGATTGTTGAAACATGGGCACCATGAATCATACCTTTATTCATGCAATATGTTGCCCGTGTTTTGTGATTGGTTTGCTGCGTTCTGAATCGATAAACCAATGGCATATAGATAAGATTTATTTGAGGGAATCATTTCAATTGGTTTATTGCGTTCATGTAGGCCTATCGATGAACCTCATAGCAAAAGTTGAAATACAGTAGATAGCCTATATTTATAGATAGATAGAACACAATCCCCGTGTGTGTGTGTGTGTGTGTGTGTGTGTGTGTGTGTGTGTGTGTGTGAGAGAGGGAGAGCGATATAATGGCATGTATATATATATATATATATATGCCATATACCGTATATTAACTATTAACTATTAATGTTAAGTAGACGATATCTCTCTCTCACTCATGCACCCCCTCTCTCACTCATGATTATTTATTAAGTAATTAAAGTATGCCTAGCCTACTAGTTGGCACAATGTTTCACATCATAAATGTGCTGATGCTGTAGTGTAAACGGTGAGGGTCCGGGGGGGGGACCGCTCCTCCACCACCCCCCCGGACCCTCACATATAGCCAGCCGAGGAGGGTCAGTGACAGACAGACAGCGCCGAGATAGAGGCTCCCTTCTCCGGGGATTGAATCAGTCTGAATGTCCGGAAACTGCACGTAAACATAAGCAGTTTTAATTGCTTTTACGACGTGCTGGATATATACAATTGTATTTCTACGGTATGCTCTTGCTAAATCAACATTAACATTACATAATGCCTGGGGGAGAGGAGAGCGGAGTGGGGGGGAGATGAGCACTGAAGACGGGGGAGGATTGAGATCCGGTCCGTTCGGTTATTTACAAACAAGTTTACCAAGATTATATTATTTATTCATCGATAAATAGGTTATGATGTAACTAAATATATAATTATTTCTCCTTTACAGTCGCTATTTTACATTTTAGACTTTCAAATGCGCATCTGCTAAAAAGCTGCCTGTGTTCTTTCTCTCGTCTCAAAGCAAGTCCAGGCAGCTTGAGTGACAGGTACCTTGTACACGCCCACTTTCTAAAAAAAAAGCTGCGTGGAAATGAGTTTTGCTTTTTTTTTTATTTCCAGCTTTTTTTTATCTGAACGGGGCTTAACAGTAGCCTACGCATCGACACAATTACTACATACAACAAACAACATGCCACGAAGAAAACGACCATCACTTTCACTTTCTGGGAGCTGCGATACAAAGCATAAGCGTCTCACTCGCGCTGCCAACAACAACCAGTCCACCACTAACGCAACAGGTATATACATACATAAATGCAATTACTACACTACTAACATGACAATGACTGTTTGAGACTTTCAGTTCTATGTATGACTATGATGTACTGTTTTTCCATTTCCAGTGAACAAGTCTATATTAAAGCAATTCTTCCTCAAAATACATATATCAATAATATGATCTATTACATCACATTACCCACACTGTACATTTGGGAATACCTGTGCGACAGCCTATACTTTCTGTGCTGCATGTCAAACTGGGGTCTTTCATACTTTTCAAATGGGGGTCTGTGGGCTAATAAGTGTACATTTTACAGTCCTTGCCATGAAAACATTTCCCTACCATGCAAATATAAGACACAAATATATTATAATGAAGAGCAATTAAATATATTTATGGGGGGCAATAGTCCATACAACGGGTAAGGACTATGTATATTAATACAATAAACAAGCAAAAGGGCATTGCCTGACCATGGATCACACCAAAGGACCTGCAACATGACTGAGGAACACGTTCCACTTCAAATCATATTTATCATATTTAACTGATTATTCATCTTAAAGGATAACCTCTCCAAAGCAGCCACAATACCAAGCTATCAATGGTATACTTATGATTGTACTGCAGCATTTTCTTGCAAAAGAAACTACAGTAGCCTACTAATTAGCCTACTTTTGTGCCCAACCTAACTTCCCAAGACCATCTGTAAACAATTCCCCGTTCCCCCCTATCAGTAATGTGATCTATTACAACACATTACCCACACTGAACATAATTTGCTGTTCATATATTCAGAACGGGTAAGGACTAGTAGTTAATAACTTAAGGTCTCACATTCCTGACAGCTGGTTCACAAACTATCAAGGACGTGGACGCATAGCATGGTCCCCACACTGGCAACATTATAACACTATTTTGGCATCTGCAGTATTTTCAACAATCAAACAATGCTAGTATGCACATAGCCTCAGGCATATCTGTCACATCTGGTGAGAAATTTAACTCTTGATAGTTTCCATGGAAGCATGTTTTTGGGCGGACAATGTTTTTGCTTTGATTTCTCTGAAAGTTAATAAGCCAAGTGAGGCATAACAATGATAGCATCTAAATCCACCAACTTACATGCCTGGAGAGAGGGAACAAATTAAATACATAACCAAATCCAATGTAAACCCTCACGACACAGTTTAAATTGTGTGTGTGTGTGTGTGTGTGTGTGTGTGTGTGTGTGTGTGTGTGTGTGTGTGTGTGTGTGTGTGTGTGTGTGTGTGTGTGTGTGTGTGTGTGTGTGTGTGTGTGTGTGTGTGTGTGTGTTCGTACAAATACCTAGGAGTAGTAATAGACCATCTATTGTCATGGAAAGATCAGATTGATTCAGTGTGTAAGAAAACAAAGCAAAGAATCTACTTCCTTCGTCGTCTAAGATCCTTCGTTGCTAGTAGACGGATTCTTCTTTTGTTTTTCACTTCTGTTATTATGAGTGTTCTTCAGTACTGTAGTATCACCTGGTATGGATGTTTGTCTGCAGCCCTAAAGTCACAACTGCTGCAACAACTGAACATTTGTTCAAAGATTGTTGGACAACAACTTCAGAAACTTTATACATCCACGTATGATAACAGCATCCTAAGGTTAGCAAGGAATATCACCTCTAATACTAAGCATGTGTTGTATGGAGAATATAGGTTGCTACCTTCAGGAAGGAGATATGGTGTACCAGCATACAATAAGGTCAGACTAAAGAGGTCCTTTGTCCACCAGTCGACCTTGAGGCTTAATCAGGAGTTGTAGTAGCCACAGGATGATCTAAGCGGTGGATACTGCTCTTGTCTTCATGTCTTTATGTATGTAAATTGTCTTGTTCTTTGTGTTATGTCAAATGTGTGTATATGTGTTCTGCATACTTGGCTGCTGTGTCGCAAGACAAATTTCAGTGTGAACTGACAATAAAGTACTATATCATATCTTAATTATCATATCATTTATTACGATTTTCCTGTAAGTATTTCCTGTATAAATGGCTCACAACTTGAGCCACGATCCCTCTACAGTAAATTAATACTTAGTGTAGTTTTTTAATTCTTTGATGAATTGAAAATGGTGGGCCCTATTGTAAACAAGTGTAATGCTTGATGGTGTCGTCCACTCACAGTTAACAGTTTTTGTATTGAGTTGTACTTGAAATGTACTGTAATTCTGCAAACTGTTAATCAATCAATCAATCAATCAATCAATCAAAGTTGACCGGGGTCGGCTCCCCATCTTGTTCCAGGTGTTTTTCCCCTCTACACCAAAGCTCTTCACAGGCGATTTCTGACCTAAGCTCACAAGGTGTTGCAATTTGATCCATTGTGAGCTTGTAGATCGACTGTTCCCCCCAAAAGTTGTTGAGGAAAAAGCGAGGTATTGCATGATCCAACATTCTCCCATACTGTTGGTTAGAAGATCATACTGTATGTTGTTTATAGTCATTCCTGTTGCTGTCACAGGGCCAGTGGACAGGAACTGAGAGCCTCTAGCTTCATATCGTTTTTGAGTGGTGCAACCACTCCTACAACCAGCAATGTCCGTGTACACCTATGTACCTATGTGGTCATGAGCACCAGTATATGACTATTAGTACCAGTAGGGGGCGCCAGAAACAGAGAGAGGGAGTGCTGCTCTGTTGCCTGCTAATGAGAGAGAGAGAGAGAGAGAGAGAGAGAGAGGTGGGGGGGGGGGGGGGAGTTGCAACACTCAGTTCACACAGGTGTGATTTTTTTATTAATATTAGCAGTAAAGCCTTTTACAGTTCTCCGAGAGACAACTCTGCTTCAGCAGGAGTCTCTCTACTTTAATCAAGAAATAAAACATTAGCCTGGCAACAGGGATATGGGGTGTGTGTTCGTCGTTATATGCCATAATCAACATCAGTGAGGAGGTTGAGGGGTTCATGAAGGAGTCTGAGTCTGAGCTGGCACAAGACTGATCTGTCCTGTTGCTGTATGATTTACAGTACTGTATCAGATTATGCAGACATCCGGACAAATACACTATATTACATGCCTATGAGGTGTAATTATGCTCATTAGTAATAATAAGCAATCTTCCCTATGTGACCTTAATCTTTTGAATGATGTCAGATAGGTTTATAAGAAACGAGCACATAAACGTTTAAATTATATGAATTATTATTTTATTAAAAAGTGGTTTTGGTTTGCCTTGGAAAGGCATTGACATTAGGTGATTGTGCTGGAGAGGAACAGCCAGGCTTTTAAAATCTGTCATAAATACCACAATGTACCACCGGACCTGTTACGTCGCATGCCAACTGCATGGCTTGGTAACCTTAATGGTACCTCACTAAAACGTGCAGGTTTTAGTCGAGGCTGAATGGGGAACCAGTTGGCCACGACTAGGTTCAAGCCTGATAATTACACTCCACGGGCCTCGGATCAGCAGTTTCAGCCTGGCATTCTGAGAAGTGTCTCACCACTCCTAAGTAGTTCCTCCGCTTTTATAAGTCAAAGCCTGTGTTTTGGCCATCAAGGGACACACTGTGCTGTGTGAGTGCCTGCCCTCGCTTGGCTCAATCTGCTCTCCAACACCTTTTTTCCCTCCCTGTGAGGGAAGGGTCACCTACAGTGCCTCTCGTGTTCCTTTGCCCTTTGATGCACCACTATTTTGACGAGGAGACTTCAGGAGGAATGGTGCTTTCCGCATGTTAAGAATATTTCAAAGCGAGGGCGGCAAGGGAGTGATCAAAGTGAGTTTGTGGGCACATCACGGACCCCGCCGCACCCTGTGTCCTCCCCTCCCCTCCCTGGCCCCTCCCAGCACTATAAACCAGAGAGGAAGAAAGATGTTTTGGTGGTTCTTTCTCTTTTAGAACTTTCTCTCCTCTGTTTTGTTTTTCAGTGGCCCATGCTTGCACTTCAATGCAGCACCGTTTGACCATCTTCACACAATGGACATTTTGCTTTGGTTTTAATCTTAGTCACACACTGAAAATAGCCAACCTACAAGCTCACAACATGCGTATAAATCAGAGATTACATCATACTCTGAGGATGGCATTAAGAGCAAAATGGCCGCTGTGTTAACATGGTCATTAATGACACCTGCTCACTGCCCTGGCTCCTCTCTATTGATAATAAAGTCAGAGGGCTTTCCTTGGGAATCTGCCCAGGATCGCTCTCCAACCCTGCCTTTTGAACACACAGCAGGATTCCATTAGGAAGCCTGCAACATTATGAAGCCCCCCCACCCCATTCCTATTGTCTTAAGAGGAAAATGAAGAGGGAGCAGGGGCTGTTATCCAGGAGCTGTAGAGTAGGACAGAACAGATGCATGGGAATCCTCAGGCCTAAAGATGTTTGAACTCTGACACGTGGGGAAGCTTGGAGATGATGGGAAGAATTTAGGAACGTTAAAGCCAGAGAGATTGCTTGAGAGCGGTTATGACAGTTGCTTTTCCCTGGGATAATATTAGACTTTTCTACGTATCAAACTTTGGCTGGCCTGATCATGGAAACCATTCATCTCCATAAGTACTTGAACCCATTATACTTTGTTGTATGTCAAACTGCGAAAATAGCCTATGATCTGCACTTTTCGCTGAATGTTCATCTGTTTTTGCCAAATGTTCAATTGTTCATCTATTATGACATGCTAAGAATGGCGATGGTGGGGTTTCATGTGGCTAGTGTAGAAGTGGGCTTTTGTCTGGGTCCCACACTTCAAGTGAATGATTCATTCATTTGCCCAATGAATTTCAAGGTCACACTATAGGGCTATAGTTGTATAGCGAAATGCATGAACGGTTCTATATAACTTTTTTGACAATTGCAACATTCAGCCTTCTCATTATGCTATATTATTAGCTTTAAAATAATATTGGGTGTGACAGCTGTACAGGTCAGTCTTTTGCTGCCAATACACGTTTCCTGTAGCCTATAACAAGTAACAACTACTACAGGGAGTTTTGTGATTTTGGAGCAAACTATGATTTATAACCCACCCATGCCAAATGGTTTCCTTTTCCTAAAGCTACATGTTCATGTTACCTAGTTTTTCTTCAAATCCATTCACTCTTATTATAGGTTGCTTATTATTCTGCCCAGTTTGCACATTACCTTTTGACTTTCAGACTTTCAGATCAAATGATTAAAGACAAGATAAGGGCTAATAAGACCTTTATTGATCCCAGTGTAGATTCAGGTCAGCAACAGAGTGTAGGATAGCTACAGGTAATAAAAGACAGATAAGAATAAGATGTTATGCACACGCAGAGTAGACACACCAACAAACCGACATGCTGAAACAACGGTCGGACGTGCACTGCTCCGTGCTTGCAGTTAGGGTTAGGTTAGGAACTTAAAATATAATAATATAAATAGACTTAGCAGACTCAATGGCCAAGTCCAGTCAGTATAGCCAAGTCAATGGCAAATGCCGTAAGTGTGCCCCTCGGGACTTTCTCATGTCATACATGTTCATCATGATAAAAGGTAACCCTCACTTCACATGAGTGTTATTTTTATTTAATAGTAAAGGTATCAAGTACAAACACGGAAGATGTTTCAGTGTCACTGCAGGGATGATTGATTTTGGCATAAATCCACACAAATCTTTGTGACCACCAGGTTTGAGATCCACAGTGCTATATTGGCTCGATGATGCCCTCTTCCAGTAGGACGGTGAGCTCCGCTGAAGGCGAGTGGCAGGCACGTGAGGGGCTGAATGAAAGGCGCCACAGCAGGGTCCGCTAGGGGTGAGTGAGTGCCTATAGGGCCTGGGCCATCAAACAGGGCCGGCCACATTATAGACCTTCCACTACTGTTCCTTATTATATAAAAGCCTTGCAGGTCCTCATCTAGGAAGATGCCTCCCTGCCGTGGCCCATTAAAGGGGAAGGAGGCTAGGTACCTCAGACAGTATCGGACAGGCATTTAGAAGTTGGCATACCCCCGCAGGCTTGTGGAAGGAGGTCTTAATGGGGAAATCATTTCTTGTATGTGGCCAGATTGAAGAGTGATGCTGCAGCTGCAGTATTCATGGTGGGTGGCATACTAACCTCCTCCCACTGTACCGTGCATGTTTTAAATGATACTTGTGTGGAGCGAACATTACTAATTTATGTGCTGGATTGGGGGAGCCGTGTTGTGGTGGCACATTGGTTGGGGATGAATGGCATAATTTAGCAAAATGATTCAAACTAGTATCGATTCAGACTATTTTTTTCAGTTTCAGATCATCCGTAGTTGCAGGCCGGAGTAAGCTTGTACAGATCGGCCAAAAAACCCGTAGCAGGACTCGTTGTTTGCCCAAGAAATAGTCCGTCAGCAACGTGACTGCAGCATCGAACATCCATGTGCACATGTGGCACATATGGAGCTAGTAATCCATGGACAGAACATATGGGGACTTGGTCGTAGAGCCTGATGGCTACTGGCACAAAGGACTGTCCAGGTTGCAAAGCACAGATGAGTCTGTGGCTGAATGTGCTCCTCATCCCCGCTAGCTCATCATAGAGAGGATGAGAGGGATTCATCAGGGTAATGTCCAGCTTCCTCCTCATCCTCCCCTCTGGAACCACCTCCAGATTGTACAGTTTAACTGTAAACGTTTTTTTTTTTAAGATACTAAAAGTACATTCCTTTCCCTATAGGCCAGTCTATTTAACATCTTTCACCAACAAGAATCCCTCCAAAGTGGATCAATTCAAGAACGTATTTCAGTAAATAGCCTTTGCTTTTACGAGGGGATGAAAGAAAACACACTGGTGACAACGGCATGTGTTGTGTTAGCCTGGCTGCATGTGATAAAGGTTAGCCATTGTTCCTCCAACAGCAATAATTACCATCAATAAGAAATTGATGAACAGATTCCAGATGTTGAATTAAACACTCCCAGCCTTTCCGTGCTGTTTGATTCACATGTTGGTTCTGCCATTTTGCAATACCGCACATTGTCATCCCTGCTCAGCATCTCCTGCGCACAGGGGACCGTGGCATTCCTGCACAGTCATAACAGGGGATGTGTACATTCGACTGATAACAGATGCTCAGATGTGGAAGGGCTGAGAGAGTCTCAAGATTTCAGAAATTAGATGCTGCAATGAAATGTACAGTGCACGTCGTTCCCGCTAGCTTCCGTCTGAATTGCCTCAGCTGCATAAGTAGCGGGTGGGAAGGAAATGCCTAGCAATTTTGGCACATTTATAAGGTACTTGTGTCAGAACGTATTAACGCTCATCGTGTCTGATTCTACGTGGCACCCTTTGTGTCTGTGGTGTTGACTCCTCGCTGAACATTTGGCATTGAGGGCTGTCATCATTAAACATCAGCGCCCTGTCAGTTCAGTCAGACACGCTCGTCAAGTTTGGAATAATTTATTGCCATGACATTGCATTGTCTTTGGTGCAGGACTCTGCTCCTGTGTTGCTCCAGAACAATCTGTGCAAGCACACAGAACAAGCAGAGGCCTTTTTGGGCGGTTCTGGACAACCGCGGGTCCGACCGACTCGACACCGTGCAGTGCATGTAAATTAATTGGAAATTGTCTTCCGGGCGCTCTTCGTCATGAAAGGGGGCAGGACTGCAACGCTCTATTCTTTTTCCCATCTACATATATTTATTCACTTTCTTCTCTTCTTCCCTTCTTTGTGTATACCCAGTGTGTGCACTCTCTCTGCAAGAACTGCATTCTGTGTACTGCTGGCGGTATGAATGATATAAAACGATACGACACAGACACGTACAGAAATGAGAAATCTCATCATCAGTATGATGTCGGGCATAAAAGGGCAGGGCTGGGACAAAAATTCGGCCCGGGCATTTTTGCGTGAATTTGGCCCAGACCAGCCCACCACAACCAGCACGCAGATAGCAGAAACTCTACCGCCCGCTCCGTCGCGGCACACAGAAACAAACAAGCCCTAATTCCACCACTTTTACAGAACAACATAGGCCTAAATGATACAAACCAACAGACAACTGCACAACCCTTTGTAGAGGGTTTATTTGTCACTCACTGATACAGGTACAGTGAAATTATCATGATGGCACTGGCAGAATGGCAGCACGCCCGGACCTTTCCTGGTGGCCTGCCGCCTATTGGCCTACCTGCCTGTCCAAAAAAATAATAATCATGGCAGCCCCCTGCGTGCGCGGCCCACCGGGAAAATGCCCGGTATGCCCGGTGGCCAGTCCAGCCCTGTAAAAGGGACACAGACATAATATCTGGGTGGGGCATTCATTTCCAACTTGCATCATTCCATATAGGCCCGTGCCCAGCGGGCACCGCCGTAGAGGCCCCGGACCCACGGGGACATCTCTAGTATTACACATTTGCAGAGCTTTCCACAAGATTATACAAACCGTTGTGGGAACACGTTGAGTACTTCAACAGAGTACTTTCTCAATATACTGAATATTTTATGGCAGTAGCCCCTCCTACAGGTTTAATGTTTGCTTTTCCTTAAACAAACATTAAAAACGCCATTGACATGGACAGAGTTTAATGTTTGTTTTGTCCATGTTTGTTTTGTCTGATAATTACGTCTTAAAAGATGTAAGATGTATATAGCGCCTCACTTCACACAGGGTGTTTTTTACGCTTCACAGCTGGCTCCCATGAAGTTGAAATCACCTGTGCCCACGCCATCTATACTGCATTTACATTTACATTTACAGTAGGCCTACAGGCCCTGAGATGGGGCCCTCAACACTCCATGTATCCACTTTGCTTACATATTTTCATTCAGCTGCACCGGTCCAGACAGGCCATATACAGTTTAATTGCTCCCGAGCACCTAAGTGAAATCTACTAGTCTGAAATGTGGCTTTACTTTATTTAGCATCCCGTCGATAAGGACAGAGCGATCATTGTGAGAGTGAAATCCTGCTTTGCAATCTCGACTGGAAATAGGTGTTTACTTAAAATAGTTGCAGAAGGTTAGCAAAATACCTTCCATGACCAGCAAAGGGAGGGCCTGTGCAATCTGGCTGGAAAAGCTGCTGAGTCTGTGAGAGAGAGTTTAACCACGTACTGTAGCATTAGACAGAGCTGATAGTGTATGAGTCCTGCTGAAAAACATCTCTCTATGCCGGCGTTGGCTTTGGGTGACCCTAGCCTAGACCCCAGCCATACTGGGACATAGTCATAAAATCTGTGCAACAAACTTGGTTTGTAACTTCAAGGGTCTTGAAATTACTTAAACATATAAACCATGAATATTAAATGATGACATCTTTTCAAGGCCAAGCTACCATAAATGTGCTCAGAGCGATGCTACAGTAAATGCTATAATGTACAGGGCTAAAGTGGGCGTTGGTGTAACTTGATTATGGCATTTTCCCCATGGATTCAATGCATGGCACAGACTAAACTCGACTGAGGTGAGCTGAAGAGACCATTTAACCCATGGATTAAATTATTCTTTCATACAGTACGACCTTCCACAAATCCACACCTTTTTACACACTTGAGATGACACCCCTTTTATTTGTATCTGCCACATTCTCCACTCTCAATCTATCCCCAGGTACATTATCCTCGTTATAATTCGTTCAACCTTTCATCCCCAATTTGGGCATGTCCTTAATGTATCATTCATCATGGGGGGTGAGGGGGTGGGGGGGCTAGAGGTACAGGCAGGGAGGGGGGATTGGGGGCGAGGTTAAAGAAGGGTGGATGTAGGAATGGAGACTGCCTGCTTCCTGGTGTTAACTGGGGTTCCCTGTGCAGTCACGCAAGAGCAGCCCTTTCTCACACGTGAGCCACTCCCCCTCTGTCACAAGATTGCAGATCATTACATTCTCTATTCAGAGAAGGGGTGGCCAAAGATACAGTACAGAGAGAGAGAGAAAAACCAAGAGAAAATTTGTTACACAGCGAGAAGAGGTTAATAAACAGTTATAAATAGTTTTACATGTAGTATTAATGTGTGTATCTCTGAGAGGGAAATTAGTGGGCAATTGACTGTGTTTTGAGTTGTTGTCGGAACGGCTGGGGGCCAGAGATTGTGTTTTCGCTCCATCCATGTATCCCTCTGTGTGTCCAGTGTGTCTGTACAGCTGATTGCTTATTAAATAATGTTGCCATTTTCATCTCTTAAAAATCCATTCAATTCATCCCATGTATAAGCAAGGGTTAATGAATGGTGAGCAGGCCATATTTGAGAAATAAACCTTGAAAGGGTGATATACCACGTGCAACGCAGTGGTATATTAGTATCGCAACGCGAGGCTAGATTAGACCCTGACATGAAGTGGAGGTGTCTGGTGATAGTTCACAACCCCAAATTACTTTTTTTCTATTGATTACTTACCCCATGATGACCAGTAGTGGTGTCCTATGGAGACACAAAGAGTCTCCTTTGTGTCTCCATAGGGAACCACTGCTGGTCATTATTGGCTTAGGAATGTGACAAATAATATATGTGAACTATCCCTTTAAGGCCTGGCAGATAGATAGAAATTTGCTCAGAGATGCACATTTTTCTAGCTTGATCCCTGTACAGGTATGCAGCTAATAATGCAGTAGCCTTATTTCTAACCTTTGTTTGGAGGAACATGCAAACGGTGCAGCAATGGGACCGGGCCGCAATTCGTCATCACGCAGCGTGCTTTCATTCAAAGGAAGTCATTCAAATTTGACTTTTATGGACTTTTGATATAAATTGTCCTATTGTTTTGGCATCTATTGTTAGGTATGGCCATATGATGACCATGGGTATGCTCTAAAAGTGTGAAAAACATCTTCTTCATTTCACTAGACCTTTAAGATGGCTCAGAGTCGTATCCAACTCTCGGTCAAGTGTCCTGTGAGGACTTTCTGTTAACCCAACACGCCCTCCATGCTACCTCAACGCAGTGTGTTTTGGCTCCATAGTCTTGACTCGTTGCCCACATCCGGTGCAGGCAGTTCCTGCAGTGTGGTGCCAACATCCAATGGTCAGAGCTGTGATCCGTATGGAGGTCCGGACCTCCGGTTCCAGCCTAAGTAGACTTGGCCCTGCCAGGTATGGCTTGATAGAAATGTGTGACTGTCTCTTTCAGAACCTGGTCAGAATCTCCAGTATTTTCTCCATCCTGGATATTGAAAACAAGTTACCTGTGGGCGGTCTGCCTGGGTTTGGATCCAGCACTGGGAAAAGCAGAGTATGAATTGAGTTTCCACACAGATGTGTGGAAACGGTAAAACAGGAAAACATTTTCTTAACCACTTTTACAATGTAAAAAAATTAGAAAAATACCCGATCCACAAGCCGTGGATATTGTAGATCTGCATGCTATTTACAAATGTTAGGAAACAAAAACAATTTTGATAAAATGTTGACACATTTGGAAAGGTTGCCCCAAATAGCCCCAAATAGTGGTTAACATGTATTTTAATGAAATGATCAATCATACCAGTCTTCATTTCCCAATGAAATGCATGTATTAAACGGGGTATATCAAAAGCAGAGGCATATTGATCCCCACCATGCCCTGAGAAAATACAGATACCTCCGGCTGGGAAGCTATTATTCAGTGTTGCGTAAGCTTCATGTGATGTCACACTGTTGTAAACAAACCTTTGCCTGACACAAACAGAGCCATTCGACCAGACTTATTCCTTCTTGTGTCTCCTCCAGCCATTATCACGGCGACAAAATTCCCAGTATCCCATTGGCGTTTTTATTGGTTGCGATGTCTTTTACTGTTTGCTACGTTTAGAGACACTGCCAGTTGTCTCCCTTGAGCCAAAGTCGTATTTTTCTCTACTTTCTCCCTTCCTGTCTTCTCCTCTTAATTCCCTTTGCCTTTTTCTTTTAGGGGTATAGCAATCACTTGTTGGCCAGCTTTTTATTTATATTTCACCACCATGAAAGCAAGGGCTAAATTCATAGATAAGGGATACGTTCTGTGTTCACAGCTGTACCATGCTGAAGCTATTGACTTAAAGGACCTATAACATAAAATTCTACTTTTTCAATTTCTTTTGTGTTTTTGGGGCTCCCATATGTGTTTTCTATCCCCACAAATAACCAATTTTGAACAATCAGGCTTTCATATCATATGGGTGTTTTAATGGAAATTGCTCTCAGGAACAGCTCAACTGATTTTGGCCTCATCGTGATGTCATCAATGTCACCCTACTTATATAATTCCTCTCTTTTTCAGTCTTCAGTTCCAAATTTGCATGTCCACTTTGTTTACAATGTCCACCATTGTTGATATTCCAAGCTGGCATGGAATGGAAACAAGCCTGGGTTTATCTAGCATCAGTATTATAATGACTCAAATATTAAATAATCTGCATATCAGCACTCCACCACCTCAGGACATTGTGGTACTGCAGCTAAAACTGCTTTCAAAGTCCAGAAAGAAATGACAAGGCCTGGTTATATCAGAGTGGTGATTGAGGCTCAAACCATTAGAAATAAGTTTGAGGGACATGGACAATATGATATTAAATATTAAAAGCAGTTTTAAAATGCATGTTATTTGCGCTTTAAGTACTTTTCTTGTCATGAAAATGGTTAAAAGATGATAATGTAACAGCAGTACTATTGATGCAGCCTTGAAGAGACAGTCACATGCTGTGACACATTGAGGGGTATGCAGACTTTTACCTTTACTAGAGGTTCAGCCCGCCACATGCCCTCACACCTATACTTCACACTTCGCACCACCGATCCGACTGATATGTACACTCCATATTTGGACGTAGGTGCATTGGGAACTCCTTATATGGTTATGGCAGATGCCTGCCCACCCTTCCTTAAACCAATTTCAATATAGGATAGTCACAAATCAACTCGGTTCAATTTAAATTGTTAACAAATATACAATAAATCATGAACTGCATGAAACATTACCCATATTCTCTCAGAGACATGGGTTGAATGAGTTAACGTCCTATTGTATTCCTGAAAGGATTGTATACAATGAATCCAGCAACATTTGAGAAAATATGGGGTTCCTTTACAGTATGTCTTTATTACCATCATTGTGCCCATGGTAACTAAATTGGATGTTGTATCATGTTTTCATTCATGCAAATGTAAAGATGGAACTTGTACTGTAGGGTGGGTGGGGTGCTTTTGTTTAGTTTTTTGCTTTTGTTGTTATCCTGTCTTTGTTTTTTGTATCATTGTGGAAAAAAAAGAAAAGATGACACATTTGCCTAAATTAAAATATATTTTAATATATAGATATATAGAAAATATGTATGAGTGCAAAATACATGCAAAGGTACATCAAAAGGTACATCAGCACTGTATTGTGGGTCAATTCAAAAATAAATATAGCAGAGGTGAATAGATGAGAGTAAATTGACATGATCAATAGGCATTGCTGTGATAGATCATCACTCATAGTACTAACTTCAACCCTTTATGAAATCCCACTAATAATCACATTTGTAATTAATAATTATCAGATATTAACTGCTTTGCAAGTTTGAGTTAGTAAATTCAGATTGAAGTACTACCTTCTTTAAAATATTTGTGCAATTTATGTATGTTTAGACCGATTCTTTTCTCTTTCTGACCACGTTTCCACCAACAACAACATAAATCGCTGGCATAAGTGTTGGAAGTGGGACATTGTCAGTTCAAATAAGTCATGATTCTCTCATATTTGTTCTTTTGACATTGTTCAGCAGATGGAGATGCATTGATCTCTAGTGTCTAATGCTGGGAAGAAAGACAGATCTGTCTCTTCGCTGATGAAATGTTTTCTGACACTCAGGGAGTATCTTCATTTGGCCAAATTACTGAAAATAACAACTTGTATTGACAGTCCATTTCGGCACAAACAATGGACTAAATTCATTTAGCTCCTATGCCACCAAAATGTGGAACGCCCTACCAACAGTCATTAAGACATGCGAATCCCTTTGACTCCTTCAAAACTGCTCTCAAAGGGCACCTACTGTACGGGCGGTTGCAATTTGAAACTGCCCCGCGTAAAATCTGAATCCCCCACCCACCCCTTTTCCCCCTCACTGTATATATTTATTTTCCCTTTTTTCCCTCCTCAAAGATTATTTCCTGTTTTGACTATATAGAAGTGTATATTCGTAAGTCTCTAAATGTTTTGATGAATTGAAAATGGTGGGCCCAATTGTAAACAAGTGTAATGCTTTATGGTGTCGTCCACTCACAGTTAACAGTTTTTGTATTGAGTTGTACTTGAAATGTACTGTAATTCTGCAAACTGTTAATAAATCAATCAATCAATCAATCAATCATTGGTGTTATTTTTATTTACTTATTCTCTAGCTATTTAACAAATTCCCCTCATGAACTGGTTGAGTGTTCTCCAGCAACTGAGTGGCAACTAACCCTATACATTACATAGTTGGCCCTATGTGCTGCAGTCTGGGGAATACAGGTCCACTGTAGCAAGCTGTTGACCCCGCGGTCTCTCTCCTTCCCCCTGACGGACAGTGCGGCTCCCCTGCAGGTGTGCATCAGCCTCATAAAGGGATGCCTGTACGGACGTCATGTTTGCCCTCTGCCCGTTTCATCATTAAGGGCCTCGGGATGAGAAAATAAGCGATGTGGGGGAAAGCAGCCAGGCTTCTAGGTTTACCAAATTATGAAGCACCTTTCATGATTGAGGGATACCCACCCCCTCCTCCTCTCTCTCTCTCTCCCTCTCCCTCCCTCTCCATTTCCTGCCAAACACACAGCTATCTGTTTGAGACAGAGAGCACTCGTGGTCGCTGCCCGCCCTGGCTCACTGTGCACTCCTCCTGGACATCCTGATCTGTGCCACTAACGGTAAACATACTCGTTTTCTGTCTTCAACACCTACCCATACATGGCTTGGCATCCCTTTAACAGTCAGTCTTAACCACCCCCCCCCCCCCCCCCCTGGAATGTTTTTCCACTGGGCTTGGTTCAGAGGCAAAATAAACCATCTAGTGCACAGTACCCACTTCCTCTTCCGTTTTGGGTATGATTCCCGGGGAGCGAGAGTGAGGAAGAGGAGGGGACCCGAGGAAGAGTGCCGTGCCCCCTCTACGAGCGATTTTAAGCCAAAGGAAATGCCGTGGAGACAGTTTTTTTTCTTTTCTGTTCAGATGTCTCATACCTTTCCTTCTGTGTTGCTGTTCCCCTCCCTGCACTCACAGAATGGTGTCTTTGTCAGGGAGGGTTAACTCTCCCTGAGCGAGAAACGCTTCAGCTGGGAATCAGTCAAATGGCTTTTTGGTCACCTCAACCGCTGTTTTGCTTTTGAACATCCTACTAATTATCCCCTCCATGCATGTATTTTCCTATGTTCATAGGAAGTCTATGTCGATTGCATTTACCTGCTCAGATCACTACTCTTGCTGATTTCAAACTCAAAGGGAATTCATTTTTTAGATTTCTTTGTAGAAATTGTAATAACACACAAAGAGGTGAAAGAATGGTTAGAAATGGGGGGGGGGGGCATTAGTCATTTCACCACTATATTTATTTACTTGAAGACCCAGATGCTTCCAGAGGTTTTTTCAGTATGTCTTTGGTCACAAGGCTTTGGCCGCACTGCGCTGTTCAGTTACTGGATACATCTCACCTCTGTTCTTTCTCCAGGCTTGCAGCAGGTTCACTGCAGTGTATGAAAAAAGGGGTTCACAATATTTCCATTTTATTTCTATTGCTGCCATTATCAAAATTAGTTTTTATAAATGTATTTATGCCTTCATGGTTCAGGTAGAGGACAGGACAAACTATATAGAGACACTGCGTGGGGGGTTTTCCTCTGATAACTTTTTGTTGTTTACCTTTTCCCCCAGTGCTGGGAAAACATTTTTACAAGCAGAATCAGTTTGGTTTTACACCAGTGTCCAAACAAAATAGGAAAGAGACGCTGCTGTGTGAAATGTTGAGCGATCAAATGAAAGCATGTGTTTTCTGCTAGTACTAGTTGCTTAAAGGACCACTTCACCACTTTTCAACTTTCAATCATCATATAATTGGACCTCACTAATGATAAAATACCACAGTTTTTTTCCTACTCAGCCTGTGTCTCATGCGGGAGGGCTCTGGGCACTTCAGAAACCCGTCCACCAGTGACATCATCGTTAGGCAGATTTTTTTTTTTTAAACAAGATTTCTTTCAAAAGATATTTAAATTTTCATTATCGTGAAAAAGATGGCTTCCATTAACACATTTTCAGGAATAAAAAGCCTGCTGTTTCTATTCGCTTTGATTCCCCATTGATGATGTCACGACGGGTTTCTGAACTGCCCACAGCTCTCCCATGAGACACAAACCGAGTAGAAAGAAATTGTGGCATTTTATCATGAACATTAGTGACGACCAATTATATGAAGGAAGGTTGAAAAGTGGTCCTAACAACGCTTTCCTGAGCGGAACCTGTGCATTAAAAGAATATTATTGGTAATGTTTTGGATATATATCTTTTCTACAAGTACCTACTATAACATACAGTAAGGATCTACATTGTAAACTCCTGAGAAGGATATAAGGTTCTACATAAGGATCTACATTGTAAACTGCTCAGAAAGTGTACAAATGAAAAACATGTAGAACCTGTGTAGAACCAAGCTTATCTTATCTGTGTCCACTGTATCCCTAAGGAATATTGGCCATATGAAAAATGCCATCTTCAGTTTAGTTGTTTTCCCAACGGCTTATGTTCAGTAAATGTGCTTTCTATTTGGTGAATGCCCCAAACTGGTTTAAATGAACATAGCTACAGTCCTTTCTTACTTAGCTGCACCAATTAAATTAAATGCACAGCAATGATAATTCATTAGCATGTAATATCTGCTGACAGGCTTTACGGCTGACTTTCCAGCAGGGCTGCATCTAGCACTCCTGGACTCCTGAAAGCCTTACCAACAGACAGGGTTCACATGGACAGGTGGGAATGCTGTGTGAATCATTACGTTTCTAGACGTCCCGAGATAGTCATCAAAAAAGCTATGATGCTGGGGGCCACAAGCCTTGGGGCCTGGGTGTCTCAGAGGGCCTCAAGGGGCACATCATATCCCTGAACTACGGCTAGCTGGGGTCAATTTACCAGCCGGTATAGTACTACAGTATAGACGAGGGCCCATCAGATAAGATGTCCCAGGACATTCCTGAGTTGCTGCCCCTCTCCTCCAGGGCTTCTGTGAGGATTCATCCGTAACGTCGGGGAAACGTCTCCTTCGGAATTAAACTTTCAATGCGATCCGGATCATCCGGGACACTGGCTAAACCTGGAAGATTTCAGGTGGTTATGAGAAGGTTCCCAGGTCGATCCCTGCATGGCTACCCATGGCTTTATGTCGAAGTGTCCTTGAGCAAGACACACCGAACCCATAACTGCTCTCGGGTTGGTGCCTTACATGGTTTCTTCCTCCATGGCGTCTGAATGTGTGTGTCGTCAACAAGAAGAAACGCTGTGAATTTGGATTTACGTCAAGCGCAAAATTAGTTGTTTGAAACAACTTACCGAAAGAGCTGTGCTATAACCCCTTTCCCTTTTTTCCTTTATCGTTTTCCTGTAACACTCTTGGATGTAAGTGGCACGCTGGCAGGAGTCTTCCTCCGCGTCTGGATCAGCGGGTTCATGGCATGTCTGCTGTCTGGCCTCTCCCCGTCCCCTGAGCCCCACCGCTACGGGCTGCATAAGAGTATCTTTGTGATATGTGCATGCACGGAACAGGCTGATACTGTGCTGCACTAACAGCTCACGTCTAGTCTGGTACCCATCTCTCAACCCTGTGTGCTTGCGTGGGTGCGTGCGTGCATACTTGCATGAGGGTATGTCTGTCTGTCTGTCTGTCTGTCTGTCTTACTCTTACTCTCCTCCTAGAGGAGAGATGGGAGAGGACATTCTTGAAGAAATCCTGATGATGAGTCATATACTGGAAACTGGACAGTCTTATTTAGAATTAATGTCACAAAGTGGACAAATGTCAACATTTGTGCTCCAACCGGGCAATGCCATGTGCTTTCATCTCGGTTCCAGCTGTCCACTGCATGTCAGTGGCTCAGCATCTGCCAAGCACCAGCGTTTGCTATCTGTTATTCCCCAATACACAGAAAAAGAAAGCTCTGTAACAGCTGCATTCCAGTGTTAGTTGAAAACAAAGGGGCGCAGATGTCTGACCAGATCTTGGTCATTTTCGCCTTTTCTGCGGTTCAATCCCCAGACAATGGTTCCGGGGGTTCCAGGGGTTACAGGGGCATGGTCTGGGTAGGTGTCAGAAATTGGTCTTGAAGTGATTTGCTTTCAGAGCTATATCCTGCGTCTTGTGTTCTGGACGTCATTAACGAACTTCCTGTCAGTGACAGATTTCATGTTAATGGACTGAGATATTGAGTGTTGTCTGGAAAAAGTAGATCAGAGATCAGAGACACATTCCATTTATCCAAAGGCTAGGGAATGTCACTCGTAATTAAGGCAGCACTCACATTTCTGAAGAGTAGTTGACAGTCAAAAGAAGATGGTTGTACTGTGTGTGTGTACCTGGGACTACTGTAACACAACTATTCTTTGCGGTGTAATGTCCACGTTACTACTTTTACTAACTGACATGAATGAATTAAATAACTGGTGGGCGGTGGGGGGGGGACCCTGAAGGGGGGTGGGGGGGGGACCCTGAAGTCTTTGGGGGAGGGGGGGGGGACCCTGAAGTCTTTGGGGGAGGGGGGGGGACCCTGAAGTCTTTGGGGGAGGGGGGGGGGACCCTGAAGTATTTGGGTAGGACTGTCACCCTCAGCAGGAACCTGGCAAATGGGAGAGGGAGATAGCGTAGGAGAGAAAATAGTGTTTTGTTTGACTGCTTTGTTTGCTATATATAGCGATGTATACGTTTTCTCCTGCCGATACGGCTCCTTTGAGGGGAGACGGGAAAGAGCTACTATGGAGGTGAATGGGGTGGAGGTGGGATGCGAGAAGCCTGTAGGAAAGTGGCTTGTGTGCGACGCTGTGAGATGGGTGAAGCATAGAGGATTGTGGGTGGTTTTGGGCGGTTATAAATAGGGCCAGGTAGATTGGCGGGGAGGGCAGAGAGTGGTGCGAGGGGCAGGTTAAGGTGTGTTCCCCGCCTCCTGAACATCTGTTGTTCCAACTCCATTTATGTGAAGAGAGCCATCAACTTCAGAGGATTATGGTTCATTATGATCCGACTTCTTCTCTTGAACTAGCCATGTCTGTGACTTCCCCCTCCGCTCGCCACATGCTGCGGGCACCAAGCCACTCACTTGGTGTTCAAACTGTTGTTAAGAGGTTACCATCGACGCAATCAATTCTTACCTTTTTCTGTATTGTATCAAAAAAGGAAAGATATAATCCTGTTATACTGTATACAGATGCCTGTAGTTCCGACCGTCTGGAAAAAAGTTATTGATGGGTTGAAACAAACTTTTAAACCATGTTTTTGCCAGCCTGCCACTCCATATTGAATATAGACGCACATTCATGACCAGGAACGCACATGCACTACGCAGACTCAAGATCATGTTGAGCCATCTGCTTCGGTCTAGACTCTAGAGCCAGGCAGAAGTAAAATGACATGGTTTCAATGTTGTTGTTGAAGACGCTATTCCTATATCTACTATTTCTCATCATAGTGAGCTACTGAGCTGTCACCTTGTGCTTCAGCAACATGAAAATAAATACATTTGTGATTTGTGACATGTTATGGGCTTGTAGATATAGTTATATAGTTATTTTCATGTCTATTTGACTATGACGTATAAATCAAGCTAAGTCAGGGCTTGCAATCATCATAATTGTTCACGTGATAGTGGCACTGCTTGCACAAAACATAACTAGGATGGCCAGCATGTCCAGGTTATGAAAGAATGACTGGCATGTTCTTTCCTGATGAGAAGTCGATTGATGTAGAATTCCTTTTGATGCCTGCGTTAGGAATGTTGTCTTTTAGCGAAGCTGTAAGGACAAAGGACTTATTTCTACATTCCGACACAGAACTTGTATCTCAGTGCACAAGGTCATACTTAATGCCACACGTGGGTATTTGAAAACCGTGGTGAATTGTTCCATCTGTCCATCACCATGCCTAAAAGAGATGTTGAAATATCACTTAAATCTTTGTGTGTGAGGATTTAAATGCTTACAGGAGGCAGCCTTTTTCAATACCAAATTATTTTAAAAGTGGTATTGTTTAGTTGTTCAACAGAGATATTACAGATGCTTGTAATATTATTGTCAGAGGAGCACACTAAACCGAAACAGCCCTGATCATTTTGCTGAAAAGCAATGGTTTAAGATGGGAAGCTTGAATCAGCGAATGCCTCACCACCACATACTTTAACATGGAATTTCAATCATACCCGCAGGCACATCTAAGCCCTAACGTTTACACAAACATACTGTACAACAACTAAACTTTCCTCACAATCGCCCCCTTAGTGATATTTTTCATTGACTACAAATGTATGAGACCAAATGTCTGCTACCTGTTCTGTTACACTGTAGGTAAACCCTTCTTGTCCCCTATGTGTCCTCTCTATGCCCTTCATTTGCACATCTGTCCCTTAATTCTCTCCCCCTCTGGCATTCAGGCATGGCCTCATCCCGTGATTGTCAGTCCATGTATTCATCAGCAACTCCTGGAAGCGAGGAGACTGATCCCTGTTGACACGTGAGGTAGTCAGCGGACGGCCATCTAATGTGTTGCTGAGACACGGGTTGCATGCCCTGGCTGATATTCACTCCTTCCGGTGCCACGCTACCTGGCAAGAGCTGTGCCTTGGACTGTGTTTGAAGGTTTGGGTCGGACAACAAAGGTAGTACAGGGGTGGATCCTGGGTGCTACGATCGAAGAGCCAGGATCCTTTGTGTTGTAAGCAGATTAACGCATTGTCATGTCATTGCTCAATGCTATACGGCATACGCTTCCATCTAGCTGAGGATTTAAGCAGGTGTTTCTTAAGGCGCAGGTCAGCTATACTGTGAGTGACACTTAACAGATTAGATATCTTTTAGTTCTCACCATGATTTCCCAATCATGATTTTCTGTCCTATGCGTTACAGTGGACAGACAAATACATCTTCACACAAATGTCACTATCCATTTCCATTAATAATTGCTCAGTGGATATACTGTAGTTAAGTCCTATGCAAACACAAAATGACCCAGGATCAGTCAATTGATTGGGTCAATGCCCAAAATAGCTTCCGAAATGAAAGACATTTGCATTAGTATCCCAGGAGGGGAACTTCTCACACTTTGCTCCTTGGCTGAAAACGCAGCAGAATCCCTGCCCATAAAGGCAGCAGCTGTGTGAGGGAAAGTATGATCTTCTTTGTTGCCTGAACTGAAATTATCCTATGTTTCACGCATAAAACAAGATGGAATGGATTATGAAACACTGTGCCCTCCAACACCGTCTCAAGTCCATTCAAATATGATGAGAACAAAGCATAAAGTGCCAAAGCATGGATGTAGCCAAGAAGCTTCTATGTCACCACAGGGTCTCCTATACTCCTCCTATGTGTTGGATCAGTATTTATTTAAACAGGTGTTGATCTAATTCACAGAAAGTAGAAATAGGAAAAAGGAAAAAGAAGAAGAAAAAAAACAACATTATCCAATAGGGTTGTGGGAAAGTAGTCATGCATTGCAGGCAATTATTTTGATGGAGCGACTGCGTTTTCCACAGTAAGTCCAACGATACAGTGACTCGGTAATGTAATCTGAACACAGAGACCTTTCACTTTCTCTTTTGGATGCCTCTGAAAGAACACATATATATATTTTTTACCCCAGCACCTGGAAAGCCCTACAGTAAAATATGAATGTATAAGTCAAAGAAATTGGAGAAACAGAGCTCAGCTCTCTTCAGGCCAAACCCCTGCTTCCATTTGCCAATGGTACTCTGGGCCCCCGACAACGCATCAACGGCATCTTTGTAGGAGAGCAATGCAGTTGAATCAACTCTTTGATTTGGCCCATTTCATGTGCAGCATGTTGTACGTACGTACGTACGGTATGCTAGGTGTTCCTACCGTACACATCGGTGCTCGGCCGTCCTGCATATAGCAGGAGGACCTCACGAGCTGTCTGCGAGGTCAGAGTGCCTGTGAACAAGTTGAGCCACTGTCAAACTGGCGACTTCATGCCTCGTGTTGCATCGTGACACGACAGCATTCCGACTAGGCCAAATCTTAGAGGGGGGGGGGGGGGGGGGGGGGGCATTCAGAATGGTTCAGAAGAGGGAGCTCGGATGGGCTTGCATAGAAGTGTGTCTCAGCCAAGTGAACCATCCGCTCCAAAAACAATATTGAACAAGAAGGTCAGGTTTGACATGCTACTGGCCTGGGTACAGACTGGGGGAGCAGCTCGGACCCAGGCAGGGAGCACAAGTTTAATGTAATTAAAATTAACCTTTGCTAAGAGACGCCAGGGCTCTCCCAACTCCCACTCCTGGTTAAATCATCAGCTAAGTGTTACCAGATTGTTAAAGAATAAAGAGTGTAAGTGTAATACACTATACAGTGTACTCTCACTTAGACTGTTGTGTGGACCTCTTTGTGATGTAATCTCTCGCCCCAAATCAACCAGCATTAAATAATAACACATGACGAGGCACACTTGAGCAGTGGTTCGAGGCACGCTGGTGTGCTGTGATACAGTATATGTCCAGATGTGGCTTAGGATTTTATGACAACCACACATTACATATGAATGTATACTGTATGTGTCTTGTTCAAAATCAGGTTGTATTATGAGTTCTTCAGCTGGGTACTGGCAATGAAATATTTATTCATTGATTAATTCATTCACTATAGCAATATCCAACTGTACAATAAGTTATGAATGATGTTTTAATTGACGTCATCAGTACTTTGGTTATGTTATTATTGATAGATTTGACTTGATGAGCCTTGTGCACAAATATTTTAGATTGCCACTAGGGACACGTAGAGGAACTCCCTGAGTGCTTGGCCAAATACGTATACATACATTTAGTCAGTGGTTTCACAAATTAAATATTTATAGCATTATATCAGCATGCCTCCTGTTTGTGATGGTTGGTGGTTGGTGGCCATTGCTATGTGTTGTTGCATTTAATTAGTTATTTCAACCACATCTTTGAGCTCCCTGTGAAACTGAGAGAAAGGCATACAAATAGTCAGAGGAGACAGGCACAGAAAGGTTTCCTTTTAATCTGTACCTGGGTGCACTCATTTATGAGGCTGATGACAATTTTTGTCCAGCTTGGATGAATGAATTGAATGAATAATGGACAATTTAGAGTGTTTGTGTAAACACAAACATTGCGTAACACAAACATTGAAGACGAAGGTGAGGACTCAAATTCTGATTGGCCGGAATGAGATGATGTATGCATTGATGATGTACGAAGATAAGAGCGCCCCTCACTTCACACGGGTGTGATTTTTGTTTGACTACTTGTTATTGCAATTGCAGCCAATGTTATAGGGATGATGCCATCATCAGCTTACACATTATGATCTTTATTGTTATTAAGGGACGCTAGCCCCTTCTATAAACAGCTTTTGTCCCCACACGTCTCAAGATTTGCCATTGACCACGGTAAGAGAATTCCGGTCAAATGTCCACAAAATGTTGTCCCCGCCCGTCTCAGGTTTTGCCATTGATGATGAACGGAGAAATTACATCAGAATTCCACTAAATATGATACAATTTACAATTTACAATTTAGGCATTTAGCAGACGCTCTTAATCCAGAGCGACTTACATTTAAGCAAGAACAAAAGCATGGGAATACATCACATAAAAGCATTTATCAATATCATGAAACATGCGTAAGCTAAGAAAGTAACAGTGGAATATCTATATAATGAAACTATACATACACTATACATATAAACTATACATATTTACTACTATGCTATACATATGTACTATGGCGTGCTATAACTATATACAATACAATTATAGTGCTGTCTACATAACATGCTATAAGTCTGTGTCAAATGCTATCTAAGCCAACAGAAATGCTATCTAAGGGGTTAGGGTAAGTGCTATGGGCCATGATGGAGTCTGAAAAGGTGGGTTTTCAGGCTACGGCGGAAGATTGGGAGTGATGCTGCAGTTCTGACTGCAATGGGAAGTGCATTCCACAGTTTTGGAGCCAGAAGGGAGAAGAGTTTGGGACGTGTGGAGCGTTGGCCCGGCGTTTTTAGTGAGGGTACTTCCAGTTTCCCTGCGTTGGCTGATCTGAGTGCGCGGGAGGGTTTGTAGGGTTCAATCATACTTGTAAGATATGGGGGAGCCATACCTTTGGTTGCTTTGAATGCCAGCATCAGAGTTTTGTATTCTGTGCGGGCAGCGACCGGGAGCCAGTGGAGGGAGCGGAGCAGGGGGGAGACATGTGAGAATTTTGGCTGGTTGAAGACCAAGCGAGCTGCTGCATTTTGGATCAGCTGGAGAGGCTTAAGTGCACATGCTGGTAGGCCAGTAAGGAGGGAGTTACAATAGTCGAGTTTTGACAAGACTGTTGTCTGGATTAGGAGCTGGGCTGATTCCTGGGTGAGGAACGGTCTAATTCGTCGTATGTTATAGAGTGTGAACCTACATGATCGAGTGACAGCTGTGATGTGAGCTTTGAACGAGAGCTGACTATCCAGGACAACACCAAGATTCCTGGCTGTTGGGACAGACGTTACCAGGGCGTTGTCTACGGAAATAGTTAGCTCCCGCATAGGGCAGGACTTAGCTGGGAAGAAGAGAAGCTCAGTCTTGTCTGGGTTCAGCTTGAGGTGGTTGGAGGACATCCACTGTGAGATGTCAGCCAGGCATGCAGTGATGCGCTCTTCCACCTGAGTGGCAGAGGGGGGAAAGGATAGGAACAGTTGTGTGTCATCGGCGTAGCATGTCAATTAAACATCAAAACATTAAATGCCATTGACGTTGAAGGGAAAATTTACGTCATATATGACGTAAATTTTCCCTTCAACGTCAATTGGCCAATCAGAATGCCTGTTGCCTGTGATTACTGATTAGTTAGCTGATTTGCTTGCTTACATATATGTAAGCACATGCTTGCTTACATATATGTAAGCTTACATATATGTAAGCAAGCAAATCAGCTAACTAATTATAAGCAACAGGCATTCTGATTGGCCAATGGCCAGTATGAGATGATGATGTATGATGATAAGAGCTAATAATTCCGTTAAATATGATGTAAATTAAACATAAAAAACAACGCTATTGACATTGAAGGGAAAACTTATGTTATATGTATACGAGCAAGAGTACTACGATAACATGTAAATATACTTTAAATATAATTTATATAATATAAATTTTAGTTTTTTAAAAAACATTGTATCATGGTTAAATGATAATAACATAAATTGATGTACGATAACAAGAGCGCCCCTCATTTCATTTAACTACTGATATTGAGTCTGAATATTGAGTCCAGGGGGAACGTGCCGTGTTCATGGTTGTCTGTCATGTGTTCCATGGTAGGAGATCGCTCGTATAATCTTCTTTGGAGGACAGAATCGCATTTGAAGTTCTTGAGGCTACCTGTACATCTTAGACTTAAGTCGGCTATGCAAGCTAGCAGTTAGTCACTCCATATATGGGCATAAAAGTGACAGACACACAAACGGGTACAACGGGTATTGCATAAACCAGGTGGGTCTTGCATTTCCAATTAGCGTCGTCCCGACTATTTTACAGATAGATTTGTTCAGAATGGTACAGATCAAAAATACTATGTATTCATAATGTGCAGAGAATCGCACTTTTCAATGACAAATTGCCAGATCATTTATATTTACAGTAAAACCCAAAATTAATATTATATATTATTCTAATCAGTGTTGGCATCTTGTTACCCTCCAGAGAGAATGAAGATGAAAATGAAATTGAATTCCGCGACCAGGTGGTTTACCAGGCTCGCAGAGTCCCAGTCCTTCACAGTTCCTGCTAACGCCATGAACATCACATACAGTTTTTCAACACATAGGGCTGTATTTTGCGTGTCTTAAGTTCCAGGTCTTATTACTTAACTTAAGACCTGGAGGCGTGATCAATGTCATTTGGCTATTCTGGGTGGCCAAAGAGCATTGACCACGCCTCCAGGTCTTAAGTTAAGTAATAAGACCTGGTACTTAAGACACGCAAAATACAGCCCATACTGTACAGCACGTGAGGCCTTGCAGTCTTCAGATCTGGGTCAGTGCTGTCTGCAGGGGCTCGTCATATCTCACTCTCTCATATTTACTAACTGCTGTAAAACGCTGTGGCACGTGTGGGTCTGCGAGCACACACTGCCACACTGCCCTCCTCTACAGAGGTCGCTGTGATGTCTGGACGGGCCGTTGAGAGGAAATGCCTCCAAAACTGGCCTCTTTTCCTTGCTGGCATCTGCTAAAGATCACTTGGGTCTGTTTGGGTCTTCTGTTATCGGGGCCGGGGTGGGTGGGGGGGGGGGGGGGGAGTGCGCAGCCTCCGCCTCCAATACACTGTAGCATACAATAACAAAAGGACCTGATGTCTGCTCCACAGTCACACAACCACACTCACTCACTTCCTCGCTTGCACGCAGTTGTAGCAGCTTGGCAAGGGCCCCGTTTTGCCCTACCTGACAATCACGGGCCTGTCTTACTGTAAGACAGCCTCCATATGGGTCATTTTACGAAAACGTGCCATTTTCCATTTTCAGAAATACCAAATACCAAAGCAGTAGATTGGTACCTATCAGAAACATGAGGCGTGCAATCTCAGGCTATTTTATCGTATTTTCTTTTAAAATAGAAAAGGAACCACCGCTCATCTGCTGAAAAAAACTTTAGAGAGGTGCTGGAACCACAAAAGGAGTATGAGGAAAAATAAAGGGAAGCTCCGCACACTCAGATCTGCGCACAATCAGTTTATTTTTGGAAAGCTTTCGGTCTACTGACCTTCTTCAGGCATCGTATTTTCTTTTCACACATTTAATGAGCATGCATGTGCATTTAGTCAACCCTGTTACCAACATTTAAATTACTTTTTGAAAATGTTTTAAAAACATATTTTGAACAAATGTCATAATATATGAAAGATGAATTCCTCTTGTTACACCCAGTGTATTTGTCAAGTGAAAATATTGATGAGTTTTACTGTTTTCACGCAGATCAACCTGCATTTTTGCAATTAATAACCCTACAGCACCTTATTTTTTGACAAAATATTACTTTTGTAATAATATTAATATTATTACAAAACATTGTGTGGATAACTGGTCACTTTGAATTGACATATGAGATTAATTGATTTTACATTTGCTTTTTAATTTATTAAGTTATATTAGAATACAAGTTATAAAAGTAACAGGGTTGATATCTCAGTAACAGGGTTGACACCAGAATAGTAACAGGGTTGACAGTAACAGGATTGACTTAACATAGGATTGTCAGCCCTGTTACTCCTCAGTATCAGGGCTGACAACAGGATTGTCAGTAACAGGGTTGACAAAAATGCTAAAGTTAGCCATTGCTAGCTATGTGGTGCATAGCACCACATGGGCATGCATTCATCAGGTTCCCAACCTGTTTATGTGTGATTTTTTATTTATTTAAACAATAGCTTTTAACTCATTTAAAACAGGGTAACAGGGTCGACACAACAGGGGGACACAACTCAAATATAGCTTTTAACCCAAACAAATTAAAAATAACATTCCAGGAGTCTTGAAAAGACACTTGAGGGATTATATGAGATATTGATTATCATGAATTTCTTCATGATAATTCTTTGAATTTCTTGGGATCAATATCTAGTCAAAGTTGAACAATCATGCAGAGGGACAGGCCATTTATGCATAAATCCAAGGCCATACTTTTTTAAATAGTGTTTAAATAAAACAATAAAACACAAACTTTTTTTAAATTTACATTATGAAAACACATCAAGGAAACTAAATTATGATTTTTATAATTTTGTCTTTTTCTTATTCATATTTACAAATTGTTTTGTTCTGAGGGACACAAAATGGCACGTTTTCATATGTTTACATTATCCATATGCATTTCATTTGTAAAAAAAGGGCAGAAGAAGGTTTATGTGTTGCCTCCACATAGGTTTGCCAGCATAATCATCAGTCGATCAGTGATGTGTAAATAGTTTTTAATTATTTTTAGTTTTAGTACTTTCAAGTTTGTTCAAGTTTATTTCTGTATTTATTTTTTCACTGAGGAGTAGATAGTGTAAATAGAATCATGTTCAGAATCAACTTTATTGTCACATCACAGGTTTAGGAGCTCTTGGGATTGTCTCTATTCTGTCTCTTTTCAAACATTCAGTGAAAATATCAGCCAGGATATTTGGGTGAAGAGATATGGTGTTGAGGGAAAAAAAGATTGGACCAAGTACAAACCCCTGGGAGACACGGGTCAATGACGTATAATAGGGTTTAAGTGATTTTAATTGTTATAGATTCATGCCAGTTCAACTGTCCAGATCCTAAACAGTCCAGAATGGAAAGTAATTATATACAAACAATGTTGGTGGTTCAGTAATTCAGCCATGAGTCCTTCAGTATTTCCAGGATCAACCCCTGATTGTGTACAGGTTTGTTTATGAATATTTTGTATGCCCCCATACTGTCATCACTTAGCACCTCCCTGCATGCTCTGTTCTCACTCTCACTCCCTGCTCTGTTTTTATGGAGGTGTAAATGAGGAGAGTAGTGAGACTGTGGTTGTCTATAAGGGACCAGCTGGCATTTGTTTTTTTGGGGGGGGGGGGGGGGTGGAGGGGTTTGTGTGTGGAACCTCATCCGGCAGCTTACCACACACTGGTGTGAGTTCTTCCTGTACGTGATCGACCGCAGATGTAAACAATGAACATGCGTGATTCCTGCACACACTTTCAGCACACCGACATAAGCATGCACCACCACAGTGAGGGGCATGATCCTACACCGGCACACGTCACTTACAGCCTCTTCCTGCGAAAGTATGTCACATTTCACACGTTCTTGAGATCTGAAAGCCCCTATCATGTGTTTATATGTTGACCAAGAAAGCTTTCAGTCATTATTTTTATTTTGTTATTTCCTGTTATTTTGCACCACATACCAATAAAACAGCAGGGAAACCAATTGTATCTTGTGATCTCTGTGGCAGTAGTAGTTTTCTTTTTTTAATCAGGAAAATCCCAGCCCTCTGAACTGATAAATGTGGAACTATACAGTGGATTTTGAATAGTTTTTCATTTTTCATTTATTTGGAGTCACACCATTAACATTGTCAACACCTTCTGGGTCTTTCTTTGACTTTGTCATGTATTCTCTCACACTGTCAGCTACTCATGTGCTTTTACCAGTCACTATCTTAGACATGTGGAGTTGGGGGTCTCTTCCTGTGACATCCAGCGATGACAGAACCCCATGGATCAGACATGGCATTATCAGTCCCTCTCTATGGACCACACTGTCCTCAACAGGACTTTCAACAGGACTAATCTGTCGACATGAGACAACAGAGATGGGTGGGGAGGACAGGACAGCAGAGGAAGAGGTGATAAAAGTGAGCACTTTGTACAGTAAGAGAGAGAGCATCTAGCCATTGTTTATGTTACAGCAGCCTATCTTGTTATGATTCAGTTGTCCTTGGAGCAGCCATAGTATATCTATGATTTTTGCCCTGCGCTTTTGGCAGAATTACCATACCACCGAATGAGTGTTGTATTTCTCCCCATGATGTTACTTAAGCATAACAATCACCACCTAGAATATTGCCTCGACTCCTATTTGCCTCATCGATTGCTGATTGATCCAGAATTCCACGACAGTTGCTATATGATGAGACCGATCCTCGCACACAATGACCAACTGCGACGAGGTCAGGTAATGGTTGTGGCCTGGCTGGAGGAACGGGAGGAGCTCTCGCAGAGCTGTAGTTTCAGTTAGGCTTCTGGAACTCTGCTCCACCTTGCTTGACCAAGATGCGCCAGTTGGAGAAGACCTAACTACCTAACCTACCTAACTTCCGCTGTGATTGGCCGAGCTTTGCTTAACGTTTGTAGTAGCTAATTGGCTGTTGTTGGTTACGTAACCAATCTATGTTTTAAAATCGTTTATAAAGACATACATTCCCTTGTGGCAACCACACTTTGCAATTTTTCAAAATTGTGACTTTTCTAGTTGTGTTCCTACTATAGCCACCGTGTGAGCGCTTGCCGTCTTTTTGGTAAATAGAATATATACCATGTATGCACTATGTGTGTTGTGTGTGTTGCGTTCAACACAGAAAGAGCTAGATGAAGTGAACGTGTCAACAGACAGACAGGCAGCCAGTACAGTTCCTCGGCATTCCTCCCGTAGCTCTCGGCACAGCACTGTTCTGTCAGAAGCCAGACTCCAAACCACAGCCTCATTCAATCTTATATAACGGCTCGACAGATGCTCCACTGTGACAGTCCCTGGAGCTGCTGGTTCAGAAGATACCAATAGACACACCTGCACCCATTTGTACACTCAAATGAACACTCAGGGGGACGATCACGTGCTCAGCGGACCGATCACATGTCCACCTGAAGCCGTCCTTCAGCACATGTGTGGATCTCATGCAGATCTGGTCCCAGCCTACTTTGACCACCTCATGTTTCCCCGCCCTGCTGTCTTTAATGGAGCAGAACTAAAGAATCAATGGCTTCGGGCGCCTTGAAAACGAGATAGTCTTTATTTGTTCATGCTGTGCTAGACAGGGCTTCGTTACCTGATACTGAGAGAGTATAGCCATGGCGGCTTCAGGCTTTGCCATAATGAGGCAAATTAGGAGCCTTAAAAAGCAGGCTGGTGGCTTTAGCCACTTAAACCATAAAGTATTGACCAGGATCCCCCCCAGGGGTCTACAGTTGGCCCCCCAAATTATTTTTCTAAAATAGCCGATCTGTCACGGAATATAGTCAATCTACACACGTTTTCACAGAATGTTCGCCTATTATGACATGCCAGAATACAGGCGGGAGGGTTCAGATGGTTAAGTGAAATCCTGAGGCATAGCTACAATAACATTGTGAATGTTACAGGTACTGTAGAGTCAATGGTGGTGTGTGCGTAAGTGTGCGTGCGTGTGTGTGTGTGTGTGTGTGTGTCGTTCTGTGCAGGTGGATAATGTTCACGATGCATGGGGACATACATTCTAATTTGTCAGAACAAATTAGAATGTACTCTATAGCAAGGTCACCAGACATCTCTCTCTCTCTCTCTCTCTCTCTAACCTCTCTCTCTCTTTCTTTCCCTTTCTCTGTCTCTGAAGAAGCTGAGTTTGGTGGATTAAAAAAGAAATATACATTGGCCCCGGTCCCCCCCGTTCCTCTGGCCCCGGAGCGTATCTTGTGGTAAGAGGGGAGGTACAGTAAGTGAGGGAATATCGGACCATAGTTAGCCCGAACCAGGCAGACAGAGAGGGGCATTGTGTGGGGCCCTTGCTGTGGAATCACACAGACACACACCACCCGACACTCAAACACCCCCCCATCCCCCTCTCACCTCCACGTCTGGCTCGCCCTCATTACCCAAGATAACATTAATTCAATATAAAATAAACTTTGAAAGGGGCCTCTTTTGAAGTGCTTTTTCACTCTCTCCAATGTCGTACCGTACGTGTTCCCCCTGTCTGAACATTTCTGTCTCACTTTTCAGTATGCAGTCCGTCTTGTCTTTACGTTTCCTACTTCTGTCTCATTCCTGCCAACAGAGCTGTGCTGTGTGTCCTTTTCACTCAGCTCACCTTTCTCCCATCGATAAAAACAAACGGTAATGTTCCTGAGACTGCCCACCTGGGTGACAATTTCCATGTAACTGATACTGACACCTTTTATCAGTCTTGAGAATACTTCCGTTCCTGTTTTGGAACACCTGAGCATAGAGTAAAAGAGTGGACCATTTTAAGCGCACTTCAGTTGGGTTCGTATTCACAGGCCAGTGGAAGGAAACCAAAGACTGTTCTACAGCTTCACAATAAGTCGCAAGCTTGAAGATTGGCTATATTTTTGCTACTTTACATACCATAACGTATAAGTAGGAAAAGCGTTGCTCCTTAAAATTGTGAGTGTTAACATTGTGATTCTTTGAATTTAAACTTTGACAATCAATGCGGCCCTTGAGGACACTTAAATTGAGAAGAGCCGGGCGGGAAGCTTGAGGCCTGCTGTTATTTTATGTTTTTTTTTTATAGAAGCACAGTTGCCAGATGATGCAACTATGGCGGACAGAGCTCAACATCTGGCCGCTTTCAACAGAATTACATCATGTTGGCTGGTGACCTTCAAACCAGCTTCAGGAGATGAGGGACTCAAAAAGGAAACTATGGCACTATTAACAATCTCTTTGCAAAGCTCTGAGGCATTGCCTTGGCTTGTGTGTGTATGAACAGTCATTTAATTCGACCAATATTGCAATTATCATTTGATTTTGGCCTGTCACTGTCTGTTTAAAACAAAAAATCCATCTCTACTCGCCCTGTGGATTGAATGCACTCTGTCTAGCCTCATGATTTAAAAAAATGACATCAAATTAAAAGAACATTAGCTTGCACACAAAGGATTTGCATCTTCCCACACGTTTCAATGTCTTCATCTCCATCGCAGAGCAAATGACAAAATAATGTTTTCACATCTACAAACTGTGCCAAGTTTCTGGCCTGCGTGCCTGGCCGACCTCGACCTGAAAGATTTGTGTTGGTCAAAGGGCATTAGGCTAATGACATGGCTTTCACCTTAGAAACGATGAATGATCCTTTTAACTCTTCCCCCAAATTACTCAACTGTCTCCATCTCTCTCGTTCATTCTGTCAGTCCCTTTTCTGTAAAACAATCTTATTTCCATCTCTCTCTTGCTGTGCCTCTCTCCGTGTCTCGCTCTGTGTCTCTCTTGTGGCCAGTCGTAAATTACGTCAGTCGTCCATGACATATCTCTGAGGTATGACTACACATTTGTGCAAGATGTCAGTCCGATAAGGGCCCTGTTAAACTTTGATTACTACATAGAATGTTTTTTTTTAATATATATTTAACTTTCATTTTATGTGACCTGGCCATTGCATTTCTTGTGCAAAATAAATGTGGAACTGATCAGTCCAGCAGTTCGCGGGATTAGCTCTGGAAACATACACACATGCACGCATGCACACTTGTATCTCCTTTTCTGTCTCTCCTCTCTCTCTTTCTTCCCCCCGATACGGTTCGAAGCAGATGGCCGCCCACCCTAGAGTCTGAGTCTGCCTGACGTTTATTCCGTTATCACTGTCGCAAAATTGCTTGCTCAGGTTTGGACTTTCGGGTTTTGAGACAACTTATTGTCATTTGACACTTTAATGAAGCCGGTAAAGTGCTGATCCATTGTGATGATCAACTATTACACTCTCCTAAGCACGCTTTTATAACCTTTCAAATAATAACATAATGACAATAATTATGATTATTTGGTCACCTCACCACTCCCTTGGAGTATTTTTGTCTCTGTATATTTGCACACTTGAAATTTGTCCTTTACCCATCCTAACTACCGGTATTAGGAGCAGAGAGTGCTATTAGTACAGCTCTCAGGGGTTAAAATGCCTTGCTCAGGTACACTTCAACACATACTGTACCGCAAACCGTGGACATTCTGTGTGGGGGGCGAAAACCAAGGACCGCCCCAGTGAGTTTTGAGTTGTGCCATTAACATTTTGTGCAAAGACACATGAAATTCTGCTCAATTTAGGGTCTGAATTGTTTTAAGGCTAATCCTTCCTTTGATCACAGAACAGACCATTTTAAAGTTAGAATTTTACTGATTTCAAATTCTATTTCATACCCCTGCCCTAGAGTCCCTATACTGGGCATAGTCAAACATTCGCCAAAAATTGCCATTGTACACACTCATAACATGTTGTTGCGATGTGTTGTGATGTGAACTTGACTATTTTGGGGCAAAGGCATTTTGGTGTAAATGGTGAACCCTGATCAACAAAGTATATATTTCTCTGGTCAATTATATATTCAGGTCACACTGACTATGTATAGCACTGATAATCCATATTCATATTTTTTGGGGTATGTATGTGAGAGTGATCTTGTAAACATTGTGGCCTAACCAACATTACTCAGCCTGGATGGCAACCACTTGCATTTTCTCATAAAGAAACTTTAAATACCTCCTCTCAACTTTGGAGTGGTTTGTGTCAGCACATTTGGAATAGACATATTGAAGTTTTTCCAACATATTTTCTATCACAGTCTTGTCTGGTATGGTATCGGACAGGGCTTGTGTGTAGATTCATTCATAAAATAAACTTTTGATTAAAATAAGAGTGAATGATCAATGAAACATTGTAAATTCACAATAAAATATCTTCTAAAGAGATTTTGACTTAGTTATGAACCACTGGCTTTTCCATTTTTATTGAATTGGCTTAACGACTATAAGTGCCATCCACACAACCACTGTAACTATAAAAACTAAAAGGCATGGGTACAGAGGCTACTGTCTATAAATATAAAGATATTTTATTTAAATCGACCTCAAGTGGATGGCAGAGTCCACACCACAACTATAATGACAAACAATATAGTATAGTGCTTGGTGTGGACGGCTCTTAAACTGGGATAAAAATACAAAAAATATGTCTGCAAGCAGCAATACAGGGGCCAAGCTATAAAAAAAGGGGGGGGAGAGAAAAAAGGCCATGCCACACTATGTAGTCCAACGTAAAAAAAACCCCATTAAAAACACACAATGCTACACTATGTAGTCTTGTAAAAACACCAACTAGATAAAGTGCCTCCTGGTGGCGCTATAATAGGCCAATGTGAAAAGGGTGCCATTTCTTCTTACGCCTTGGATGGCAATTGGATGATTTGAGCCATTTTGTTCCAAAAATGTGTTTTGCAAAAATCCACCTGTTGGTGGCGCTATAACAGGCCAATGTGAAAAGGGTGGGATATATTCCTCAGCCTAGTAGGAAAGTCTATGAAAGATTTCACGTAAATTGCAAGCTGTGTTCATGATTTGGCTTTTTATTCCAATCCTGCAAACTTTGAAAGCCAATGTTAGCCAATTAGGATGGAATATGAAATATCAGAAAGATCCGTTTTGAACACATGACTATAGAGATAGTGTGTAACGATTTGCGGGATTTTGAAACAGAATCTGGAGGAGTAATATAAAATAAAAAGTTTTTCAAAAGTCAGCCTCCTGGTGGCGCTATAACAGGCCGTTCTGGAAAATGGGCAGAGGTTCATCGTTGGCATCCAGGGAGTGTGCATGAAAAATGTGGCACCGACCGGGTTAACGGTGCCGGAGATTAGCTGGTAACAGATGGACGGGTGCACACACACACACACACACACACACACACACACACACACACACAACCCACACACGAACACACGAACAGACTCACGGACGGAGTGCAAAACATACTCGGCATGGTGGAGACAACAGATACAAGAAAATGCCTACGCATGGTGTGCTTGGCCCCGCAATAAATTAATGAATACAATACAACTCATAAACAGACGATGGCGCCTACTATCACATCATGCATTCATCTAATTCGCTTTATCAAACCATTCAAACCATTACGCTATATTTCTGGCACATTTGAAGTTTACTGTACACAGAACGCCTCTGTGCTAAAATGCTTAGCCTAGAAGATAAAACTAGATCATACTTGCGAATGTGCATGATGTTTGAAGTGAATTCACCACTGCACACCTAGAAGCTTAAAGTGGCCCTTTGTGCAATATCTGACTTTTGAGCAATGATTCTGTGAGCTGGGACGGTCAGTAAACAGCACAAGAAGCCAAATAAGCAAGGCTTTGAGTTAAGACGGGCACAGACAGAGAAGATTAGACCTGCAGACAGTGAAAGGCTTCTTTGCTCAGACCATTTTAGAACCATTGACCTACGTTTTCTAGACTGCAAAACCTCAACTGACTGCCTGTCTGGGTCAGAGGCGTCCTGTGTGTTGAACAATGCCAAAGACAATGGCACAGGACAGGTCACTTTACAGCTGTAAATGTAGAGGGCTTCAGTTGTATGAGCAGTACCAGTCTCCACTAAATGTATTCCCACCGGTTCTGGGGGCTTGCTGTATCCCTATTATGCCCATAGAGATTTCTGTCTATGTTAGTTTAATGCCCAAATATGGAGTATAGGCCAGTCTATGATGTCGTATTGAGGTTTAAATCAGGCTCATCCCCTCATCAGTTGTGTTTCTCTGTACGATTGAATAAGAAAATCTTAAAAAATATAATTAAATAAAGAAAATAATTTCATTTCATTTCAACATTTTCCTTTTAGCGCTAATTCAGTTAAATATCTGTTTTATTCATGTAAATATATTCTTTGTAAAAACCACACAGGAGAGATGAAATGAAATTATATTTGATTTGTTCTGGATCACATCATTTCTGGAATGCTATGGATACAGCCTCCACATTCCTGTCATCCACTGATGACGAGAACACGGTGAAAAGGAGAATTCTCTGAAAACATTTTCTGAAAAATGGCATACCATATTTCACATCTTGATAGTGTGCTGTTTGCTTGGGAACAATAGGTGTCCTCATTGCCAAAGGCCACAAACAAACATCGACCTTGGTTCCAGTTCCCTCAGCCACCTCCACACCTCCACACCATTTACAAAAGTCAGCCTCCTGGTGGCGCTATAAAAGGCAGATGTCAAAAATGCAGGCCTCTAGGAAGTGTGCATGCAACGTTTCACGCAGATCGGTGCAGTTATAGGTAAACTAGGTCATCAATAGGTGGTCTACATTTCATGAGCTTTCATTAGGTGCCTATTCAACTAGTCGACTAGTAAATCCACTAGTCGACCTTGTTGGTACTAGTTGACTAGTTGATAAGAACAAAATCTGAAAATATATTATTTTGTAGGCCTCAAGATCAGGTAGATTATAGTTATAGTCACCAATGTACACCGTTTTTCTTTATTTTTCTTTTTTACACAAGTTAAACAACTAGTCGACTAGTCGACTAGTAAACTAGGCAACTAGTCAACTAGTAAATCCCGTGTGAACCGAGTGGTGCAACTCCCCTCTCTCTCTCTCTCTCCCCCCCCCCCCCCCCCCTCCTCCTCTCTCTCTCTCTCTCATTAGCAGGCAACAGTGCAGAACTGTCTCTCTCTCTCTGTTTCTGCATGGCACAACAGCGCCCCTACTGGTACTCATACTGGTGCTCATTAACCAACACATAGGCGGACACATAGGTTAACCACACATAGACACGGACATTGTTGTTGCTGTTCTTTGGAGTGGTTGCACCACTCAATGACTAGAAGTGAATGCCCTAGTTCACACCACAACTTTAAAAAATCGTGATATGTTGTGAGGTTGTAGATCGGCTTGTAGCCATAGTTAACAAACATAAGTTTAAGTATTTAAAATGTAATCAAATGGACCGGTAACCATAAGTGTCCATTTGATTAAATTTCTCTGAATTCAAATTTGATTAATTAACATTTTAACATCACGATTTCACTGTCAGGATTTCACTGTGCCAGACTGTCATCATTGTCACTTACATCATTATTTAATCATCAAAAAAGGTCGACCTTTCAACAGCTCCTGGGCAGGAGTTGATAACTTGTATATTCCACATTCCTCTGGACCTTACCTGGGTAATGTGATCCCCAACCCCAAAGGTCCAAAGCTCCCTGAATATCACTGATTAAGTCATGTGTGTGTTTTCACCACAAACCCGTGGCGGAGCGCAACATGAGATCTGTCTCGCTGATCGATGCAGCGATAACATGCTCACAGAGTCCATTTCACTGTAAAAGAGAACTTATCAGTAGAAACCGTTTCTATGCCAGGTCATTTGTTATGATGTACCTGTGTTATTATGCAGTTTGACTCGTTGGCAGCCTGAGTATCCCTGAGGGGGTGTGTGTGTGTGTGTGTGTGTGTGTGTGTGTGTGTGTAGTCAAAGCTAGCTCAGCGCATCATCAAGGACAAGTACCACCCAAGTCACAAACTGTTTAACCCCCTACATTACAACAACCGCGGCCAGGCAAGGGGGCCTACCACTAGTACCACAGTATCAAGAGCTGCACCACCAGGTTCATGAACAGCTGTCACCCGGCTGCCATCAGGCTGCTGACAGGCGGTGTCGTCAGACTGTTCTCAGACTGTTCTCTTCCTTGGACCTACCTATGGATTATACCAGGCAGAGTAATCTAGTAAAAGAATGGCGACACGCTTTGATCTCGCCGCTAAGCGGGGTGCTATGGGCTATAGTTCCAAACATTGGAACTATCCCATTGAGATAGAATGAGCACTTCCGCATTCCAGTGTTACAATGGGAGTCAAAGTCGCCACTCTCTTAAGGTGCGTTCAGACTTGGATGGTTTGAGGGGCGTGATTACATACAAAGTCAATGCAAAGATGAGAAGTTGCGCGAGCGCCGCGTGACCTGGCACAGCACAAACGGGACGAACCGAGGCAAATATTTAAATTCACGTCTGAACGCACCTTTACTAGATTACTCTGATACCAGGGACAAGGGACTTGACTTTTCTTTCTTTGCTCTCATGGACCTTTACCAGTGTCAGTCTATTATGCGGTTGACACGCACTAACACCTTAATAACTTTTATGTTTTTTGTGTTCACTAGCACCTTAACTAACATGTAACTTCAATTAGTATATCATGCACAGTATACATCTGCTGCTATGCTCACACAGCTTTATATTAGGGATGTGTAAATGTGTCCAAAATGAAAATCGATTTGTATAATTCAATATTAACGATTCATCGATTAATCGTTTTTTTTGGGGGGGGGGGTTTCTTTTTTTTTTCATATATATATATATTTTTTTTATGAACCCTACAAATAAAAAAAATCTTCCCCCCAAGGGGTACCTAAGTCAAAAAGTTTGGGAACCCCTGATGTAGTTGATTAACAATAATTGTAACTCTTGAGAGTTAATAAGGGTTCATTTGGTTACTAACTAAATGAGGACCAATGGTGGTCCCTGGACCACTGTTGATCCAATTGATCACCATAGCAACCCCAGCCTAGGCCTGATTAGGTAAATTCCCAACAACTTGCTAAATCCTCCAAACCTGTATCTTGATTGGAATCAATTTCCACTCAGTCATGCAGCTACACAGACACATCCCAGGCACACTTTGGTAGGCCTATAACCCTGTCCTGTTTGGATGACAATATTGCCTTTCCAACAGATTTTCATTTAAAAAAAACAAAACAGAAAAAAAGAAAGAAAAAAAAACGATTATCGATTATTAATTTTCATAATCGATTTCGGGTCCTATCAACGATAATCGATTAATCGATTAATCGGACCCATCCCTACTTTATATCTTATCTCAGGTGCAATGTGTAAATAATCATGTAGATATTTTAGTTTTTAGTTTTCCTGTTTGATCAGGACAGATACAAGTCAGAGTAGAGAGATGCAAGAGTAACTGGAAATTATGTGGATGTCAGGATCAATATACAGTCATTTAGAAGCGGCATGGCTCCAATGTGGATCTCGGAATTCATGTGGCCAGTCTGTGACATCAGTCATCTGTAATGACTCTAAATTTGGACAAGGTTTCAGCATGATCACAGATTCACATGCAGCCCCTTGATTTCCATTATAAGTCAAATATTTCAAAAAGTATAAAAAAGGCCAACTGGCAGTGTGCCTACAAAGTTTGATGCTGATCAAGTCCAACGCTATAAGCTTTGGACACACACACACACACACACACACACACACACAGAGACACATCCACACGCAAATACACATACAGCTAGCATCTTGCAGAGCCATGCTGTCAAACTATTATCAAAATAATCAAATACAGCAGCCATGTCATGGGACCGTATCTTTTAATGAACTCAAGTGTAACAAGGTTTATAGATTTAATTAACTGTAAAACTCTATCATAGAATGTCACTCATCGCAATCCCCATGTGCTATGTTTAAACACTTGTGCATTTGGGGGTCATTCCTTGTTGCAACAGTAGAGCATGTTTCCACGATAGCATTTCATGGGAAACTGTAAAAAGAACTTTATGTGGATATTTGATATACGTGCATTTTACTCCAATATTGCTGACAGTTATGAGACCTTCTTTTTACAGACCCAACCTGTCAACTACAGTACTCGCTGGGAACTTATACTGTAGCTTGGACCTACCAGAAAGCCATATTTGTTTGTTTGCCTATGATATTTAACACTTACTACTTATACTTTCAAAATATTTCTAAATTCAAAAATAGACAATCTACAAGCTTACAACGTGTCTCATTGTGAGTTTGTAGATTGTCTATTTTTATTTTTATTTTATTTTTTTTACATTTTTGCCTATAATGATGTGACCAAAATAGCTTTATATTGGTTAAGAGCAGTGCATAGTGGGATTTGGTTGTTTCATCAATCATTCGTCTGAACGTCGATAGGTCCATTCCACTCGTGCTTGGGATGACTCAGTAATTTACAGCATTAACAGACAGAACTTAAGAGGGGACCGGGGTCCAGAGGGCAGGAATTTGCTAGTGTTTAAGTCTCATGACCTGAGGTAGTCTTACAATAATAACAGAGCCCATGTCTTAGGGACTTATCTGGGTAAGTACGAAGGAGGAGAGGAGAGGAGAGGAGAGGAGAGGAGAGGAGAGGAGAGGAGAGGAGAGGAGAGGAGAGGAGAGGAGAGGAGAGGAGAGGAGAGGAGAGGAGAGGAGAGGAGAGGAGAGGAGAGGAGAGGAGAGGAGAGGAGAGGAGAGGAGAGGAGAGGAGAGGAGAGGAGAGGAGAGGAGAGGAGAGGAGAGGAGAGGAGAGGATTGAAATATTTATTAACAGTTTGCAGTTTGTTCACTTCATCAAAACATTTAGAGACGTACAAATATATGAAGCCAAAGAGCAGAACGGGAATTCATCATAAGGGAGGTAAAAGGGGAAAAGAAACATATACAGTGAGAGGAAAAGGATTCCTATTTTACGGGGGCCAGTTTCGAATTGTAGCAGTCTGTAGGTGCCCTTTGAGAGCAGATTTGAAGGAATCAAGGGATTTGCATGTCTTAATGACTGTTGGTAGGGCGTTCCACATTTTGGTGGCATAGGAGCGAAAATAATTTAGTCCCTTGTTTGTGCCGAATCTGGGTTGCACATGGTTTGTTGCACTCTCTCTGGTGTTGTGGGTATGGGCTTCGTTAACATTAAGGAAGTATTTAGACAGGTACATGGGTATCTTGGTGGTGTATCGAATCTTGTGGACCAGACCCATTGCAAGATGCTGTACTCTGTCTTCGACCCTAAGCCATTCCAGCCTGTCAAAGTGGGCAGG
>NC_139717.1:32150160-32162660 GCF_964188405.1 Protomyctophum parallelum
ATAAGTTTGTATAATGGGATGAAATACAAAAATTTATCTTGAGTGTGTGTGTGTGTGTGTGTGTGTTCATGCGCAACTGTGCATATAAAAGGTCTGTGTGCACAGAGATAGAGAGAAAACTGTGCAGTTGTGGAAGTTGAGGAATGAGACGAGCAGACGGAGAATGTGAGTCTCTGAACTTTACTTCCAACAAACAACAAACATACACAGGTACATCACTTCCCTATATCACTTCCTACATCCTCCCATTACCACCCAGTGCAATGGTGCTCAATCTGAGGTGAGGTCCCCATTCAGTGTCCACCACACAGGCCCCCCCAGAACCTTCAGTATTGACATGCAGTGCAAAACATCATTGTACAACGCCACAAACACAGTGTCTCTAGTGTCTTTCAGGAGGTCTGACCATGCGGCCATACCGGCTGTATTTCGCCGTCCCAGGGAATGTGGAAGGGGCAGGGGTAGTGGCATGGGCAGGCGGTCGTCCACGCCGACGACGAGGCTTCGTCGGCGGAACAGCAGGCGTAGCCACGGATGGGGGGGGCGGGACAGGGGCAGACTTTGGTGGACGACCCCGGCGTGGGGCCTGCGCCAGCTCCACCGGCTCGTCCGGAACCACATGAGCAGGTTTAAGACGATCCACTGAAATCTGCTCTTTATTACCCCCCATGTCTACCACAAAGTACTTGGCCCCCGCCTCGAGGACTTGGAAGGGCCCGTCATAAGGAGCCTGCAGTGGAGAGCGGTGGGCATCGTGACGGATGAACACATATCGGGCCGCCATCAGGTCCTTTGGGATGTAGGAGCGGGGAAGGCAGTGATGTGCAGGAACAGGGGCAAAAGCTCTTCCTGCGTCCCGACCGGCAGAATGATGAGCTGCAGCGGACCAAGGGGCAGAAGGCTCAGCGAGGAACTCCCCCGGGACCCTCAGCGGCTGCCCAAAAACCAGCTCGGCTGACGAGGACTGCAGGTCTTCTTTGGGGGCCGAACGCAGGCCCAACATGACCCATGGCAACCGGTCGATCCAGTTGCTGTCTTTGAGCGTGGCCCGGAGAGAAGCCTTCATGGAACGGTGAAACCGCTCACACATCCCGTTGGCCTTAGGGTTGTACGCCGTGGTGCGATGGAGTTTCACTCCCAGGCTCTCGGCCACGGCGCTCCACAGCTCTGAAGTGAACTGGGCCCCCCTGTCCGAAGTCAAGTCCAATGGGGTGCCGAAACGTGTCACCCAGCCGGAGATGAACGCACGGGCCACCTCTGCAGATGTGCTAGTCTTCAGGGGAACCGCCTCCGGCCACCTGGTGGTCCTGTCCACCATGGTGAAAAGATATGTGAACCCTTGGGACGGAGGAAGTGGGCCCACCAGGTCCACGTTGACGTGGTCAAACCGCCTCTCTGGGATGAAAAACGGCTCCAGGGGGGCCTTAGTGTGACGGTGTACCTTGGATTGCTGGCATGCCACACAGGATGCAGCCCACCCCTTTACGTCCTTCCTGAGGCCCGGCCAGACGAACTTGGCCCCCACCAGCTTAACCAACGCCCTCACCCCTGGGTGTGAAAGGGAGTGAATGGCGTCGAAAACGCGGCGGCGCCAGCCAGTTGGGACCATGGGGCGGGGCTGGCCCATGGAGACGTCACAGAGGAGTGTAGCGCCACTGTCCTGAAACGCCACATCCTCCAGCCGCAGTCCCGTCACGGCCGTCCTGAACGCCTGGAGCTCCAAGTCTGTGAGCTGGTCAGCGGCTTGTTTATCAAATATGAAAATTCATCTCAATCTCACAAGGTGAGTGGAGAATCACCAGATTTCTGACCTTCCGTTGTTTTATTCAATTTTTTATATATCTGTCTTGCTTCAAAAACGTTTTTTTTTAACAAAACGATGCAATAATAAACGAGTGAATAAGATATATTCACTATATATATATATATATATATATACAGTATATATATACACACGCGCACGCACGCACGGTGAGTGATTGAGTGAGTGAGTGAGTGAGTGAGTCATTCAGTCAGTCAGTCAGTCAGTCAGTCTTCTTACCTCTACATTGCATCCTTTAGTAACTCCAGTGTAGTCAGAGCTACTGAGGAGGTTGTAGGGTGTTCTGGACACCTCAATGTCCCTCAGACAGCCTGCAAAGCGCTTCAGAATCACCTCGGACCTGGAAGACAAGTTTTATTTCATACAGTGTCACTCACTCACTCTCCATCAAGGTTTTGCTCCTTCCATTTCCTTGTCGACTACAACCTATCTCAAACCCTCACCCTAACCCTAACCTCCAACGGGGCAGCACACCTAAACCTAACCTTAACCCTTGTCTAACCAATGACTAGTCTAAACTAAGTATGCACCCCGTTCAGTATTTCATAACATTGCACATTTGAATAGCACTGTAAATACATATCAATAAAGCACTGAAGCCTACACGTAATTGACTAGACCTGAAGCATACTGCTTTTCAACCTTTACATATCAAGGTCCATTATGTATGCAGCATTTGAGCCATGGGCCACCATTTGATGACATTTAGCCTCTCTCAGACCCAAAACTAAAGAATATTATATTATCGTTTTTTTCCACAATTCCATGCTGTATTGATGTTGGTACCATTAGGAGAGATAACAGGCAAAGGTTGATCAAAATAACAATTATTTTACATTCTCTATAGGCATAGACATCTTTTAAATTAGCGATGTTTAACAATAATGTAACTCTTGAGAGCCTAAAATGAAACCAAATGCACCCGTAAGGGTCATTTGGTTTCATTTTACACTCTCAAGAGTTAAATATCTAATAAGGGTTCATTTGGTTACCGACTCTCCATCATTTAGCTGGGACGACCTGGGACCCCACCAAGGACCACTGGTGGTCCAAGACCACTGGTTGAAAACCACTGTACTAGACTAGAGGATTGGCTAGATCAAGGGCTAGTAGGCTACACATTAAAATCTAAATCTAATCTGAAAGTGTGCAAATGGAACCAAATGGACGGGTCCATTTAGTTCTATTTGTAGGCCTACAATCTCAGATTTAAATAATCAGAAATCAACAGAATCAAACATTCGTCCATTGCTTTGTACATACAGTAGAGCGACCGAAACTTTAGACCAATTAAAGTATGGTCCATGGGCCAATGGATGAATCCATTGAGTCTATTAGCCAACTGTTTAGGAAGTTGCATAAAAGCTGCAGTGCCCAATTAAGTTATAACAATTGCTCTGTAACTTAACATCCTGAAAACTCCACTTCAAAAGTGGATGTCTTGAGTTGCATGGACAAAACGTCAAATTCCACCAAAGAATTACAATAATGTTTCAAGCTGCCATTCAAAACAGCCTATAAGCGTGCGTGGGACAACACTGATAAAGAAACACATTTATACACACACGCAATACTTCCTCTCTTATCTCTTTCTTAAACACACACACACACACACACACACACACACACAGACACACACACACACACACACACACACACACACACACACACACACACACACACACACACACACACACACACACACACACACACACACACACCCACCCACCCATTACATCAGCGTGGCTAACCGCATGCAGCAGGTGATAAGCACTATGCAGCGAAGATAAAATTGTAAGATGTGAAAACTATAGTCTCTAATTGTTTTGTTTACCTGGCTTGCATGCTGTAAAGATAAAACATAACAGTACAGTATTAGCACAGAATAGCGCACGCACATGCATCATTCTGACAAGCGACTAACTCAACAACCTGTGGCTGTGGTGTATTCACCGCACACAGTTGTAGAGTTACTGTATAGTGCTAATACAGTATAAATACTTATATTGAACCTATTCACAATAACAATATTCAGCTTAAATTGCATTGAATTTGAATTCACTAAACAGTAGACAGCAATGCTTATGGTCTGTGTCGGGTGGAAATCGCATACGTCCAAAACCATTCATGATTCAAATTCATTGACAGCAAAAGTAGCAGGTCCGCAAGCTCAATACGTGGTGCTGCTGCTTTTGATGCTTTTGTGTGACACAAACAGGTTTCTGCCCGACAGCCACGATATATATTTTAAATAATGCATGTACACAATACAGGTGTGCACGTTTTTGTGACAAATATCAGTCTGTCATGCGTGCGTGCGTACCTGTAGTTTCCAACAGTAGGCAGGCCTCCAAAGTAGATCCTCTGGTTGTCCTTCAGGTTGAGGCCAGTAGCAGAACCCGGTGACGTCACCACAAGCTTCTCCTCCACACTGTTGTCTACGTCCACTATGGACACCGTGGCTGTGGACGGGGACACACACACACACACACACACACACACACACACACACACACACACGTCACACACACACACACACACACACACACACACACACACACACACACACACACACACACACACACACACACACACACACACACACACACACACACACACACACAATTATCTACAGTACAGTACTTCCCAAATGGTGTGCTGTGGAGTGTAATGCACGTGTTTCATCATTGTCTTGATATACAATCCTAAATATTGATTTAGGGGTGCAAAAGCTATTCGAACAATCTTATTCAATCGATTTATATGAGAATAATAGATAACTTAATAAAACAACCCAATTGCTATTTTGGGTATGTATCCATTATAGTGTTTAAACATGTTTCCAAAATAGTGGAAATTGTAGATGCCTAGGCACACAATATAATATATGCATGCAAAGACAAAATCAATGTTTTCAGCCCTGATATTGATAATAAAACAACAACCACAGTCAAGGTCAGTGATATTGGCCATGGTTCAGCCCACCGATGCCAACACCTCACAGCTTAGCACTCCCTCCCTGTCCACTATCATTACTTAATTAACCACAGTTTTAATTGGGACGTGTCTATAATTTTCATATTGCCATATTTGCTTTATGCTACGGTTTATTGTGATTATGTCACAGCTAAGGGGGTTGTCAAATAACACACTTGGCTCTAATGGCTGCTTTTGCAGTGTGTTGTGTGAATATGATTTTCTTTTTTAATGCTGACAAAATGTTGGCAAATCTTCTCTTATGGGGTCCCTCCCTGTAAAAAAATCCTTTAACCAATGAAAACAGTGAAAGCATCTGTGTAACCACTTTAACCATTATTAATACTTTGCCTATTCAAAAGTAGCAGATCTATGAGCCTTGTACAGGCTCATAGCGCACCACTTTGTGATGTGCTATAAGCTTGTAGCTGATATAATTCTTCAATCTTTGAAATATATATATTTTGAAAACAAACATTTCTTTACTCAAATCTTTGCTTCTGGTCTGGTGGTCCCTGGAACCAAATATTTTGAGTCCACAAATACATATAATTTTGTCGGTTCCTTGACATGAAAAATGTGAGAACCACTGACTGTAGAAACCCGACATTTGTACTTCAAATGTGTGCCTGTGTCAGTGTGTGCAGGGTACCTTGCTTCTTGTTCATAATGTGTGCCTGTGTGCAGGGTACCTTGCTTCTTGTTCATAATGTGTGCCTGTGTGCAGGGTACCTTGCTTCTTGTTCATAATGTGTGCCTGTGTGCAGGGTACCTTGCTTCTTGTTCATAATGTGTGCCTGTGTGCAGGGTACCTTGCTTCTTGTTCCTGGACATGGTGAGGGACATAATGTGTGCCTGTGTGCAGGGTACCTTGCTTCTTGTTCATAATGTGTGCCTGTGTGCAGGGTACCTTGCTTCTTGTTCATATTGTGTGCCTGTGTGCAGGGTACCTTGCTTCTTGTTCATAATGTGTGCCTGTGTGCAGGGTACCTTGCTTCTTGTTCATAATGTGTGCCTGTGTGCAGGGTACCTTGCTTCTTGTTCATAATGTGTGCCTGTGTGCAGGGTACCTTGCTTCTTGTTCATAATGTGTGCCTGTGTGCAGGGTACCTTGCTTCTTGTTCCTGGACATGGTGAGGGACTTCCAGCGGCCGTCGTTGTGGCGGCTGGGCGAGGTGGCAGTGGCCACGCCTGAGCCCAGGTCAAAGTTCACCTTCACCTTGCCCTCTGAGAGCTCCAGAGACATGAAGTCCTTCTGCACGCACACACACACACACACACACACACACACACACACACACACACACACACACACACACACACACGCACACACACACACACACACACACACACACACACACACACACACACACACACACACACACACACACACACACACGCACGCACGCAGGCACGCAGGCACACACAAGGTGTCAAGGAGAGAGGGAGAAAGACAGACAGAGAGAGAGAGATATCTGTGTATGCATGCGTGCATCGGTGTGTCTGTACTCTGTAGCATTTCGTAGATTTGTCGGTAGCCAGGTACATGAGCATGCATGCATCAGTGTGTGTGTGTGTGTGTGTGTGTGTGTGTGTGTGTGTGGTGTACCATGTCGTCGGTAGCCAGGTACATGAGCAGGGCGTCTGCGTTGAAGGAGCGGAACTTGAAGGTGACACTGGAGACGTTGGGGTTCCACCTGGTGGGCCGCGCCACCGCCGCGTAGCCCTCCCCATCCAGCTGCACCGTGCCCTCGCTCTCTGAGCGCTGGGGGCTGACACACACACACACACACACACACACACACACACACACACACACACACACACACACACACACACACACACACACACACACACACACACACACACACACACACACACACACACACACACACACACACACACACAGAGAGAGACATGCTTGGACGTATTCTAGGGCACTGGACCCATTTGTGGGTAACAGGGTTACGAGTCGAGTGAAACTACCATTTTCTTTTCCTACAGTTTCAATTCTTTCTCTGCTATAAAGTACGAACATGTTCGTACTTTATAGCTATGGGACGTTATCTACTAGGTACGAACATATATACGAACAACGCCTCTGTCACCCCAGCTATGGGATCTTTTCACACGGCCCCATAGACTTCTATGTGAAAGTAGGATTTTCAAAGCCATATAACTCTGACCATGGTAATCGCCCTCCATCCAAAGTTCGGATGTCATTTGTGATTTTTGTCTCGCATCGATCACGACACGTTTGAGCGATGAGCTAATGCTAATGATTGCCTGGCAAAGGTTAGCTACACTTTGCTGCCACCTAGTGTGTACGTACATCTTATATTTGAAAATAGCCGATTTACAAGCTCAAAACGTGTCGTGGTGTGACACGCTCTGTGCTTGTAGATCTGCTATTTTTTTGTGTGCGGACTGGTCTAAGTACCTGACCGCGCAGCCCTTGCAGTCTCCCTCTCTGTCCCTGTAGTTCCACAGGCCGATGGGCTTCTTGTCCAGGAACGTCTCTCCCATACAGCCCGTGAATGTAGTGCTCTTCACCGCCTCTGCTTTCTACAACACACGCACACACGCGCACACACACACACACACACACACACACACACACACACACACACACACACAGAGAGAGAGAGCGATAATGAATGGGAATGAAAGATTGGGGGATTAGATAGAGAAAAAATAATTAAAGAAAAAAAGAAAGAAAGAAAGAAAGAAAGAAAGAAAAGCTTGCAGTGCATGAATATAGGTATAAGTGAGCTAATGATATATCACAGTCAGTCACGATCAAGCCAAATTTACGCTCAGTCTCACATCAGTGCCACGTGCCGAAAATAGGCTACAGCCGTGTGGCATCCATATGCGACATGTATGCATACCTTTATCATCCATATGCGACATGTATGCATACCTTTATCATCCATATGCGACATGTATGCATACCTTTATCATCCATATGCGACATGTATGCATACCTTTATCATCCATATGCGACATGTATGCATACCTTTATCATCCATATCACATTATAGACGTATTAACCACTTAAGCCCTATATACTGTACGTTGCCATAGGACAAACAAGAGAAAATACGTGTGACGTGTTGTGAACTTGTAGATAGCTCGGTAGAAAGCGGTACGTTTCTTGACTTATTCTATTTAACAGCCTCTCTAATACGCCGTAAAAGCAATGGTGGTTTTCACTGTGTGGCACCGGATGATCACATCACTCTTGGAAAATGGCTGCCGCTTAACCCTGTAAGACCCGGATATATTTCTACTTGCAAAAAAGAGATTTCAACCTTTGTACTACTAGGACTTATGTTAAAAAATATGTAAAAAAATGAATAAAGTTTAGTTAGTTTGATGAAAATGTTATTCACATTTATAATAATTATATAATAATATAATAAATTAATAATTTACATTTGGGGGATATCTTTCACAATAATGGATAAAACATGTTCTAGACCTTCTAATGATAACAAAAAAACATATTACAATTATTTTACTTACTTTTATTAGGGTTAAAGGTCAAATGTCATAGGTTAAAACATTTTCAAAACAGACATTTTTAATTTGAGAGAGAGAGAGAGAGAGAGAGAGAGACAGAGACAGAGACAGACAGACCTTAACACTTCCCAGGATTCCTCCCACGAACAGGTAGGCATTCTGGTCCACGTCCAAGATGGTGAATGCAGAGGGCGAATTGGCGCTGGAAGGGGTTGGCATCATGCCAGCCTTGGGACCTTCTAATGGGTACACTGATATGGTACCGTTCAATCCATTACTAAATAGACAGACAGAGAGAGGGGGAGGGAGGGAGAATAAGGCAAACATAATGGTTAGAGTGTGTGTGTGTGTGTGTGTGCGTGCGTGCGTGCATGCGTGCGTGCGTGCGTGTGCAGTGAATGTGATGATGCTGCATGGTAATGGCTGATGAGGCTGTCAGCTGGTAATTTCCCAGGTGAACTGATGTGCTCATATTTTCTCTAATGCTGCATGTGTTGCTGCTTATAATGCTTTCTTCAGGACGTGAATGAAGTCCTGTATCCTGGGGTTAAGCCAGCCGGTCACTGGGGTGGTTACTGTTGCCGTTTAGGTTACAATGTTGCGTTCACCTGTCACCTCTCTGCCACCAGGCTCGAGCCATGCAGCTGACGTACAACACATTCACAGGATTGATTGTGAAACTAGGAAATAGTGGCATCAAAGCAATATGTGTTTCACTCGTTTGATATTTACTAAGCAAAGCAATACGCTGAAGCAGCAATGTTTAGAGAGAGGGGAAGTCTTGTGGGGTTATAGAGCTGCTGTTTGTGTGCTTTATGAAATGCTAGTTTCAGTCAATCTCAATCTTTTGAATTATAAGGACCTGCAGTTTGATATGCTTTAGTCCACATTTGAGATATATTTTTTAATGTCTGGAACCCCAATCTACACTGTAAAAGCTGCACTGTTAACTCCAAGGGTGGACCCTCCTTATACGGGTACATTTGGCTCCATTTGTACACTCTCAGAGTTACAGACCCATAATGGTCCATTTGGATCCTAACTATCATTTAGCTGGGGACCCCCTGGCCTGGACCCATTTGGGTCCCCGGACCCCATGTTGAAAACCAGTGCATTAGATGAGGACAGTATTCATATGAATGTCATAATATGCCAGAGAGGCATAATGTATGAAATTGATAGATTCAGATCTAGATTTGATTTAAAAAAAACCTTAATGGTATAATAAAACCTCTACAAGGAACGGGCCACATTCATAGAAGACTCTTACTGGATAAATATGAGCTTGTGGGGAAAACTATGTCAAACTGATTATGTAATATGTACAGTATGCGTGGGACAGTAATTCCTGAGTGGTATAATCATGTTTCACCTCTATTTTCTGGACTGGTTGTTAAATGTCAGAGCTCTACACAAGCCTCCACCAATGGTGATTGTCTTGTTTCCATGAGCACATTTGGACATGCTGCCTTCTGAGTTAAGGGAGCAATGCTCTGGAACTGAAGCCTATTGAGAGCACGCTATAGCTCTCTTTTTCAAGGACGCCTTGATTACAGCATGTCGAGAAGCACTGTGAATGTCTCTATGGACACCAAACCAACCAGTTTCACACAGTCCTGAAGTTTGTTCCATTTGTGCTGAGCATAAAAATGAAACCAGTCTTTCCTCGATCGTTGTTCATGCATTGACCGATAAAGCGAGGATAGATACAAATAGTACAGCAGCTTAGCTCCACTATATCAATGAATCGTTCAGTTTGTGATAAAAGCATGAAATTTGGTACACTTATAGCCAAAGGCATTCTAAAAAGATTTGGATGTGGACCCAACTTGAATTTTCAACATGGTGCCCATAGCAGCCATTTTTAAAAATGGCCACCAGCAACAACCGTTTTCTTATGAGTGATGGATATAATATGATATTTGAGACATATTTGGACATATTTCCATGCATAGTACTTGGTAAATGTTTCTTTTGGATAATATAACATTTTCAATGAAAATTCAAAATGGCCGCCATTTTTCAGACTGGTTAAATATGGATGATCTCTGTCTTGAATTATACAGTATTCTTGATGCAGAATTTGAATTAGGAACTTTGTAATATCTAAGAAGCTTCCTTCTGTCTCACAATACTCATATTACTACAGTGGCTAACAGCCATATTGTGAGAGAAGATGGCGGCCATTAATTTCAAGATGGCCACCAATATTAGACTGATTTTGCATTTCAGCATATATTTGGCTATACCTTTGTGATGTACTGTACCATACTGTATAATACTGTACGGCACTGTAGGGCATCATACTGTGCCATACTGTACCTTACTGTATGGTATCATACTGTACTGTACTGTACTGTACCGCACCGTACTGTACCGTACTGTACTGTACTGTACTGTACCTTACTGTATGGTATCATACTTTACTGTACTGTACCTTACTGTATGGTATCATACTTTACTGTACTGTACCTTACTGTATGGTATCATACTGTACTGTACTGTACTGTACTGTACTGTACTGTACTGTACTGTACTGTACTGTACTGTACTGTACTGTACTGTACTGTACTGTACTGTACTGTACAGTATGGTATCATACTGTACTGTACTGTACTGTATGGTATCATACTGTACCATACTGTACCGTACTGTACTGTACCGTACTGCACAGTACCATACTGTACCGTACTGTACCACACTGTACTGCACTGTACCATACTGTACTGCATCGTACTGTACCATACTTTATGGTATCATACTGTACCATACTCTACTGTACTGTACAGTGCCGTACCGCACGTTACTGTACCGTACTGTACTGTACTGTACTTTACCATACTGTACTGTAACATACTGTAGTGTACTGTACAGTACCGTGTGTGTGTGCACGCGCAGGGAAAAGGGAGGGGTCGGTTAATGTGGAAATTGTAATGTAATTTGCGTCACAGTGAAATGTTGCGCAATAACAGTATGTCATACAAAAGCAATATTTGTACAGTAAATATGACATGGATGCAATGTAGTGCAGATGGTTTTCTGTGGCATGCATTATTTTTTGTGAGAGATGTGTACTAACGGAGTGATTTGGTAGGAGAAGTCGGACGGATAAACGGACATATTGCTTTGCATAGTAGTAGGATCTAGGATGAGCATCAAAACTATATATTTTAAATACTTTTCATTAGCACATGCTTGAATTTTACATTCCATAGGGCTGGACCACACATGGACCCCATTTGGTTTTGTTTTCTGCATCTTCCTCTGTGACCTGCCACCTTCATGTTATCTCTCACAGCATCCTTAAACCTCGTCTTTGGCCATCCTCTTACCTGGCAGCTACATATTCAGCATCATTCTCCCAATGTACCCTCATCCCTCCTTTTCACATGTCTAAACCATCTCAACCTCACCTCTCTTGCTTTATCCCCAAACCTTCTAACCTGGGCTGATCCTCTAATTTAGTAATTTCTGATAATGTCCTTCCTTTTCACTCCTAATGAGAACCATAGCATCCTTAATTCTGCCACCTCCAGCTGTGCCTCCTTTTCATCAGTGCCACCATTTCCAACCGTACGGCATGGCTGGTCTCACTACCATCGTATACATCTTCCCTCTCACAAATAACTCCTGACACATATGTCCCATATTCTCAATACACTGGCTTCGCTTGCTAGAACATTTCCATCTCTATACTCACCTTAACCTGTTACACTACTGTCTACTGTCTGGTCAATTGGTACAAATAATTTTCTCCCTCCCTCACCATCTCTCTTTGCACTTACTGTACATCTCATATACTTTATCTTAGACCTGACCACTTCTTAGCCCACACCACCTGACATCACATGTCTCTCTTCTTACCCATCATCTAAAGAAAACCCAATGGGCATTGCCCATTGACATATATTCAAGTCTGTGTGTGTCTGTACATCTGTAATCCACGTAACTCGAGAACCGTTCGCCCCACCGACTTCAAATTCGACACACATGTTCCACACCCCCACAGGGAGTGCAGTGCTCGGTGTCGAGTCGGTCGGACCCACGGTTGTCCAGAACCACCAAAAGGCCTTTTTCATTTGGCGGCCATCTTGAAAAATGGCTGCTATGGGCACCATGTTGATAATTCAAGATGGGTCCACATCCAAATCTTTGTATAATGCCTTTGGCTATACGT
>NC_139717.1:32167660-32170160 GCF_964188405.1 Protomyctophum parallelum
ATAGAAAGAATGACTATAAAGTATAATATAACACTACTGAGGTGAGCATACACATGAACACTGAAAGTGATCCGAACAATGTCGATTGCCACTGTCCTTCTAGTTGTGAACAAATGTACAGTCATCATTACAGTTACAGATCTTGTTCTTTGTGTAGGCAGGCCTTTACCCTTTATTTGTATGTGCTCTTCACTAATTGACAGTGCAACCTGTGTACTGTACTTGTTAATGATATAGAAATGGTGTTTGGAGTTCATCTTACCGAATTAGCTTGTTTCCTAGCTTGGTTGATCAGTTCCTTGATCTGGGAGATGTTGCGCCTCAAGTTGTCCTGCAGCTTTTTGATTGGCTGCAGCTTCTCCAACAGCCTATCAGCTTCATCCTCCAGATCCTTGACCTTTGCTCCAGCTGCATGAACTGTGGCGAGACAGAACACAGGTAGAATGCACGTACAGCACAGGTACAGTATAGGTCTGTTTGTTACTACACAGCAAAACCCTGAGTGTTCATACGGTGTAACTCCTGTCTGTCTGTCTGTCTAGAATTAGTAAACTGGCTCTGTACTTGGACCACTCGTTTACACCAAATCTATTCGCCAAAAATTGCTGATCTACAGCTCACTGTGTGCATCTCAACACGGCACATTTGGGTTTTAGATGGGCTATTTTTGGCTAATGTTCATCCCAGAATATGGATTCTGGGGTCCATGTGGCTAAAGAAGTGTGAAAAAATTAAGAATCCACAATTATTTATATCCCTTATTTTGCAATAGGCAACGGATTCCTCTGAATTCTTCAAAAATAAATACATCATTGCAAAAAGAAAAAAGAAAAACCCACACACATTTTTTACACAGTCAGAGTTGAATTTAAACTCAGGATTTTGCAATGTAGACTACTGTGATTGCTGCTGAGAGTGAAAAGAAGCCAAATCACCACAATAGCAGCAGAGAAAGCTCTAAAGTGGAGAAGATGGGACAGAAAAGTGGAAGCAGAGAGCTACTGTATATAGAGCTGAGCCATTAGTGTTAACAGTGGAATGAAGCATTGTGCTCCATGCTATGCTATGCTATGCAGAGCTGTCATGCTGGAGGAATAGAAGCACAATAGAAGCGTCTATGGAAGGTAATGAGAGAACCACTACATACCAGGGCTGGGCAATTAACAGACACTAGTGGGCTGTATTTTGCGTGTCTTAAGTTCCAGGTCTTATTACTTAACTTAAGACCTGGAGGCGTGATCAATGCCATTTGGCTATTCTGAGTGGACAAGTAAGTAATAAGACCTGGTACTTAAGACAGTACACAATACAGCCCACTAGACTGTGTCAAAACTCATATATTTAGAACTAATACGCGACTTAACTTGGCTTAATGTCTTAGATTAAAAAAAAGAATAATTAAATTAGTCTGATTAAAGACTTAACCCCGTATAATACTTTGTTGTACAATGGTGAGGTAGCCTAAAAAAGACCACTTACAAAGCTCACAATGCGTTACATCACAAATAATGCATTGTGCGGTTGTAGGTCTATTTTCTATAATCGTTTATAATCGTTCATTTATTGTAATCGAGACAAAAGTTTAAATGATGGTGATATTTGTTTGGAATCATATCGCCCAGCCCTACTTCAGACTGAAGTTAAGATGGAAGACTAAAGAGAGGAATTAGCAGTGCACCAATGTCATTTAAATGTGTTTTCAGAACAACTTGTATAGTGATCTGTGATACACGCAGATATTATCTACAACACACTGCTATTTGATTTACCTTTCATTGTGTTGGTTTAAATGGTTTCTCTATCTTTACAGCTTAGCCTAAATGTTCATTTGAACATAATTATTATGGTCAAGTTCGCAGTTGAGTTGGTATTGGTGCACCTCTAATCATGAAAAGAAATGATAAAGTTAATAGAGATAACTGAAATATACATACTGATTGCTGTAGATTGGGGGGCAAAAATATCAAAACAGAAAGACAGAGACAACATGTCAGATCTTGATTGGTCATTAGTACATAATCGTCACTGGTGGGCAGAAACCATATCTCTTTTTAGGTTTATTTTTATTTTTATATATAATGCGTCATCACATGACTGTGTCAAAAATAGCAGATCTAAAAGCTCACAATGATTCGCAATATGAAATGTTGTTATATCTGCTATTCTTGAAACATTTTGACCTTTGAAATTGTTCACCTACAGTAGGACATGCCCAAATGGCACAGTCTGGGGTTATTAAACAAATGAAAAGCATTAACAGCTTGTGACTAAATAACATAGCCTACAAGGTTTCCACCTGACAGTGCTGATATGATATTTATTTGCTGCATAGTAATATGTACATTATTTGTATATATTGCTGATGCTTCCAAATTAAAAACTTTTAATTATTCAACTGAATTGGTTCATGGAGCTCAGCTCATTTCAGCTGAATTCATGTAAAGGAAACACAAACATATAAAATGAAGATATGAAGTTTTCACAATCCGCCGTTTGATTA
>NC_139717.1:32175160-32185160 GCF_964188405.1 Protomyctophum parallelum
CTACCCTGGCAGTGAGGAGCCCCCACCGGGAGGATATACTGTTGTATCCTACTGACTACCCTGCCAGTGAGGAGCCCCCACCGGGAGGATATACTGTTGTATCCTACTGACTCCCCTGGCAGTGAGGAGCCCCCACCGGGAGGATATACTGTTGTATCCTACTGACTACCCTGCCAGTGAGGAGCCCCCACCGGGAGCATATACTGTTGTATCCTACTGACTCCCCTGCCAGTGAGGAGCCCCCACCGGGAGGATGATTTAGCTCCACGCTGAATAGCCTTATTTGTGCAAGCCTGTTCTCACTCCTTAACAAAGTGTGCGTGTGTGCGTGGGTGTGCGTATATGTGCACCTCCAGGGCGGTGAGGTTGGCCTGGTTCTGCTCAGCCAGAGACCCAGCTTCTCTGCTCTGTCCCTGGGCAGCGTTGAGCAGATCCTGGGCCTCATCCAGCTTCCCCTGGTGGTCTGCCATCTTCCCTGACACCTGCAGGGGGCAGCAGAGGGACAATGGAACAACGCAAACCCACATGTTTACACACAGCTATCTTAGACAAAGATAGATGATTGGCTCCCCTCCATTTTTACATTCTAATACAGCCTGAAGACCAATTCTGGCAGCCAACTCGGTAGTGTTCTGCTCTAATCATTAGACTCCCAATCCACATATCCTGGGTTCAAATCCGGCTGCCGTCACGATTTTTACATCAACAGATTATTTTCCCCCGTATTCTAAAAGTATAGTTTTAGAATACGACGGAGGGGCGTGTCGAACGAGGGAAGCTCCCTGGGCATTGTGTAATATCACAATATTAAGGACCAATTAAGTTACAATGCCATGCAAGTAAATAAAATTCCTCTGTGCTACTTTTAGTTAATAAACCAGACAAGGATAGAATAGGATAGAAGTAAAACTGTACAACAGTTACCTCTGCTTTCAGGTCCTCTGTGGCCTGGTGGGGGTCTCCAAACAACCTCTTCACTTTCTGGTACAACTCCTCTGCCAGACTGGAAGAAGGAGAGGAGAGGAGAGGAGAGGAGAGGAGAGGAGAGGAGAGGAGAGGAGAGGAGAGGAGAGGAGAGGAGAGGAGAGGAGAGGAGAGGAGAGGAGAGGAGAGGAGAGGAGAGGAGAGGAGAGGAGAGGAGAGGAGAGGAGAGGAGAGGAGAGGAGAGGAGAGGAGAGGAGAGGAGAGGAGAGGAGAGGAGAGGAGAGGAGAGGAGAGGAGAGGAGAGGAGAGGAGAGGAGAGGAGAGGAGAGGAGAGGAGAGGAATTTTAAATGGCTGTGCAGGTTGGAAAATAGTAATCAGTCTATAAGAGTGGATGTCAGACTGAGTGAAATATCTGCTTTCTTTTATTGATCCCTGAGGCAGATTTAGATTAAACTGTGGCTATGTAAAACATTTTACAATGTGCACAGCAGCATGCAAGTATGTGTATGTGTGTGTATGTGTGTGTGTGTGTGTGTGTGTGTGTGTGTGTGTGTATGTGTGTGTGTCTGTGTGTATATAACACTGTGCATTGTAGCAGGGCATATATTAACAAAACAAATATTCCAAATAATAGCAGTAAATATCAACAAGTAATTTACATAAAGAGTACACAACTTTGCATGTTGAGCCTTAATTTACTAGGCTCATTTCAGAGAGGGGGGGGGGCATCTACGTATGGGGGTCGTATTATAGCACACCAAATGTAATTCTCATACTATCTCACTCTCAAGCCCTACTATAGTGACGTCATGGGACAACATGTGACCACATGTTTGACATGACATGTGTAGCCATCACGTCATTTCTTCCTGCTTTTGTACATCTCTTTTTGAGCTCTTTCTGGCACATTTGCATGTTGCCCTCTGGTTGTTGCGTGTTGTCACTCTCTGTGACTCTCTGTCCCTCTCCGTCTTTCTTCCCGTTAGCCTCGTGGCTAGAGTTTTAATTAACTCCACCTCGTCAACATTTACTGCTGGAAGCGACAGCACAGGAAAAGAGATAGAGAGAGAGAGGGGGGACGACGACGACGACCCGGGGAGATGAAGAGAGCTGATTGCTGCGTGCGTGCATGCGTGCGTGTGTGTGTGCGTGCGTGTGTGCGTGCGTGCGTGCGTGCGTGCGTCAGAGAGACTGAAATAGAGAGAGAGAGAGAGCTAATCACTTGTTATTTTGCTGTACATTTTATGCGGTGACTGGTGTCCCAAACAGTAAATACAGGGACCATATGCTCCTTTGTGAGTAAGGAGAACTCAGTTTCAATCCAATTCCCTTGGATTTGGAAAGTATTTTCAAGAACAAATGCTGCATCTTTTTATATTAATACTATAATATAATTTAAATCGTATCGTTTGACTATAATTTGGTACCCACTTGCAAAATCCTCATGGCCCAACAGGGGGCCCGGCCCGCAGGTTGAGAACCAGTGTTCTAATCTAGACACTCTTGTATCATAAGAAAAAACACTAGTTTCTCAAACATCAACAGAGAGAGAGAGAGAGAGAGAGAGAGAGAAATGGCCGGGGGAGATGCACCAATCAGCTGTCTACGCGGTGGAAACAGCTTACCGCTAATGCGTTTGAAGTGAACTGAGAGAAAAGAAGCTAGGAACGAGTGAACAAAAGAGTGTAAGTATGAAAGGAGGCGAAGGAAGGCAGAAACAGCAAGAAACAGAAAAGCGAGTGATGAAAGCACACAAAAGAAGGTAGAAAATTAATTTTCCATATTCATATGTCGACAAAGGTAGACATCTGTCTGTGGGTTGTTGTTTTTGGTTTCTTACCAAGACTCCACTATTTGTGCGTGTGTGCGTGCGTGCGTGCGTGCCACAGTCACACAACCTCTGGTCTGTGTATTGCTGTCTCCATATTTTTGCCATATAGTACAGTACGTTTTCATAAATGACTACTTCCTGTTCCTCGTAGTTCATCATTATACTACTACAGTGTCACATAAAAGGAGCAAAAACAGCCAATCTGTGTGTGTGTGTGTGTGTGACTGTGTGCGTGTGTTTATGTGCGTGTGTGTTTACCCCAGCTCCTCATCAGCGATGTTTTTCTTGCCTCCCAGCTGTCTGTTGCGCAGCTCAGCCAGCATGGCCTCGATGTCTGACTTCATCTCCTTCAAGCTCTTCTCTGGAGCTCCGTCCCTCCGAGAGAGAGTGGCGTTCAACTCTGCTGCCTTGGACTGGAGGTCTGCTCACACACACACACACACACACACACACACACACACACACACACACACACACACACGTACACACACCTTTATAACGCAGGTTTCACTAGTAAGAGACCTCACCTCTACTTAAGTTTGACAGTTTATTGAAACAAAATGAGATGAATGTGGACTGGGATGAGGAACCCAAGGTTAGGGCGAGACTCAGGGTGGGGGCGAAGTCTCTGGAGCTGACGGCCATGGTTGCTCTACTCGGGCAATGAATGGCAGAAATAGCCGATCTACAAGAGCAGTCCTCGCGATCCATGTCTGGTCTGTTGTGAAGAGATCAAAGGTATATTTACAGTATACTGTGGTGATTGCAGCAAGGATTGGCTGTGGTGAGTGTGAATGGGGAGTGGCTAATGAGGGCCGTGGTAAGCAGAGGGCATTTTTAGTTGTAATATGGAGGGCAGGGGCAACGTTCAACAAGGTCAGAAAATCTCCCAAAACACATATAGTAATAGTAATACATCTGTAATCATTTAAAGGCCCTCAGACAGAAGCAAGTCAAGTCTTAAGTTAACTAAGGAAACCAAACAAAACCTGCTGTCCTTATACCCTCGATTGGGCAAGAAGAAACTGTGTATATAGTTATGTATTCCTTGTGCTCATTCTTGCATTGAATGAATTGTCATTGTCAGCAACCTTTCACACCAGTGTGCAATTTGTGACTCGACTGCAGCTGTCCACCTTGTGTCTCTCCTGTTGTCATTTGTTAAGAATTTTTAACAGCTGATTCTGTCAGCATAACAATTTCTGTTTTAATGTCTAGCTATAGCAGTGGATCTCAAAGTGGGGTCTGGGGACCCCCAGGAGTGCTTGGGGAGGTTAAACACATTTAGTGCCGGAAGTGCATCAAAATAGAAGCTCCAGGGTGCCAGAGTTGTCTGATCGCTTTTACTCTGAAAGCCATGAACCGGAAACACTTTCCTAAAAAAGTTGACTTTACAAAGTGACCTCACATCCCCGATCATCTTAATTTATTTTTTTACGCTCCAAAAAGCGTAGAGACGGTCAGACGGATGAGGAGCAGAAATGCGCCAGCATATCGATCCATTCATCACCACGGAGAGCACCCTGGATTAGGAGATACGAGTCATTCTTTCCGCCGCGCTAACATGGGAGTCAATGACAAGCTAATAGTTGCACAGAGCGTTAGCGTACGGAAAGCGAAAAGTGAAATGGCAATAAAAAAATAGGAAAAATTCTGAATATTCTTATCTCGCCCCGTGTCACTAGGACATCGCTAGAACGTCCACAGACGTCGTAGGCACTAATTTTTCGGAATCCTTATGACGGCCTCATGCGTCGTATGAACTGAAGCGGTTAAAGCATCACAATCATTTTAACCACCATGGCGATAAAAAAGGCAGATCTACAAGCTCGTACATGTGCTATCTTTGAACATTTTGTAAAGGTCTTGAACGTATCGGATTTTTTTTGTAAATGTTTTAACACAAACCTGGGCCCCTGGCACAAAACCTTTTCAGATGTGGGCTGCCTGCGTTCTAATACCTATATCAATTTAGCGGGTCCTTTTGTTCATTCAACAGATCACTAAAGGAAGACGGCAGGCAGGTGTGTTCAGTGGGAGCTGAGTAGGCAATATTGAAATTCAAAACAAACAATTCAAGCTTAATGAGAGCATTAGCCCATGTATTAAAAATTAAAAATATAAAGTTCAGTATAATAAACTTTATTTGTATAGCACTTTTCATACATAAATGCAGCTCAAAGTGCTTCACAGGGCAGGACACAAAAAATAAAATACAATAAAACACAAGTAGTTAAAATGATAGAACAATAGCAGAGAACAAAACCGAATATAAGAACATAAAATAGTATGAAATAAAACTTGTAAGAGAATCAAACATTAAATAACATTACGGAGCAAAGGGTGCATGTAAACTCAGCCTTCAGCTGAATCAAATGCACAGTACAAACACAGCCTCGCAGTGCACGATGGAGACACAGATCACATTAATGTGTTGCTTTATAACTGCAATTCAAAGGCAGTCAAAGCAATCAACGATAAGACATGCTGCTAGGCTCATTTGAATAATATTCCTACCACTGGAACTTAATGAGGTGCGTGCCAGTGCTTGTGTGTGCGTGTGCGTGTGTGTGTGTGTGTGTGTGTGTGTGTGTGTGTGTGAGAATGTTCAAGAGAGAGAGAGCAAGAGAGAGAGAGGACCAATGATATTGTAGGTAGAAAAAAGCATACCACGTGCATGTGCGTGCACGAGGTGTAATGTTTCTGCATCCTTCTTTCATTTCAAATGTAAACATGATGTGATTAGAGAAAGTTGAAACTTGAGGTGAAATGATGTTTGTGTGTGTGTGTGTGTGTGTGTGTGTGTGTGTGTGTGTGTGTGTGTGTGTGTGTGTGCGTGCGTGCGTGTGTGTGTGTTTGTGTGCAGCTGCAGACCTCCCCTATTTGTAATGTCAACATGATGTGATTAAAGCAAGACAGAAGTAAACCCATAATGTTAACGAACAGCTGTGTGTGCGTGTGTGTGTGTGCTGCCGTGCACGCAAATATTTGTTTGTGTATGCAAGTGGTCATGCTCATGTTTATGCATGTACACTGTAGGTGCACAGCTGTTTGTGTGCCTTGATAGGTGTGTGTGTGTGTGTGTGTGTGTGTGTGTGTGTGTGTGTGTGTGTGTGTGTGTGTGTCACAGCAGTGGAATTGCATAGTGGAATTTAAAAGCCAATTAAACCTTTAAAACGTGGATAGAATCATATTACAGTATCTGGTAAACACACAGTGAAGAGTGTGTTACAGTATATTATTGCCTGATTGCGTGCATGCGTGTGTGTGTATGTATGTGTGTGTGCAAGATAGCCACTAATTAAGCCTCTAATTGCTGCTCTCAATCATCCATTGAGCCACGGCACTGACATGCGCAAGTGCACACATGCACACACTCATGCCAGAACACACACACGCACCCGCACCCGCACCCACACACACACACACACACACACACACACCCACACACACACACACACACCCACACACAAACACACACACACACACACACACACACACACACACACACACACACACACACACACACTCACTCACTCTCTCTCATAATGACATAGTGATTAGGCGGAGAGCCAGAAGGCTAGGAGCAGTATAACTTGGAGTGGACAGTTTCATCATCACAGCACATCTAAACTAAAGTCAGGATTGAAATACCGCAGGATCGGGTCTGCATTCTTATCAACCTGGGGGTGGGATGGAATCCTCTCAACACTACTTAAGCCAATAGTGATAATAGCCCTTCTTAAAGCTCACAACGTGACACAACGGGTCCAGGATTTAGTTCCGACACTATTATTGGTCCGACAGTCATTAGACCGCCAACCTACCTCAAAACCTAACCTGACCATAACCGCAAGCACGGGAGCAGCGCATGTTTGAGCGGTAGTCCGACCGTTGTTCCCGCATGTCGGACTAATGCTCCGTCGGAATTACCATCGGATCCCGACTCATTGCGTCGCATTGCAAACTTGCCCAATTTTTATGTGTTATTAATTAAATTGTTATAGTAAAGAAAAGAAAACATCAAACAGATCTGACAGTACTTTTCCCAAAAGGAAATGCACGTTCCCCACCGATGAATGATTACAATGAACGACTAGAGGGGGATGTCAAAAGCAGAGGCCCAGTGATATGACACAAGACTGATAACAATGTCATTTAGGCATTAGGACCTGGCTCATATAGGCCATAACAAAAAGGAGGAAGACACAGAACAGAATTCTCTGTTTGTTTTTGTTTGCGTCGCATGAGTTGTATGCGCACGCTCCATAATGTCGTCTTCTTCTCTCTTTTTGGTGCTTTGTGGCAGCTTTACAGCGCCACTTACAGGCCGGGCATATATACGGTAGACTACAGGCGTTTTGACTGGTTGTGCGGCGGCATTTTCAGTGGTTTCATGATTGGGGAGTTGGGGACACACACATTTCTTGAGACGATTCCCTGTTTACGGTATGATGATGATGTCACTCGCATACCCTCCATAGGACATACTGGGAACGCTGGCCAGGTGCACCCAATGCACCTTGATTGGCACCCCCATTTCCCCAACCTATACGGGGGCTGTGAGAAAGGACACATTGTTTAATTACAGCAGTGGTGCATGGGAGTAAAGGGCCAGAGAATAGGGGAACGGGAGGTCACACACGTTCCGGAGGTGCACCACGGGAGTTAAGTACCTCGGTCAAGGGCGCCACCGCCACGTTGTACTGGAGGAGAAGGGGACAGAGTGTGGCTCGCTCAATGCCGTCAGCACGGGTCCCTCGCCCCACGATCTAGGGATTTGAACGGCGACATCCAGTATGCGGGCCTCGTGTGTCCTCTGGTAACCTTGTCGTTTAGTTAACCCCCTTTTTTGCTATACGGCAAAAAAATCTGCAGAGACTTCATTCGACTCATTCTCAGAGTAAAAGGAACCCTCCGGATTTGACTAACTGTGTGTACCTGACAACGTTTTAGAGCAGCCAATGTGCCAGATTTACCTCCAATTGTGTCCTCTGCAGTGGTGGAAAAAGTACTCACATTTCTTACTTAATTCACCCGGTGCCAATTGTGCCTTTTGACGCCTATTTTCATATGTTTCTCTGCGCCGATGACGCCTTTTTAATATAAATTAAACCCCTCCCCACCCCCATTACAAACTGACCTTAATAATAGAGAAAATACAGTATATCATAAATGAATACTGAAACCAGATTAATAAGGAAATGTTTTGCATGTATATGTGTGCTATCATGTGTACTGTGTACTATGCAAACACATTTCCATTTTCCAGCCATTCAGTTTTCTTTTTTTTTAATGATTTGGGGACCTCCCCAAAATAATTTGGCGACCCTCCTAGGGGTCGCAACCCATGGGTTGAGAACCCCTGCATTAGACCACAGGCCGAAAATACCATTTTCGATCTCTGGGATGCCAATACACATAAAAATCCTAATTCTGAGAGCGTGCAAATGGAACCATTTGTCCATTTGTTACAGACTGTATAACTCTCAAGGACCCTACTGTGAGAGAAACACAGGTGTAGGAGATGACCCCTGGGTTCCCCCAGACCCCACTGTGAGAGAGCCACAGGTGTAGGAGATGAGAGGTGTACCTGTGGCTCCGAGCAGTGTGTCCCTGATGAAGCTCTCCAGGTCTTCAGCTCGCTTGTGGATCCGATCAGCATCGTCCACTACTTGTTCACCATCAGCAGACACCTTAGTGGCCTGGAAACACGCACGCACGCACGCACGCACGCACACGCACACACGCACACACACACACACACACACACACACACACACACACACACACACACACACACACACACACACACACACACACACACACACACACACACACACACACACACACACACACATTACAATCTTGTACAATATCTTAACTGGTTCCTTTCCCACTGTGAAACTTGAGCAGCACAAATACTCAAACCGAGGCAGACAAAAAAACCCTCAAAAGACAGACAGACAGACAGACAGACAGACAGACAGACATACTAAATAAGTAAATATACTTATTTATTGAATAACTGAACAGATGGTTAACTTCCCAGGCTTGAAGGAGGACATGCCTGAGCTGAAGATGACAACAGCGGTGTGATCAATAGTATGGAGTGTGTGTACTATTGATTCCCCGGTCGCTACTGTCAGTCTTGTCCGCACTTACGTAGGAGCACATATACGCACATATACGCACGCATGCCCGCACGCCCGCACGCACGCACGCACACACGCTCACAAGCACGCACGCCAAAAACGAAGCCAGAGAAACAGACAAAAACAAACAACGTGATAGACAGAGGAATGTTTGCGAGGACAACACGACGTCATGCGGTCGATACAGCCGTCACACTCGGACTCGCACAAAAGACGAGGCCAGAGGTCTTGTCAAGATTTGACAATACCATGGCAGTATGGCTGTCAGCAAATATCAAGGCAAAACATAAAAAATTTAAAGGCACACCCTGACATGACATTTTGAGTTTGAGTGTTATTTGTCACTGTGTAAACATTGTGTGGGGAAGAGAATCTCTCCATGTTGTCCAATCATTCATGTTGAAAGCCGTGTTAAGTGGTATGGGTGTATTATCATTCAAATCTTAGTGTTTTAATGATATGACCCCGGGCCATTGGTTGAGCTGCACACTGGGGTCCATCTCCCACCATGGTTATGACACATTTTAGTTAACTGAAATGAAAATAAAACCTAGGTTTTACAGAAAAGAATAACTAACTTAAACTGCATTGCGTGTAACTAAAACAGACGAAGATCGTAGAGAAAATTCTTTGTCATTATTTATTTCATACATGAGCTTACTATTTTGGGTGGATATGTAAAATCTATCTTGGAATTTCTTTTAGCTATGGCAGTATTTTTGCTTAACCAATTTTCCCCTGGAAAATACACCATTTTATTAGTTTTAGTGTTAGTTTTATATATTAATATTATTAATATATAAAACTAAAACTAATAAAATCTTAAACTAGCAAGCCATCTTTAAAAAAGAATATATATATAAAAAATTATATATATAACTAAAATTGGAGAGAAAAAGTCAACAAAGCATTGTCGGAGAGAGAAATCAATCCAAGACGTCACCCTGCTGTGTAGCTGGTCCATCTCAGTGACCAGAGAGCCCAGGTTGGAGTCCGCCAGCTGCAGCAGTCTCTCTGGAGCTTTCTGGGGAGAGAGCATGTGCTGTGGAGGCAAAGCATGGAACAACTCAGTGGAGCAATTCAATGCAT
>NC_139717.1:32187660-32210160 GCF_964188405.1 Protomyctophum parallelum
CCACCACAGTTGTGTTAATGACGTTGCACTAAACATACTCTTCCGTGGTAACCGTACAGATTAACCCATTTAGGAGTGAGACCAGATTCTGCGAATGTCTTCTGAAAACCTATAATGTTTCTGTGTCAGTGGTTCTCAAACTATTTCATGTCAAGGACCCTAAACATTTTTTACAAACGTAATTGGCCGCGGGGCCCCATCTCAAAATATGTCGTTTCAGGGGACCTCCCAGGGGCAAAGATTTGAATGAAAATGTTAGCTGTGAAAGAATATAATGTTAAAAAATGTGCACATGTTTTCACGTTTTTTCAAAAATAGCAGATCTACAAGCTCGTAACGTGACACTCGGTACCGCGCTATGAGCTTGTAGATCTGCTATTTTTCAATAGGTAAAGTATAACATAATGCATATAACACCAAAAAGGGATCCCGTCCTGAATGGGTTAAAATAATGTTTTATTATGTGGAATGCTCCTAAGAATGTAACGGCTGAGAGAAAGTTTAGTGTGTATGTGGAGTGTATATAAGGTCAGCATTTCATTAAAAACATCTTTCCGGAGTTTCACTACAAAACTTCAGAACGAAGTTAACGAGCCTCACCCTCTGACACCTGTTTCAGATTATTTTATACTTTATTTATTATGGAACAGCTGGCTCCCAGCCAAAATTAATGAGAGTTAGGAACCAAATGGACCCTTACACATTCTGTAACTCCAAGAGGGTATATGGAACCAAGTTCCATGTGTACGTTCTTCTTGTATACAACACCAGCCAGGCGTTTCCAAAAAGGCGGCGCGATCCCGCCTCCTAAACAATCCAAAACATGCGTGTTTGAGGAGCGTTGAGGATGTGTTTGAGGAGCTAGGTTAGCGTGTGTGGACAACATGGAAGACCTGAGTGAGCACTTCATTTCCTCCCTCGTCTCTCTGATGAGAGCAACACTCACGTCTTCCTCATGTCTCACAGAGTCTCTTCTCTGTTCTTCTCTATTCTCCACGCACGCACGTGTGTACGCACACACTCGCACGCACTGCACTTACCTCTATAGCCATGCTATAATAGCCATGAATTGGTCCTGCCATCATGGTCATATCTAGTTTAGATTAGATCTAAATGATGTTGAAATGATTCTCTAAATGACTAAAGTAAAGTATGACTTCTGCCCCCGTCCTCCTGTGTGTCTCCCATGGCAACCGGAGTGAGAGAGAGAGCTTTGACTGCTCATTAACAGTTAGTTAGTTAAAGATGAAGTCATCCTTTAACCCCAGCATCCGTAATGTGGGGGAAAACGTTGGCGGAAAATAGCAGATCTAGATGCTCCGAGCTTGTAGATCCGCTATCTGCGAAAACAGATGAGGGACATCACAGTACAGTACTTTAAGTGTAAAGTTAGTCTTACAGGTGATGCCGGCGGGTCCACACACATGCCTCTCCATGCACTGGTCACATGACCTCCCGGACGTCCCCGGCCTGCAACGGCATTGGCCCGTCGCGGGGTCACACGGTCCGGGCAACGCCCCCCACGGGGAACACTTACACTCCTCGCAGCGACCGCCGGGCATCATCGGATCACCGTGGTAACCAGTGGCACACCTGGAGAGGGACACGGCGGCCGTTAGAGAGCTTTTAGCATCATCATCATCATCTTCATCGTCATGTTTGGATGTTTTTTTAACAATTTCTTTAACAACTGCCAAATGGATTTGTTTTTTTGCGTGGTTTTCTCACACCTTAACTAACTTCCATATATGGATATTGTGTATTGTGGAGCACCCCCAACCTAAGTTTTTCACAATGCATGTACTTGTACAATAAACATCTTGAATCTTGAATATACTGTACAGTATATACTGTACATGTGCTGCTATGCTCATGCACCTTTATATCGTATCTCAGGTGTAAGTGTGTAACGTAAACATGTACAGTAGAATAGATAAATGAAGATTGTTTTCTTTGATTGACTTCTCTTCCCCCTCTTCTTCTTCCCTTTAGTTTTCATATGGACATAAAACAATAGAACTATACAGTAGCCTACAACGTTTCCACGCAACACTGTGTGTGTGTGCGTGCGTGCGTGCGTGCGTGCGCCAGACCTCTCGCAGTGTTTGCCCTCGTATCCCTCAGGACAGGCGGTGCAGCGGTAGTCATCATAGCCCTCAGTTACACAGGTAGGACTGAAGCTACAAACACACACACACAAACAACCATGTTAAAACTTTACACACATTTCAACTATTCAATATGCTTTTCTAACTATATCTGAGAAAGACAGTACAAACTTGCATTAAAGTGGTAAAGGTAAAGGAGCCTACTTGTTCTGCGTGTTGGTGAGAGGACATGCACAGGGTTTGCAGTCGTCCGGCTGACCTCGTACAACTCCATAGAATCCTGGAGCACAGCGCTCACACCTATCACCCTCTGTGTTGTCTTGACAGTTCTACACACATAGATACACAGAAATGAATGTGTGACATCGCATAACAGCGCATGTCACTCACTAGTTCTCAATATGCGGCCCCAGAGATAAAACATTGTATGAAATCGGGGTCCGTGGCCTAATGTGTATCAAACGTCATGATGCGATGTGTTGTGAGCTTGTACATCTGCTATTTTCGCCCTATTTTAAACACACTTGTTGAAAAGCAACCGTCAACGACTCATTTTGGCAAGGCAGTACTTGTGTGGTAAATGGTAAATGGTGCATTTATATAGTGCCTTTATCCAAGGCGCTTTACATAGATTACATTCACCCATTCATACACACATTCCCACACCGATGGCAGAGGAAACCATGCAAGGCACCAACCTGCACATCGGGAGCAAGTAGGGGTTCAAAGTCTTGCTCAAGGACACTTTGACACTAACTCTGGGGGAGCCCGGGTTCGAACTGGAAACCTTGCCGTTCCCATTCGGCCACTCTGCCGCATTCACATCTGTGTGTAGATGTGAAAGTGTGCGTGCGTGCATTTGAGATGTGTGTGACGGGGGCAGCCGCCTGGTCCAAGGATAATTTGCTCTGTGAGATATTAAGAATATTAGGCCCCAGGTCTAATCTACTTTATGACCCATGCCAAAAAACACAAGGTACAAACAAACCAATTTGTTCAAACATAGCGAGCGCACACACACACGCACACACACACACACGGATACAAACACACACTCAATTTAGGGACGCACACACGGCATTATGCACGGTACACAAACATGTGTGCATCTACAAAAGATAAATCCATGAAAACATTCCCCCTCCCGCCCCTCCCCCCACCTCCCCGGGGCCTTGTCTTGTTTGGAACGAGAAACTCGGATTCGGCACAACAGGAAGTTGCCTCTTAACGAGGTGAGTCGTTTCCATTAACTTCCTGTGTTCCTCGTTACCGCTAATCACGACGGCAGCAAACTCGTTTAGCACTTTTCAATTTGGCCTGCGCGGGGAGAAAATGCTAATGACGCCGTTATAGGGAGAGGGAAAATGGGCTTGAGAGAATGGCTGCGAGGCAGACAGAAAGAGAGAGAGGGGAGAGAGAGAGAGAGAGAGAGAGGGGGGGAGAGAGAGAGACAGAGAGAGAGGGGGGGAGAGAGGGGGGAGAGAGAGAGGGGGGGTGTAGGGAGAGTGAAGGAGAAGATAAGGCAAAAAGAGAAAGGAAGAGAGACAAAATGACAAGATGTGTAATTTGAAAGACTGTGGGTGAGAGAGAGACAAAATGAATAGGATGGGGAGGCAGAGGACAGAAGACTGAGAGATGGAATGTGTAGAAAGTGCTGATGTAGCAGAGATGAAGGCAGAGAGAAAACAAATGCATATAAGGAGGAAAGGAAAGGGACATGGACCAGGACGCTAAGGAAAGGAAAGGGGGACATGGACCAGGACACTAAGGAAAGGAAAGGGACATGGACCAGGACGCTAAGGAAAGGAAAGGGACGTGGACCAGGACGCTAAGGAAAGGAAAGGGGGACATGGACCAGGACGCTAAGGAAAGGAAAGGGACATGGACCAGGACACTAAGGAAAGGAAAGGGACATGGACCAGGACGCTAAGGAAAGGAAAGGGACATGGACCAGGACGCTAAGGAAAGGAAAGGGACATGGACCAGGACACTAAGGAAAGGAAAGGGGGACATGGACCAGGACGCTAAGGAAAGGAAAGGGGGACATGGACCAGGACACTAAGGAAAGGAAAGGGACATGGACCAGGACGCTAAGGAAAGGAAAGGGACATGGACCAGGACGCTAAGGAAAGGAAAGGGACATGGACCAGGACACTAAGGAAAGGAAAGGGACATGGACCAGGACACTAAGGAAAGGAAAGGGGGACATGGACCAGGACGCTAAGGAAAGGAAAGGGGGACATGGACCAGGACACTAAGGAAAGGAAAGGGACATGGACCAGGACACTAAGGAAAGGAAAGGGAGACATGGACCAGGACACTAAGGAAAGGAAAGGGGGACATGGACCAGGACACTAAGGAAAGGAAAGGGGGACATGGACCAGGACACTAAGGAAAGGAAAGGAAAGGGACATGGACCAGGAGGCTAAGGAAAGGAAAGGGACATGGACCAGGACACTAAGGAAAGGAAAGGGACATGGACCAGGACACTAAGGAAAGGAAAGGGGGACATGGACCAGGACACTAAGGAAAGGAAAGGAAAGGGACATGGACCAGGAGGCTAAGGAAAGGAAAGGGACATGGACCAGGACACTAAGGAAAGGAAAGGGGGACATGGACCAGGACACTAAGGAAAGGAAAGGAAAGGGACATGGACCAGGAGGCTAAGGAAAGGAAAGGGACATGGACCAGGACACTAAGGAAAGGAAAGGGACATGGACCAGGACACTAAGGAAAGGAAAGGGGGACATGGACCAGGACACTAAGGAAAGGAAAGGAAAGGGACATGGACCAGGAGGCTAAGGAAAGGAAAGGGACATGGACCAGGACACTAAGGAAAGGGGGACATGGACCAGGACACTAAGGAAAGGAAAGGGGGACATGGACCAGGACGCTAAGGAAAGGAAAGGGGGACATGGACCAGGACGCTAAGGAAAGGAAAGGGACATGGACCAGGACACTAAGGAAAGGAAAGGGGGACATGGACCAGGACACTAAGGAAAGGAAAGGGACATGGACCAGGACACTAAGGAAAGGAAAGGGGGACATGGACCAGGACACTAAGGAAAGGAAAGGGGGACATGGACCAGGACACTAAGGAAAGGAAAGGGGGACATGGACCAGGACACTAAGGAAAGGAAAGGAAAGGGACATGGACCAGGACACTAAGGAAAGGAAAGGGACATGGACCAGGACACTAAGGAAAGGAAAGGGGGACATGGACCAGGACACTAAGGAAAGGAAAGGGACATGGACCAGGACACTAAGGAAAGGAAAGGGGGACATGGACCAGGACACTAAGGAAAGGAAAGGGACATGGACCAGGACACTAAGGAAAGGAAAGGGGGACATGGACCAGGACACTAAGGAAAGGAAAGGGACATGGACCAGGACGCTAAGGAAAGGAAAGGGACATGGACCAGGACGCTAAGGAAAGGAAAGGGACATGGACCAGGACACTAAGGAAAGGAAAGGGACATGGACCAGGACGCTAAGGAAAGGAAAGGGACATGGACCAGGACACTAAGGAAAGGAAAGGGGGACATGGACCAGGACACTAAGGAAAGGAAAGGAAAGGGACATGGACCAGGACGCTAAGGAAAGGAAAGGGGGACATGGACCAGGACACTAAGGAAAGGAAAGGGACATGGACCAGGACACTAAGGAAAGGAAAGGGGGACATGGACCAGGACACTAAGGAAAGGAAAGGGGGACATGGACCAGGACACTAAGGAAAGGAAAGGGGGACATGGACCAGGACACTAAGGAAAGGAAAGGGGGACATGGACCAGGACACTAAGGAAAGGAAAGGGGGACATGGACCAGGACACTAAGGAAAGGAAAGGGGGACATGGACCAGGACACTAAGGAAAGGAAAGGGGGACATGGACCAGGACACTAAGGAAAGGAAAGGGGGACATGGACCAGGACACTAAGGAAAGGAAAGGGACATGGACCAGGACACTAAGGAAAGGAAAGGGACATGGACCAGGACGCTAAGGAAAGGAAAGGGACATGGACCAGGACACTAAGGAAAGGAAAGGGACATGGACCAGGACACTAAGGAAAGGAAAGGGACATGGACCAGGACACTAAGGAAAGGAAAGGGGGACATGGACCAGGACACTAAGGAAAGGAAAGGGGGACATGGACCAGGACACTAAGGAAAGGAAAGGGGGACATGGACCAGGACACTAAGGAAAGGAAAGGGGGACATGGACCAGGACACTAAGGAAAGGAAAGGGGGACATGGACCAGGACACTAAGGAAAGGAAAGGGGGACATGGACCAGGACACTAAGGAAAGGAAAGGGACATGGACCAGGACACTAAGGAAAGGAAAGGGACATGGACCAGGACGCTAAGGAAAGGAAAGGGACATGGACCAGGACACTAAGGAAAGGAAAGGGACATGGACCAGGACACTAAGGAAAGGAAAGGGACATGGACCAGGACGCTAAGGAAAGGAAAGGGACATGGACCAGGACGCTAAGGAAAGGAAAGGGGGACATGGACCAGGACACTAAGGAAAGGAAAGGGGGACATGGACCAGGACACTAAGGAAAGGAAAGGGACATGGACCAGGACACTAAGGAAAGGAAAGGGGGACATGGACCAGGACGCTAAGGAAAGGAAAGGGGGACATGGACCAGGACGCTAAGGAAAGGAAAGGGGGACATGGACCAGGACGCTAAGGAAAGGAAAGGGGGACATGGACCAGGACACTAAGGAAAGGAAAGGGACATGGACCAGGACACTAAGGAAAGGAAAGGGACATGGACCAGGACACTAAGGAAAGGAAAGGGACATGGACCAGGACACTAAGGAAAGGAAAGGGACATGGACCAGGACACTAAGGAAAGGAAAGGGACATGGACCAGGACGCTAAGGAAAGGAAAGGGGGACATGGACCAGGACGCTAAGGAAAGGAAAGGGGGACATGGACCAGGACACTAAGGAAAGGAAAGGGACATGGACCAGGACACTAAGGAAAGGAAAGGGGGACATGGACCAGGACGCTAAGGAAAGGAAAGGGGGACATGGACCAGGACGCTAAGGAAAGGAAAGGGGGACATGGACCAGGACGCTAAGGAAAGGAAAGGAAAGGGGGACATGGACCAGGACACTAAGGAAAGGAAAGGGGGACATGGACCAGGACACTAAGGAAAGGAAAGGGGGACATGGACCAGGACACTAAGGAAAGGAAAGGGGGACATGGACCAGGACACTAAGGAAAGGAAAGGGGGACATGGACCAGGACACTAAGGAAAGGAAAGGGACATGGACCAGGACACTAAGGAAAGGAAAGGGGGACATGGACCAGGACACTAAGGAAAGGAAAGGAAAGGGACATGGACCAGGAGGCTAAGGAAAGGAAAGGGACATGGACCAGGACACTAAGGAAAGGGGGACATGGACCAGGACACTAAGGAAAGGAAAGGGGGACATGGACCAGGACGCTAAGGAAAGGAAAGGGGGACATGGACCAGGACGCTAAGGAAAGGAAAGGGACATGGACCAGGACACTAAGGAAAGGAAAGGGGGACATGGACCAGGACACTAAGGAAAGGAAAGGGGGACATGGACCAGGACACTAAGGAAAGGAAAGGGGGACATGGACCAGGACACTAAGGAAAGGAAAGGGGGACATGGACCAGGACACTAAGGAAAGGAAAGGGACATGGACCAGGACACTAAGGAAAGGAAAGGGGGACATGGACCAGGACACTAAGGAAAGGAAAGGGACATGGACCAGGACGCTAAGGAAAGGAAAGGGACATGGACCAGGACGCTAAGGAAAGGAAAGGGACATGGACCAGGACACTAAGGAAAGGAAAGGGGGACATGGACCAGGACACTAAGGAAAGGAAAGGAAAGGGACATGGACCAGGACGCTAAGGAAAGGAAAGGGGGACATGGACCAGGACACTAAGGAAAGGAAAGGGACATGGACCAGGACACTAAGGAAAGGAAAGGGGGACATGGACCAGGACACTAAGGAAAGGAAAGGGGGACATGGACCAGGACACTAAGGAAAGGAAAGGGGGACATGGACCAGGACACTAAGGAAAGGAAAGGGGGACATGGACCAGGACACTAAGGAAAGGAAAGGGGGACATGGACCAGGACACTAAGGAAAGGAAAGGGACATGGACCAGGACACTAAGGAAAGGAAAGGGACATGGACCAGGACGCTAAGGAAAGGAAAGGGACATGGACCAGGACACTAAGGAAAGGAAAGGGACATGGACCAGGACACTAAGGAAAGGAAAGGGACATGGACCAGGACACTAAGGAAAGGAAAGGGGGACATGGACCAGGACACTAAGGAAAGGAAAGGGGGACATGGACCAGGACACTAAGGAAAGGAAAGGGGGACATGGACCAGGACACTAAGGAAAGGAAAGGGGGACATGGACCAGGACACTAAGGAAAGGAAAGGGGGACATGGACCAGGACACTAAGGAAAGGAAAGGGGGACATGGACCAGGACACTAAGGAAAGGAAAGGGACATGGACCAGGACACTAAGGAAAGGAAAGGGACATGGACCAGGACGCTAAGGAAAGGAAAGGGACATGGACCAGGACACTAAGGAAAGGAAAGGGACATGGACCAGGACACTAAGGAAAGGAAAGGGACATGGACCAGGACGCTAAGGAAAGGAAAGGGGGACATGGACCAGGACACTAAGGAAAGGAAAGGGACATGGACCAGGACACTAAGGAAAGGAAAGGGGGACATGGACCAGGACACTAAGGAAAGGAAAGGGACATGGACCAGGACACTAAGGAAAGGAAAGGGACATGGACCAGGACACTAAGGAAAGGAAAGGGACATGGACCAGGACGCTAAGGAAAGGAAAGGGACATGGACCAGGACGCTAAGGAAAGGAAAGGGGGACATGGACCAGGACACTAAGGAAAGGAAAGGGGGACATGGACCAGGACACTAAGGAAAGGAAAGGGACATGGACCAGGACACTAAGGAAAGGAAAGGGGGACATGGACCAGGACGCTAAGGAAAGGAAAGGGGGACATGGACCAGGACGCTAAGGAAAGGAAAGGGGGACATGGACCAGGACGCTAAGGAAAGGAAAGGGGGACATGGACCAGGACACTAAGGAAAGGAAAGGGACATGGACCAGGACACTAAGGAAAGGAAAGGGACATGGACCAGGACACTAAGGAAAGGAAAGGGACATGGACCAGGACGCTAAGGAAAGGAAAGGGGGACATGGACCAGGACACTAAGGAAAGGAAAGGGACATGGACCAGGACACTAAGGAAAGGAAAGGGGGACATGGACCAGGACGCTAAGGAAAGGAAAGGGGGACATGGACCAGGACGCTAAGGAAAGGAAAGGGGGACATGGACCAGGACGCTAAGGAAAGGAAAGGAAAGGGGGACATGGACCAGGACACTAAGGAAAGGAAAGGGGGACATGGACCAGGACACTAAGGAAAGGAAAGGGGGACATGGACCAGGACACTAAGGAAAGGAAAGGGGGACATGGACCAGGACACTAAGGAAAGGAAAGGGGGACATGGACCAGGACACTAAGGAAAGCTGGAGAGAATGGAGTGATATAATCAAGGGAGGAGGGAAGGAGCTGTGGGGCGAGGGACAATTAGAGGACTTAACTGTATTGTGTCACTGAATGTGTGATGATAGCAATGTGTGTGTGTGTGTGTGTGTGTGTGTGTGTGTGTGTGTGTGTGTGTGTGTGTGTGTGTGTGTGTGTGTGTGTGTGTGTGTGTGTGTGTGTGTGTGTGTGTGTGTGTGTGTGTGTGTGTGTGGCCACTCTGCCAGTGGTCCTGGTTTCAATGAAACCCAATCTCCAGATCTGCATGATTTGTATTTCCTTTAACCACTTATACGGTCACCATAGAGAGAGAGACAGTGAGAAGAGGGACAGACAGTGCCTCTTATAGGGTCACCATAGAGAGAGAGACAGTGAGAAGAGGGACAGACAGTGCCTCTTATAGGGTCACCATAGAGAGAGAGACAGTGAGAAGAGGGACAGACAGTGCCTCTTATACGGTCACCATAGACCCACAAGAGACATATCACACAGGTGTGACCTCATCAATTATCCCAAGGCTAATTAGCTAACATCTCACACACACACACACACACACGCACACGCACACGCACACGCACACACACACACACACACACACACACACACACACACACACACACACACACACACACACACACACACACACACACACACACAGCAGATATACCAGACATATGGAAGTACTATATTAGGGTCACAGGTAATGCTGAACGCCCACAGAGCTTTCATGGATACACGCACACGCACACACACACACACACACACACACACACACACACACACACACACCCCTAGCATTTACCTGGCATATGGACGTCTCAGGGTCACAGGTGGTGGAGTGCCCGCTGCACTGGCACTTCACACAGCTGCCCATGCCCGCCACGGTGGGCACGTGGGACGCCAGGCCAGACGGCAGCCCACCGCCCACGCCGCTGCCCCCGCTGCCACGCAGGCGGTAGAACCCAGCAGCACACTCCTGAATGACCACGGCAAACACACACAACGTTAGAGACACAATAACTCCTGAATGACCACGGCAAACACACACAACGTTACAGACACAATAACTCCTGAATGACCACGGCAAACACACACAACGTTACAGACACAATAACTCCTGAATGACCACGGCAAACACACACAACGTTACAGACACAATAATACTAATAACAATAATACTCCTGAATGACCACGGCAAACACACACAACGTTACAGACACAATAATACTAATAACAATAATACTCCTGAATGACCACGGCAAACACACACAATGTTACAGACACAATAATACTAATAACAATAATACTCCTGAATGACCACGGCAAACACACACAATGTTACACACACAATAACGGACAGTGGACTGGACTGTGTATACTTTTTTGGGGGGTGGGGTGGGGGGGGGGGGTTTACGCTGATAATCTTTGTTTTGTTTTGTTTGTCTTTTTCTGTTAATATTATTACCTTTCTTCTCACTATACTCTCACTGTTTATTTATCTAGTAATTATGTGTATCTTTTATTGATTATTTTGAGACACCTTGTTTGTGTAAACCTTCTTTGTGCTAGTAGCCTGTGAGTGTGTAAAATGTGTCAAAAATCTACACACACACACACACACACACACACACACACACACACACACACACACACAACCCAGATCGCTATGCACACGCACATTATCATCCCTAATTGTTATTCCTCCAGGCAACTGTTGACCACACACACACACACACACACACACTCAATTAAGAGTTATTCCCTTCAGTAACTTTTGAACACAGATTCACACAGAAAGACACGCACGCATTCATGCGCTGGCACGCACGCACACACACACACACACACACACACACCCTCCCACACACACACACACACACACACACACACACACACACACACACACACGGCAGCAAGGTAACTCTCTGCCTCTCTCTCCTGTTCAGTAATAATTAATGGAGTCCATTTAAAGAGCCATCTGTTCCCTCGGCTAGTCGCTAAACGCCCGTTTAAAAATACTTTATTAACAACGACGGCGGCTACGAATAGAACGACCATCTGTCAGCGCACAGCCCTGAGCGACCTCAACACTTAGAGTTTAGCTACCGTTTGCTAATAGGCTTCTGTTTGGCTGCTAAACTCCCCAAACTAGCGGTGGCACCATGAACTACTGTCTTTACGTCGTTGTCTAACACCATGTACTACTGTCTGTACGTCACTGTCTAACACCATGTACTACTGTCTGTACGTCACTGTCTAACACCATGTACTGCTGTCTGTACGTCACTGTCTAACACCATGTACTACTGTCTGTACGTCGCTGTCTAACACCATGTACTACTGTCTGTACGTCACTGTCTAACACCATGTACTACTGTCTGTACGTCACTGTCTAACACCATGTACTACTGTCTGTACGTCACTGTCTAACACCATGTACTACTGTCTGTACGTCACTGTCTAACACCATGTACTACTGTCTGTATGTCACTATCTAACACCATGTACTACTGTCTGTACGTCACTGTCTAACACCATGTACTGCTGTCTGTACGTCACTGTCTAACACCATGTACTGCTGTCTGTACGTCACTGTCTAACACCATCTACTACTGTCTGTACGTCACTGTCTAACACCATGTACTACTGTCTGTATGTCACTATCTAACACCATGTACTACTGTCTGTACGTCACTGTCTAACACCATGTACTGCTGTCTGTACGTCACTGTCTAACACCATGTACTGCTGTCTGTACGTCACTGTCTAACACCATCTACTACTGTCTGTACGTCACTGTCTAACACCATGTACTGCTGTCTGTACGTCACTGTCTAACACCATGTACTACTGTCTGTACGTCACTGTCTAACACCATGTACTACTGTCTGTATGTCACTGTCTAACACCATGTACTACTGTCTGTACGTCACTGTCTAACACCATGTACTACTGTCTGTACGTCGCTGTCTAACACCATGTACTACTGTCTGTACGTCACTGTCTAACACCATGTACTGCTGTCTGTACGTCACTGTCTAACACCATGTACTGCTGTCTGTACGTCACTGTCTAACACCATGTACTACTGTCTGTACGTCACTGTCTAACACCATGTACTACTGTCTGTACGTCACTGTCTAACACCATGTACTACTGTCTGTACGTCACTGTCTAACACCATGTACTACTGTCTGTACGTCACTGTCTAACACCATGTACTACTGTCTGTACGTCACTGTCTAACACCATGTACTACTGTCTGTACGTCACTGTCTAACACCATGTACTACTGTCTGTACGTCACTGTCTAACACCATGTACTACTGTCTGTACGTCGCTGTCGGGTGAAAACCTCTGATTTACCAAACCGTTCCCATCTATTGTTATAGAAACAATAACAATAAGTCTACAAGCTCACATGTCACGTTGCGACGCAATGTGAGCTTGTAGATCGGCTATTTTCACTACTTTTGTGAGACGAAAAAATTATAAATAAAATAAAAAGTTGAAATATGTAAATACAAGGTTTCAGAAATGCGACAGCGACGTAAAATATGATTACCTGAATCTGTGGAGGTTTGTGATACAGCAGATGCCAAGCGTTTTTTTTCCCCAAGGTCCCACATTACGGAAAACAAAAAAAACTAACTTTTTCAGCACTAGTGCATGCGTTCCGTTGCACCCACACAACCCACACACCCCACTCAACCCACACAACCCACACAACCCACACAACCCACTCAACCCACACAACCCACTCAACCCACACAACCCACACAACCCACACAACCCACAAACGCATCCGTTTCTTGAGGGCTGCATACGTCAGTATACAGTATATGTACAGTAAGTGGGGGCTCGTCCCCGCGTCCTGTTCTCCATCTCTCCACCCAATCCAGGGGAGGATGGGAACCTTTCAGAGGCAATGCAGGGTTGGTTTCCATCAGTGGCTCCGAAAGTGGTTAGATGTTTTTATTTATAGCATAAAAATAAGTTTCACTAAATTTCTTCAGCCCTGCCTATTTAATTTGTGATTGTACATAACGTTGATGTTATAGGAGCTCATAGGATTCTACAAATGCCTTCTAAATCAGCTGTGAGATTGTATATTTGCCAAAGGACAGATGCTTCCCCGGCTTGAATGGGTTCGATTTAACGAATGTTTTGTGAGCTTTTGGCAGCTAGTTTCTATTCCCCATCCCTACCCAGGGTCCATTTGGTAGACACTTGTACACTGTCAGTCAGTCAGATGAACACGGAGGATTTGACACTGACACTATTAATGTCATTGCCATGCTGATCCATTGTGTGAGTACCGTACCTCACAGGAGAGTCCAGAATATCCCGCCGGACACTCGCACATCTCGATCTGATGGGCTCGCTCACTCTCTGTGGAGGGTCTGCCATCCTCTGCCACGGTCAGACTGATCTCTGATATACTGGAGAGAGAGAGAGAGAGAGAGAGAGAGAGAGAGAGAGAGAGAGAGAGAGAGAGAGAGAGAGAGAGAGAGAGAGATAAAGGGAGAGAGAGGGAGAGGGAGAGAGAGGGAGAGAAGGGGGAGAGAGAGAGAGAGAGGGAGAGAGAGAGAGGAAATCAAAACAAGTTTGCAAAAGAAAAAAACCACAAACATTGCAGTTACAGTCATCGCTGTATGAAGGTGATTTTCAACTTCTTTTTTAAGTTTTTCAATCCAGTATCATTTTAGCTATATAACATACGTTTTTCTGAAAACTCTTAGGATTTAAAAGGCATTTTTTACAATTGGCTCTAAGTTAAAGTGAAAAGGGGAGATTTTCAACTGGGCCGTGACCTAGAAAAGGTACAGTACACTACTGTACTGCTGTATGCCAATTAGTAGCTGCCAGTATTGATCGGTTGTGAAACACAGAAGCAGATGTTATGACCCATAGCACGCCTGGGCCTCTGCACCCAGCCTTACCTAACACTCAATATCCACCTTTTGACATCTGAAGATCAACTGCTGTCAATAACATCATATAATAGGCTCTTTTCACAGAATAACACTCTTCCTACTTCCATGCCTCTTCCTTTCCGTAATACCTCCAGGTATTATCGATACAGACAGACAGACAGACAGACAGACAGACAGCCACAATGAAAGTGATAGGGATTGATGTGGTCTTTTACACTGACAGTGAAGATAATCATCACCTGATGTAATAGATGACAGATATGCTTAATTAACTTGCCTCCCCACTGATTAGGGCCAGTGTCACACCAAAACAAAGGTGTGAATGGCAACACGTCAGGCTGTGTTTGTCTCTCTCTGTGTGCGTGCGTGCGTGCGTGTCTTACCGGCTGTGTCTCATCAGGTGTCCATGTGAGGCCTTGATCAGGACATAGTCCACGTAGAACAGAATGTTCATGAGGTCCTCTCTGGTCATGGAGCGTCCGTCGGCGTGCTTCCACTCATGCTGGGAACACATGGACACAAACACCATGGATTTGACACATTAAACCCTGGAAACCAGACCTTTCTGCCGTTGCAAAGAAATAAAACAATAATAAATGCCCTCCGCAGGTTTTGTCTGGCACCACTCACTGTTGGGATTGGATTTCACACCCTTTTTTAATAAACTATAAAAGGCCACTTTCCCAACAGTCTAAATCACCACTATAACATAATAAATATAAACTATTTCCTGCAATGTGAATATTTGTATTCTCGAAACGTGCTACCGTTTAATAAAAATGGCTGAGAAGAAAATTATTTTAGAGGTATTTCATGTAATTAGTATACCTGATATGCAAGGAATAACAGATGTGTTCACGTGCTGAACAACAAGTCATTTAAAAAAAAAATGTTTCCAATTCCAATTTCAGTTCCATTAAAAAGCTGCTAAATTAATCTTTATCACCACACAAAATTGTCCTTTTCACTGTAACCCACATTATCAATTGAATTAAATTAACACTAATCTATTTTTACACGTTTAAACTCAATTATGACATTTAGCCTAGACAATAAAACGTAAATCCATTAGAAAACACGACGAATAAAGAGGACAAACACCAGACCTGAGAACTATTTGTGGGCAGCGGATTTGCCGTTGTGCGTAGAGCACGACCCTCAATCACCCAATGGAATGCAAATGCATGCCTTTCAGCCTTTGTATCCTACTGTCTGGCAGGTATATCTCTTTGTATCCTACTCGTCTGGCAGGTATATCTCTTTGTATCCTACTGTCTGGCAGGTATATCTCTTTGTATCCTACTCGTCTGGCAGGTATATCTCTTTGTATCCTACTCTCTGGCAGGTATATCTCTTTGTATCCTACTGTCTGGCAGGTATATCTCTTTGTATCCTACTGTCTGGCAGGTATATCTCTTTGTATCCTATGGCTGGCAGGTATATCTCTTTGTATCCTACTGTCTGGCAGGTATATCTCTTTGTATCCTACTCGTCTGGCAGGTATATTTCTTTGTATCCTACTGTCTGGCAGGTATATCTCTTTGTATCCTACTCGTCTGGCAGGTATATCTCTTTGTATCCTACTGTCTGGCAGGTATATCTCTTTGTATCCTACTGTCTGGCAGGTATATCTCTTTGAATCCTACTGTCTGGCAGGTATATCTCTTTGTATCCTACTGTCTGGCAGGTATATCTCTTTGTATCCTACTCGTCTGGCAGGTATATCTCTTTGAATCCTACTGTCTGGCAGGTATATCTCTTTGTATCCTACTGTCTGGCAGGTATATCTCTTTGTATCCTACTGTCTGGCAGGTATATCTCTTTGTATCCTATGGCTGGCAGGTATATCTCTTTGTATCCTACTCGTCTGGCAGGTATATCTCTCCTTCTTAAATTCTCTCCGTCGTCATTTCATTCGGACCCCGCCCCTGTCCCCCGTTGGCCCCTCCCTCACCTCTGTCATGTCAATCTCGTGGCGGGTGAGCTGTCCAATCTGGAGTCCCGGTACGTGGCGCGTCATCACGAGGTCTCTGTTGGGCCCGCCTCTGATGATGACCTGAGGCTCATAGGAGGACGAGCCAGTCTCATCTCTGGCCTCGTAGTACACTGCATACTTTAACTGACCCCCATACGCTGTGATCTGGAGAGAGAGACACAGAGAGAGAGAGAGAGAGAGAGAGATAGCTATAGCTATGTAGGTGGGCAGTTAAATTGACAGTCCCCAGTTCATTCTCACATTCACTCACTCATTCTGGCACACACACACACACACACACACACACACACACACACACACACACACACACACACACACACACACACACACACACACACACTCCTCACCATGGAGCCCCTGAACTGTTCAGGCAGTCTCCAGTAGTAGGGTTCGGTGAGGTCAGAGGTCACGAGGTCAGCGTGAGCCAGGATCTCTGGGTGCTGGAAGGTCACGCCTCTCCTCGTCTCCGCAATGTTGGATTTGTCCACCAGGGGGAGCACCGTCTGCTCTGGCCTCAATGATAGCTATAGGAATGAAGATAACACAATTATATACAGGTCCATTTGGTTACATTTGTAGCCTGCTGGTCTTTCTCTCAAGCCAGACTGTTGACAACATTTTCAAATGCTTCCGTGATACAATCTGTGCAAATTTGGGAGCTAATATAGATTTAGGAGTCAGGTGGATTTCCCGCTTCTCTCCCCATTTCCGGTTTTGTCGTTGATGTCGTGCAAATTTGAATTTGTAGCAATGGAAACATATATATTCTAAAAAATGATATATTCTTTTCGGGAACAGAAATGGCAACTTCCAGAAATGGCATTCAAGAGGTCTGTAGTTTCAGAGTCTATTATTCAGAGATTGTGGAATAGTTGTCTGGCTATACACAAGACTACATTTGCATAGAATTCAACCTCAATGTATCCATTTGTAACTCTTGAGTGTGTACAAATGTAACCAAGCATTACACACGCTAACAGGAGTTCTCCTGTAAGAGTCTTAAAGACTATAAGTTAAAGAGTATAATAAAGTTTTCTCCTTTAGCTGGAGTGTTGGAATCTACATGGTTGAGTTGCCGAGTTTTCTTTTGCCAATATTGTTCCTGTTTGTTTCAACATGACTCTTGGACTGCATTGACGTTGGCATTATTCATCCTGCCCCCCCCCCCCCCCCCCCGCCCCACCCCCTTATCCCCCAACCCCACCCTCTCTGCAGGCCTCTGCAGATATTCACTCACACGCTCAGCGACGCCAAAGTGTGAATATGAATTATTATAATTGTCTCCATCTGTTCTGCTCTCTTTTCTTTCTTTCAAAAAGCTGACTCTCTCTCAGTCCCTGCCGCGCATCTTCTTCTCATCTTTTTAATCAACCCCCTATTCGTCCATATCTCTCTCTATCTCTCTCTCTCTCTATCTCCCTCTCACTCTCGCCCTCAATAAACGCCTGGATATTTCAATATGAATGAGATGGCTGTGTTATTGTTGGCCGTGTGCTGCGGCTGAGAGGACGCTTTTAGAAAGCCATTTATTGACTTCCATGCAGGCTGGTTATTCTGTGGGTGTGTACCGTGGCCTATAGCACTGGCTCGGGACTCATCGGTGGGTCGGACACTCATCATGGCTCCCTTTATTGTTTGTTTCCTACATTTTGCATGTAATTGTTATTTCAAAACATTTTCGAAAATCCTTCCCAAGAAATAATTAAAGTAAAGTAATACTAAAGTAATTTCATGAAGAAAGAAAAGAAAAACCAAACATTTAAGAAGCTCACAGTGTGGCGCAAAGCGACGTGTTGTGAGCTTGTAGATCTGCTATTTTCTGTATAGTATAGTTTTCTGTATAGTGGTGATGTCAGGTGGAAAACTTGTATGTCCAAAACAGTTCCCTTTTTGTTATTAACTATATTAAAACAAATTGCGGCTCAACAAGCTCACAAATCGTCTATAGTGCGACATTCTTGCATGATTAAGTTGGGCATTCATTTACAAAAATAAAATAAAATTAAAAATGATATTAAGATGAGGTTTCTGCCCAGGAGAGTATAAACTAGACAAAGTGCCAATCGGCACAGGTCTCCACCAGGGCAGGTCAGGTTGTGGCCTCATGGTGGCGCTATAACAGGCTGTTGAGGAAGATTTGGGCCGGAGGTTCGTGTTGGAGGGATGCAGGTACAATGTTTTTCCATGTGTGCATACATAAGTTGTATACAGATCGATGCAGTTATAGCTAAAAACAGGAATTGGCCTGTTATAGCGCCACCGTGAGGCTGATTTTGAGGAAAAAATTGTGGCATGTCGTCCTCGGCCTAGTGAAAATGTGCGTGTATAATTTAACGGAAATTGCACACTGTGTTTGTGATTTGTGGCCTTTTTTCGAAATGGACGAATCGTGTGAGCTTTGGAAGCCAATCTTAGCCAATCAGGATGGAAGATGGGAAATGGTGGCGCTCCGTGTTGATCACATGACTATGGAGATAGTGTATACCGATTTGCGTGAAATTTGGATAAAATCTGAAGGAGTAATAATATAAAATGTGTTTTACATATGTCGGCCTCCTGGTGGCGCTATAAAGAGCAGATGTGAAAAATTCCAGGCAAAGGTTTTTCCTTGGCCTCTAGGGAGTTGGCATACAAAGTTATCCACAGATCCGTGCAGTTAGAGGTAAAAACACTTTTCGGCCAGTTATAGCGCCACCTTGAGTCTGAGTTGAAATTGTTCATGTGGCATTTCGTCCTCGGCCTAGTGGGAATGTGGGTGCACAATTTCACGGAAATCACGCGATGTGTTCATGATTTGCAGCATTTTGTTTGAAACTGAGCACTCCTGTGAACTTTGGAAGCCAATCTTAACCAATCAGGATGGAGTGTGAGAAATCTGAAAGACCCGTTTCGTTGAATGGCTCTAGAGAGACTGTGTACCAATTTGCGTGATGTTTGGACAAAATCTGTAGGTGTACTGTGCAAAAACTTGTTTTGCACAAAGTGGCCTCCTGGTGGCGCTATAACAGGCCGTTCTGGAAAGTTTGGGGCAGAGGTTCATCGTTGGCATCCAGGGAGTGTGTGTGCAAAATGTGGCATCGACCGGGTTAACGCTGGCCGAGATTAGCTGCTCACGGACACACGGACGGACGGACGGACACACGGACACACACACACGGACGGACGGACGGACACACGGACGGACGGAGTGCAAAACATACTCTCCCCACATGCCTTCGGCCTGGTGGAGACAAACAGTCAGTGTGCAACTGGTGTCATGATGATGTGAATATACAGTTTCATGTGAATAATATTGGACAGTGGTTTGTAGTTGTAGTTGAGAGGACAGCTTGAAATATTATACTTCTAATCTGTATAGACAGTGGTTCTGTGGTATGGAGCCAGTCACATCTATGTCTGTCTCTCTCTCTCTCTCTCCGTCATTGTGTGTGCTTCGATTCAATTATTTGAGAGCATTTACAGGAATCTCATCGATATTCCTCTTCTAAATGCCCTGGGTGTCAGAATTGATCGTTCCAAACGAATTATATATTTTACATAGTATAAAAAGTTGTATAATATTCTCCGCCACTTGGTTACATGCTAAACTAGATAAAGTGCCAATCGGCACAGGTCTCCACCAGGATTCTTCCTCAGCCTAGTGGGAATATGCGTGCACAGTTTCATCGCAATCGGACGCTGCGTTGAGGAGTTGTGGCCATTTGCTACTCCTGAAAACTGTAGGAGCCAATCGTGGCCAATCAGGATGGAATATGAGAAATCAAACAAACCTGTGTTGATCACATGACTATGGAGATCATGTGTACCGATTTGCGTGAAATTTGGATAAAATCTGAAGGAGTAATAATAGAAAATGTGTTTTACATATGTGGGCCTCCTGGTGGCGCTATAAAGAGCAGATGTGAAAAATTCCAGACAAAGGTTTTTCCTTGGCCTCTAGGGAGTTGGCATACAAAGTGATCCACAGATTTGTGCAGTTAGAGGTAAAAACACTTTTCGGCCAGTTATAGCGCCACCTTGAGGCTGAGTTGAAATTGTTCATGTGGCATTTCGTCCTCGGCCTAGTGGCAATGTGGGTGCACAATTTCAAGGAAATCACGCGATGTGTTCATGATTTGCAGCATTTTGTTTGAAACTGATCACTCCTGTGAACTTTGGAAGCCAATCTTAACCAATCAGGATGGAGTCTGAGAAATCTGAAAGACCGGTTTCGTTGAATGGCTGTAGAGAGACTGTGTACCAATTTGCGTGATGTTTGGACAAAATCTGTAGGTGTACTGTGCAAAAAGTTGTTTTGCACAAAGCGGCCTCCTGGTGGCGCTATAACAGGCCGTTCTGGAAAGTTTGGGGCAGAGGTTCATCGTTGGCATCCAGGGAGTGTGTGTGCAAAATTTGGCATCGAGCGGGTTAACGGTGGCCGAGATTAGCTGCTAACGGACGGACGGACGGACGGACACACGGACGGACGGACACACGGACGGACGGAGTGCAAAACATACTCTCCCCACATGCCTTCGGCCTGGTGGAGACAAAAATAGCCGATCTACAAGCTTGTAGATCTGCTATTTTCAGAACACAACACCTGAGCGCAACCAAATATAAAAATACTTTCTTTACTTGCAGTTCTACTGGATCTCTTCTCCACTAGTCTCCCCATAACATTTTAGACTAGTTTTTATTTGTTGACGCAAATAAAACGTCAGTATATTTGTATATTTAGTCATAGTTTTATGTCATCATAGCTTAGTTTATATTTCGTTTTTGACAGTGAAAAAAGGTAGTCGATCCTAGTAGGCCTACATTCCACATACACTTAAATGTGTTGTTTTGACAACTTCTCTAAACACTATAAAACACTATTTGGCACAGTGATGTATTTATGTTATGTATTTTACTATTTAATAATATATCCAAAATAAATACCCTTCTCCACTATTTATTTTATTTGTGAATAAATTAGTCTGTGTATGTGATGAAAATAATCAACCATGTGATAATCTATATTTTGTATTTGTTCAGGGGTATGGACATACCCTCTCTCTCTCTCTCTCTCTATTCTAATCTTTCAGTTTCTTTCAGTCACTCTGCCTTGCACGCACGCACGCACGCACACACACACACACACACACACACACACACACGCACACACGCACACACGCACGCACGCACACGCACACACACACACACACACACACACACACACACACACACACACACACACACGCTATTTGATGTAAACACCAAATAGCAGGCTGATTAAAATCACTCTGAGGCAAATTGTGTGTGTGTTTGTGTTCAAGTGTGTGTGTGTTTGCGTGCAAGGGAGAAACAGAGAGCATGTGAATGCCATTGAGTATTATGCACACATCTGTGTGTACGTGTGAGTTTGTGTGCAAATGTTTATATGCGTGCGTGTGAGTGCACGCATGCATGTGTGGTGTGGGTGTGCGCATGCATACAGGTCCCTCTCCAGTGTAATCTCACGAGTCAGTGGTTCAGAGAAAATCTCCCTCTTTCCAATAAACTCTCCTTTTCTCATTCTCTCAATTTTTTCATCTCGCTGTCGCTCTGTCCTTCTTACTCTTTCAATACTCAGTCTCCTTCAACTCCTGTCTCTGTCACAACTCTCTCTTTCTCTCTCTCTCTCTCTCTCTCTCTCTCTGTCCTTCTCACTCTTTCAATACTCAGTCTCCTTCAACTCCTCTCTCTGTCCCCACCTCTCTCTCTCTCTCTCTCTTTCTCGTTCACCCGGTCTGTCTGTCCATCTCACAGCCTCCTCTGTCTATCCCTCCCTCTGATTATTTTCTGCCTATACCTCTGTTTCCAGTTAACTGGAGCCAAATGTAAACTCTGTAGTAGGTTGTCTGAAAACAACTG
>NC_139717.1:32215160-32257660 GCF_964188405.1 Protomyctophum parallelum
TTGTGCCATGTTGTCGTGTTGTGTTGTGTTGCATTGTGCCATGTTGTCGTGTTGTGTTGTGTTGCATTGTGCCATGTTGTCGTGCTGTGTTGTGTTGCATTGTACCATGTTGTCGTGCTGTGTTGTGTTGCATTGTGCCATGTTGTCGTGCTGTGTTGTGTTGCATTGTACCATGTTGTCGTGCTGTGTTGTGTTGCATTGTACCATGTTGTCGTGCTGTGTTGTGTTGCATTGTGCCATGTTGTCGTGTTGTGTTGTGTTGCATTGTGCCATGTTGTCGTGCTGTGTTGTGTTGCATTGTGCCATGTTGTCGTGCTGTGTTGTGTTGCATTGTGCCATGTTGTCGTGTTGTGTTGTGTTGCATTGTACCATGTTGTCGTGTTGTGTTGTGTTGCATTGTGCCATGTTGTCGTGCTGTGTTGTGTTGCATTGTGCCATGTTGTCGTGCTGTGTTGTGTTGCATTGTGCCATGTTGTCGTGCTGTGTTGTGTTGCATTGTACCATGTTGTCGTGCTGTGTTGTGTTGCATTGTACCATGTTGTCGTGCTGTGTTGTGTTGCATTGTGCCATGTTGTCGTGCTGTGTTGTGTTGCATTGTGCCATGTTGTCGTGCTGTGTTGTGTTGCATTGTGCCATGTTGTCGTGCTGTGTTGTGTTGCATTGTGCCATGTTGTCGTGCTGTGTTGTGTTGCATTGTGCCATGTTGTCGTGCTGTGTTGTGTTGCATTGTGCCATGTTGTCGTGTTGTGTTGTGTTGCATTGTACCATGTTGTCGTGTTGTGTTGTGTTGCATTGTACCATGTTGTCGTGCTGTGTTGTGTTGCATTGTGCCATGTTGTCGTGCTGTGTTGTGTTGCATTGTGCCATGTTGTCGTGCTGTGTTGTGTTGCATTGTACCATGTTGTCGTGCTGTGTTGTGTTGCATTGTACCATGTTGTCGTGCTGTGTTGTGTTGCATTGTGCCATGTTGTCGTGCTGTGTTGTGTTGCATTGTGCCATGTTGTCGTGCTGTGTTGTGTTGCATTGTGCCATGTTGTCGTGCTGTGTTGTGTTGCATTGTGCCATGTTGTCGTGCTGTGTTGTGTTGCATTGTGCCATGTTGTCGTGCTGTGTTGTGTTGCATTGTGCCATGTTGTCGTGCTGTGTTGTGTTGCATTGTGCCATGTTGTCGTGCTGTGTTGTGTTGCATTGTACCATGTTGTCGTGCTGTGTTGTGTTGCATTGTGCCATGTTGTCGTGCTGTGTTGTGTTGCATTGTACCATGTTGTCGTGCTGTGTTGTGTTGCATTGTACCATGTTGTCGTGCTGTGTTGTGTTGCATTGTGCCATGTTGTCGTGCTGTGTTGTGTTGCATTGTGCCATGTTGTCGTGCTGTGTTGTGTTGCATTGTGCCATGTTGTCGTGCTGTGTTGTGTTGCATTGTGCCATGTTGTCGTGCTGTGTTGTGTTGCATTGTACCATGTTGTCGTGCTGTGTTGTGTTGCATTGTGCCATGTTGTCGTGCTGTGTTGTGTTGCATTGTACCATGTTGTCGTGCTGTGTTGTGTTGCATTGTGCCATGTTGTCGTGCTGTGTTGTGTTGCATTGTGCCATGTTGTCGTGCTGTGTTGTGTTGCATTGTGCCATGTTGTCGTGCTGTGTTGTGTTGCATTGTGCCATGTTGTCGTGCTGTGTTGTGTTGCATTGTATACCATGTTGTATCGTGTGGTGTTGCATTGTAGTGTTGCGTTGTACTTTACCAAGCTGTTCTGATCTCTAATGGCTGTGCTACGGTATGTTTTCTGTTCCTTTTAACCGTCTATTAATAAAGTAAATTGAGCAACGTGCTTTCATGCCTGAGCCTCTAATTATCAACAGTTTTCAACTGCTATCTGCTTCTAATAGTTCACTGTTATTATTGCCTCGGGGGCTTTGATGAGTTTCACTGCAGTGCCATTACTGTTCAAACACTGTAGACAAACTAGCATCAAAAGATACAGAGAGAGAGAGAGAGAGAGAGAGAGAGAGAGAGAGAGAGAGAGAGAGAGAGAGATAGAGATAGAGATAGAGAGAGAGGGGGGGGGGCAGGAGTGAATGAGAGAGTGAAGGGGAGGAGAGGGAAAGAGAGAAGGTGAAAAGAGAGACATGGGAGGAAAAGGCATATAGACTGTTTATACGTTGTCATGTGATGGTGTCACTATGTATGACATAAATTAAGCAAAAGGCAGAAAAGTGGTTGTCATTCATCAACAAAATCTCTATCCTCGCCTCGCTCACGATTGTGGTCTTAGTAACTGAAGATGCTAGAATCTATTCAGAGAAAAACATGACAATGGCAAGATGCTTCGAAGTCGAATGTCAACGTTTGCTCCATGAAAATATCATGATAGTGCTTTTTAGTTGTGTGTCGCTTATAACTGGATGTAACAATAATGTTTAAGAAGAAGAAAGCTGTTATCTGAGGTGTTATCTGTTTCTTAGAAACATACTGTAGTAGAGAACAGGAGAGACAGAAGACAGACAGAGAGAGGAGAGAGGGAGGGGAGATTAATAAAACAGAGAAGAGAAAAGCAAGAGAGGATGGATTTAATGAGGAGGGAGAGGAGAGAAAAGTGAGAGAGAGACATTTAATGAACTTGCAGTATTAAAAAAAGAGAAAAGACTTTGAAGAAAAGGAACAAACAATAGAGCGTAGAGAGGATAGTGGGGGAGAGGAGAAATTAAATGACAGTAATGCTTTGTAGCCAAGTCTATGGACTTTTTACTGACGTATTGTGCGTGCCCCCAAAGGCTCCCCTCACTTCACACAAGATTGTGATTTTTCAAATAAGTAAGACATTCCCACACACTCTGTTTTGTTTTTGTTTTTTTTACAAATCGAACCCTGATTTTAATACCGTTGGTGAAATCACAAAATCTCAGGTCTAATGCCTTTATTTTCATGAATGCCTTCATGAAAAAAGTAATTTGGCTACAAAGAGTAGGCTACAAACATCACAAGGTGTTAGCAATAACCAACAGTACAATGACATGAAGGGATAACATTTAATCAGACCAGCGTGTGTCCAGCGGAAACCTCGTATGAATCTGATCTCAGGTCAGAATGGGTTAAGTGGTTAGACCACTGCATGTCTCTGGGGAAAGAGAATCCACCTACTGTAATTAGAATGAGAGGCAGAAAGATTTTGATGAACTTCAACGAAAACAAAAACAAAATCAAAACATAAATGTTGCATGGCAACCGCCTCTACTTTGTGTCCGGCTTTTTTCAAATATTCCATTAATCTATGTGATTAATTTAGACCCAAAGTAGTCAAAATTCCAAATGATGGTAATAGCTCATCACCAGTTATCTGAACCCAACAGACACGGCGTAATCTGTTTACCCTGCAGTCAGAATGCTAGCGTTTCATTTTATAATGGAACCTAGAGAAGCGCTGCCATTTTGGTAAAGTTGTATAGCACATATTATTTATTATTATAGAAAGGTTTACAATGTTCCATTAATTGCAACAGCTAATCGATTTAATTGATTATAAAAAGATACTGAAAATAGAGCTACCAGCTCACAACACGTTGCATAACCCTGAATCTAGTCCTAACTCTAACCCTAACCTCTGTCTTAACCGGCCACGTATGTCCCCGCCCTAACCACATATCAGTCTTAACCAGCCACGTATGTCCCCGCCCTAACCACATATCAGTCTTAACCAGCCACGTATGTCCCCGCCCTAACCACATATCAGTCTTAACCAGCCACGTATGTCCCCGCCCTAACCACATATCAGTCTTAACCAGCCACGTATGTCCCCGCCCTAACCACATATCAGTCTTAACCAGCCACGTATGTCCCCGCCCTAACCTCATATCAGTCTTAACCGGCCACGTATGTCACCGCCCTAACCACATATCAGTCTTAACCGGCCACGTATGTCCCCGCCCTAACCTCATATCAGTCTTAACCAGTGTTGTAACCAACACCCTTACATCGCGTTACGTTACATAACGAAACTACTATTTGCAATAATTTGTAACCTAACACTTTACATTTCCCATTCCATAACGGCGTTATAGTTAACTGTGCGCATGTGTTAACCGTGTTATGTGATCAGTGAAAAGTCTCACCATGCAGCTCCAGTCTATTATACTGTCTGCAGAGTTTATTTCTCCTGCCTTCTGTGTGATTTATTTATCCTTCCAAGCCCCCTATCCTGCGTCTACTACATCCTGTTGTTCACTTAAGAAATAAAAGTATTGTTATAAGCAGCTTTTATTTTGCAGAGGAAGAGGAAGTTGTTTCGGTTGTAGCCAGCTGCCATGACTACTCGACTAGAAGTGCCGGGTGGTAGTGGAATAATAAACAACAACATGCTTTTAGCCAAAGTTCATAAAAACCGCATGCGTCTATGACTTAAACAATGTAGGCTAAACACTTTGGAATTACGTTAAACACCTATCCTCCGTGGCGGCGTATAGGTGAGTACTAGTTAATGAATTGTTAAGTTTCATAGTATCTTTCATCATCAACAACAGGCTGTTGTTGATGCCCCCCAAAATGAACAGGTTACAATACAGGCAGCCTACAGGATTCTCATTCTGTTACTGTCACTGCCTGCAAGGACGGCCGCCGTGCCATTTCTTATAAACTATCTAATTCATACGCGGGTCGTCGTGGGTCCACGTGGAGTTGTTGTTGTTGTTCATGCGCCACGGTGCGCGGCGTGGAGAGGGCATCAGCCTAGTAATAGTATGGCATATTGTCTGTACTCTCTGCACTCTCTTTGTGTCCAGTCCTACGTGTACAGACTGGCGATTGCGGCGAATTATATTCGTTAATAAAGTAAGAGCTGTGGTAGAGTGTGTGGTACTGGCAGTACCACACGCTAAAATGGCAAATGCGGATCATGACAGCGAGATCGGTTGCTTTGGGGGTTGGAAATATAAACATTACTTTGAGTACTTGCGGGTCAAGGACGACAAAAACATTGAGGTGAAATGCAAATTGTGTGGCGGACATAAAACATTGTCCTCAGCCAAAAAGAGCAATGCAAAGAGAGTGTACTCATTTTTTATTTGATTATTATATATTTTACATGAACAATGGTGAAACTAAGATATGGGGATAATATTGTACTTGCAATGAAATCGCATCGCGTTTTCATTATAATACTGCTGGGTTGAACACACACAGTCACAGCCTCGCGCTGCAAGTAGTAGTAAACTGTAGTGGATATAAACAGTGCATTCAGCCACAGGGGGCCAAAGGGAGAGTGTGCTGTTGCAGGAGAACACCTCAGCATCATAATAAAGGGAAAGATAGAGGGAAAAAAGGCCAACAAAATACATTCATATATATTTTAAATTTTGGCTGGAAACTTGTCTACACTACCTTAAAGTAAAGTAAAGTAGTTACTTTCATAATTGAATGTAAAGTAAAGTAACAAATTACTTTTTTAGATAAGTAACGATAACTATAATTCCTTACTTTTTAAAAGTAACTTGCCCAACACTGGTCTTAACCGACCACGTATGTCCCCGCCCTAACCTCATATCAGTCTTAACCGACCACGTATGTCCTAACCTCATATCAGTCTTAACCGGCCACGTATGTCCCCGCCCTAACCACATATCAGTCTTAACCGACCACGTATGTCCTAACCTCATATCAGTCTTAACCGGCCACGTATGTCCCCGCCCTAACCACATATCAGTCTTAACCGGCCACGTATGTCCCCGCCCTAACCTCATATGTTTTTGCTTCGGTGGCAGTAATTTCACTTCCATGTTTCCTAATCACAGCCAGTATACATGCAGTAGGCTCCAGAGCCTCGATTGCATTCGAGTGAAGTGGGTTGAAATACAGAGTAATCCACTTGAACCCAGGTGTACCTTGCATCCTGTGTTGATGTCATGGCCCCAGTGGTTGGCAGCACAGCGGTCACACCTTTCACCAATGGTGTTAGGGGGACAGATACACTGGCCCGTGTTGCCATCGCAGTTGTTCCCCACGTGGCTGCACTCACAACCTGGAGAGGAGAGGAGAGGAGAGGAGAGGAGAGGAGAGGAGAGGAGAGGAGAGGAGAGGAGAGGAGAGGAGAGGAGAGGAGAGGAGAGGAGAGGAGAGGAGAGGAGAGGAGAGGAGAGGAGAGGGACCAAAAGAACAAGAATCAACAGAAGTAATGACAAGGGGAGATGCCTGAGGATATAAATGAGGGTGTGGAATAATATGCTAATAAATAATAAGACAATTAATGTGATATATTCATGAATTAGCATTATCATTAATAGATTAAATATAGATGATCGCCGACCTCAGCATTTTGCTAACCGAGGCCCAGCATATCAGTCAGAGCATAAGGGAAGAACTGCAGCAATGAAAAATGTGTAATTCACACTCTCAACATGTAATTTATCTGCATAAGTGTGACTCTGAGCTCACATCCCCTCATAGGGCATAGACAGAAGATATACGGTTATTAATCATATAGATAGGCTATTTCACCTTCTACTGTTTGCAAGACTTTATAATCCCAATTGAACTCAATGAGGTTTTGGGCAAACTTTACACTCGATTGTATTACTTTAGTAAACCTTTTCATAAACATAATTTATGGTCACTCACATTAATTTTACAATGAATGAAAAAGTAAGGCTATATGTTTCTACTGGTTCTACCAAGTGAAGACACGCCCTCGTCCCATTTCTGGACAGGATATAGAAAGATGGCGGATTTGAAATCACTGCAAAATAAGCTTCTATTACTGCCTGTAGATTCTATGGGCGTACGCTGTCATTTAGTACTAACACGGGAGGAGGCTGGGGAGGTGGTGACAAGCTGGGAGTGGTGATAGCAGCAACACAATGTTGATCATAAAAGAGTGAGCAGCAGTCTGTCCAAATGGGCTACGTAGTGAATCACAGTTTAGGCTCAGGTTACCCCCGTAAATAACGTTGTCATCCACGGCACCCCTGAATTAAATTAAACACACGCACATGCACAGGCGCACACACGCACGCACACACACACTGGTGTTCTTTCATCAGGCCTGAACACACAAATACATCAGTTTCTGGTTTAGCATTACAGGTCCATGGAGGATTTAATTAACAGTTACTATTTGGTGTACAGTATATGCCATAATCACATTGGTGTCAGTCAGGAGCTATAGCTTCTCTTGCATGGCAACATATAGCTGTGTCTTCTTGAAACCCATTTCTCATATTTGACCACTTAAAAACAATAACATTATCATCATATCATCATCATCTGTTATACGTTTACTTTCTCCTGCATGTGCAGTACATAGATACTTTTAATGACTCTGAGCTGAGGTCACACTAGGTTACACTATTTATAATTAGTGACAGTGGAGACATTCATTTGATCAGTTGTTAATCTCTAAGTCTGATTTCTGTTGGAAGGGTTGCTTTGCACTCACTTAAGAACTTTCTTTTTATAACAATGCTGTCGGCTTCAATTCCTACCGCCAGGTCTGCGCTAAAGCAAAAATAAATGCCTAGACAGTCAAAACAATTTCAAACATGTGTTTAAATGTACAGCCAGCGGCTGAAAGCATGCTTTCTCACCATTTTAATAAAGCATTCAACTTTTTCAAGCTTTGCATAAACCCACCCCCCGAACAAACAGAGTCATAAGCCATGCGTGGTGGCTTAAAGGAATGAGATTCCTGTCCCCTGGGGCAGCTGTAACTTACTTTACAAAAGGAAGATCAAATCAACTTTGAAATAAATACGGAAATCAGAAGAACCCTATGGTGAGCTGTGACGCTGATGAGGACAGCAACTTGTGGGAGTGGGCATTCTTTTTTTCCTACAGCCGTGGTCTGTTTTTGGAAAGTGGTCTGTTAGCTAAAAGTGCTACTCTATGTCCTTGTTATGTGGGTTGATGGCAGGGTTGTGCGTGATTTATACTTTGCTGTACTGTGGTGTCGTGTGCCACAAATAGCAGATCTACAGGCTCACACTGTGGTGTGGACGCAAGTTTGTGAGCTTGTAGATATGTTATCTTCAGCACTCCACACCGTCGTATGACATAAATTGGGCATTAACCTGATAAAAGCATGAGACCAAAAGCACTTTGACTTGAAGTAGGTTAAGGACTCTCAGCACAAACAGGTTCCTCGTTTGGAAAATGGAGCTGGATTTCATTTCAAACCACCGTTTTACAGCAGGTAAAACAGATCATTTAGAGGGAAAAATATATAATTGATGGGAAATCAAAGTGAAGTGGACACGTATGCACGCAAATATGCAGATGCACATATACAGTACAGTATTCAGTACAATACACAGCTATTGTATGAGACTAACATATCTCGAAAGGTAACGACCAGACTGCCATGAAATTTGCTGAGCTCATTAACGGCCTCAAGTGTGAAACATATTGATCTTTCCTCTAGCGTCACACACTATACACATAGGCCAACATTAATATTTTAAAATTAGTGTATCTCTTGACCCTTTAGTCGCTCAGACACAGAATCTGCTCAACACATTTCCCCCATGATTTTGGTGACCCCATGATCTTTCCTCTAGCACCCCCCATCTTTCTAGGGTGGTCCTTGTCCCACAGGTTGAAAATCACTGCTCTATAGTAGTGGTTCCCACTGACCATCAAGCTCACAGCTTGTAGATCTGCTATTTTCACAATATTTATCTGTGGTACAAACTAAATGAAATATGGCTCACCTCATACGATTCCAAGTGTTTAGTTCAAATATGATTATTTTGGGGTGTCAGGGCCTGAAAGGTTGAGAACCGCAGCTCAATATGACTGAAAACGCTGAGGAATTTAGAGCTATTCAACAAGTATATTGTAGCAAAACAACATATTGTGTTTGAGCAGTGGGGTGAGTCTTACGTGTGCAGCCTCCCTCCTGGAAGTTGAAGTGTCCCTGGGAGCAGCGGTCACACTTGGGCCCGGTGACGCCGGGCTGGCAGCGACACTGGCCCGCCTCGTCACAGTCAAACGACTTGGAGCCGAACGAGTTGCAGTGGCACGGCACGCACGAGCCCCCGGTGGCGATGCCGTGCGTCTGAGCCTGTGCACACACACACACACACACACACACACACACACACACACACACACACACACACACACACACACACACACACACACAGGAGTTATGGATGGGGAGAGAGAGAGAGAGAGAGAGAGAGAGAGATAGAGAGAAAGAGAGCTCCAATGTTGTCTGCTTACTCTGCTCAATGTTTTTGCTTCATTACTTTAAAGTTTATGGGATCACCTCCTGTATGACTTCTACGTCCTGATTGGATGAAATTTGTATCCTGACCTCAAAATGTACTTTCTGGAACAAGGCCCACTTGAAAAATCTCCAATGTGTCCTTCCATCTGTCCACTTAACATATCATGTGTTGAGTAGTCAGATGGGTGGGCCACGTGCCTTTTCAGAGCATGTTTATTTGAATGACAAAGAGAGAGAGAGAGAGAGAGAGAGAGATAGAGAGAGAGAGAGAGAGAGAGAGAGAGAGATCATGCAATGTACAAATTAAACAGTCAAAAGATCACAGCAAACAAAAACACTCTAGCAGCAATCCACCAAAGACATGCCATTGAAAACACCAGATTCAACAGTGCAAAGGCACAGTGAGCATCATTTTGACTAAACATTGCCCTCAGGAGAAATCATTGCAATTTCAAGATAGCTCACATACAAAAACAACAACACTGGTAATGTCTGGATTGACCTCATTTTCCTGTTTTGCGATGGGCAAATGTATAAAGTCAGGAGGATACGCTGTATCTTCAATACATCAATACGTGTGGTGTGTGACAACACGTTCAATAGCAACTGACAAGGCTAGTCAAGCATGTTGAGATAATTGAATAATCCCTACAGGATGTACTGTATGATGAACAACACTCAGCCTTGATGATAATGATAACACATTAGGGCTGGGCGATATGGACAAAAGATAATATAATGATATTTTTGACAAAATACCTCGATATGGATGTATTGTGACGATAACATTTTCTTTTTAATTGGTCAAACACTGACGTCACCGTCACATCGTGACATGTTGTGAGCTTGTAGATCAACTGTTTTAGCTATTTATGAAATTTAATAAAATTATGGCTTAAATGAATGAAACCATGAAAATAAATATAATATATGGCCCAGCCCTAGTACACATCTTTTCAAAGAGTGTATGAACATGCACAGCCATGCTGCCCATACCTCCCTCATTCAGTGACAGCTGGAACACACGCGCACGCACGCACGCACACACACACACACACACACACACACACACACACACACACACACACACACACACACACACACACACACACACACACACACACACACACACACACACACACACACACACACACACACACACAGACGTCCATGCCTGCACACGTTAATATCACAATGTTCACAGTCCTGTGCTAGGTCCACAAGTCCCCGAGGACACGCACGCACGCACACACACACACAAGCTCTACGCCTATACCAAAATGTCCCACCGCCGCGCCCACTCCACACACACCCGCTTAGTAAAACAGCACCACACACAAAGTCATCATCCGCGTGCTGCGTGCCATCTGTACCCCCGCCTTCGGCCTGTACGCCCCCCGGGGACAGCCCCCTGTGCGGGACCCGCCGCCCCATCTCTGCTGCACCGTCTCCATGGGAACGCGCTCCACCGGCCGCCGCGTCTCTCGCCTCTCGTAGCCAGGGCGCCGCAGGTCGCAGCGGTGGCCCACGAACCCAGGCCGGCAGATGCAGCGACCCTGGACGTCGCAGCGCTGCGCCAGCGCCCCCTGCGGGCTGCAGCGGCACGGCAGGCACTCCTGGCGCTCGGCGTCCCACCAGCAGTTGGGCTGCGTGGAGCGATGGCGGTTAGGAAGTGAAGGGCAAGGTGTGGTTGGTTAGAGGAGTTGAAGCATGTTCAGGATTCATTGGAGTGAGAAACCCTTGCTTACTTACTGCACCACTTAAACCCCAGCATCCGTATTCTGCGGAAAACTTTAGCTGGAATAGCAGATCTACATGCAATCTCTTCCATTTGTTCAGTAAAGTGCAAATGCAGAGAAGAGGCGCTAGTATAGAGCCCTGAGGGACACCAGTCAACCAAGTATAGGGTTTAAGAGCTAGAACCTTATGGTCAAACTGGGTTTGATGATGCTGCTACTCTCCGACTTTTCAAAAATCTTTTAAATTTTTGTGCAAATCTTTTGTTGTATACTTTTACTTATTATCATTATTACTATTAGCCTATTGCTGCTACAATGTCTGAGGAACCAGAACAAAAAGAAATGTACTCTATGAAGATATACCAAATAAAGAAACCTTGAAACTTCAACCTTGGTCATTAGTTCAGAGGGGGAACATTTTAAAACAAACCAAACAAAAAACCAGTGTTAGACATGGATCATGGCATTACCTTGTGGTCTTTGGGGAAATGATAAAATGAGAATTGAGACATTTTCATCACACAGGGAGGGAACAAACATTTGAGATGAAAACTCTGTGTCTTTGTGGAAAGCCTGTTGAATGGGAGTACGGACAGTAATTCATGATGTTCAAGGTTCACCGTGTCGCCACATCACTGCTCTGACAAGCATCAGACAGTAAACACATCTAAATGGAAAAGCTGTTTGCCCACAGTTTCAGATAAAAGCCCGACTCAAACAGAGAAAGGGAAGTGATTCCATCTAGTGATAATAAAACGAGGTGGAAAAGAGAACGGAACAAATTGAATTTTCAATAAAGTAACATTGTTGCTGTCGGGCAGAAACCTCTTATCTCCATATTTTAACTTTTCTGTGTTTTTACTTGATCATACTGCAGCGTCACACAAAAGTGTCAAAAATAGCAGATCTCCATGAAGCTCGCAATGCAGTGCAAAGCCAAAGCGACACATTGTGAGCTTGTAGATCATGCCTGAAGAAGGTCCGGAGGAACCCAAACGTTGCATTATTAAAAGAAAATACTCATGTACCGAGCAGATACACAGTGTGTTTTCATCCCTTTCATTGATGTCCACTGGCCTACGCACCTGTGCATATGCCTGATTTATAGGTGTGTGAAAGCTTTTTCCTACAGAGCTTGTAGATCTGCCATTTTTTTATTTGAATCCAAAAAGTAACAGCTTTAGACATATGAGGTTTTCCACCCGACAGAGACGAAATAATACATTTTGTGCTTTTCTTCTTTTAGTTCCAATCGCACCAATTACCCTTTACGGTCTGAATTCAGTAAATCCAATGATTTAAGCAATATTACATGAGAGGGTGTGCTTTATCGTGATTATTGGCACGCCAGTGATGCGGTCAGGAACGAGGCTTTAGAAGAGTTCCGCAAGCGTCGGTGAATCCCTACTTTTTTCTTTTAGCTTTGGGACCACTAGCATAATATTATTTCATACATTTTTTTATTTGTTTTTACATATTAATAACACATTTTTCCCAACGGTTGCAAAAGTGAAAAGGAAATGGTTAGAAAGTGCATGTGGATGGCGTGTACGGACATACTCACCATGCACTCATCACACTTTTTTCCAATGACATGCTCTCTGCAATGGCACTGGCCTGTTTCCTTGTTGCACCCCTCTGACACTGAGCCGTTAGTGTGGCAATGACAGGCTGCAGAGAGGAGAGGAGAGGAGAGGGGAGGGGAGGGGAGGAGAGGAGAGGAGAGGAGAGGAGAGGAGAGGAGAGGAGAGGAGAGGAGAGGAGAGGAGAGGAGAGGAGAGGAGAGGAGAGGAGAGGAGAGGAGAGGAGAGGAGAGGAGAGGAGAGGAGAGGAGAGGAGAGGAGAGGAGAGGAGAGGAGAGGAGAGGAGAGGAGAGGAGAGGAGGGGAGGCAGAGAGGAGAGGAGAGGAGAGGAGAGGGGAGGGGAGGGGAGGGGAGGAGAGGAGAGGAGAGGAGAGGAGAGGAGAGGAGAGGAGAGGAGAGGAGAGGAGAGGAGAGGAGAGGAGAGGAGAGGAGAGGAGAGGAGAGGAGAGGAGAGGAGAGGAGAGGAGAGGAGAGGAGGCAGAGAGGAGAGGAGAGGAGAGGAGAGGAGAGGAGAGGAGAGGAGAGGAGAGGAGAGGAGAGGAGAGGAGAGGAGAGGAGAGGAGAGGAGAGGAGAGGAGAGGAGAGGAGAGGAGAGGAGAGGAGAGGAGAGGAGAGGAGAGGATATCAACAGTATTTCAAACTTGTGCAAAGCAACGGCATGCATACAAGTAAATGCTTGTCATGGATGGTCATTTAAGGCATTCTATTCTATTCTATTCTATTCTATTCTATCCTATCAGTCAGTTATAGAATACATTGCAGTACAGTACAGACTGTGTTCAGTCTAGGATGATTCAAATCGGCACAACACATTTACAGAGACACATCTGACATTTCTATAATTTCTGTGAAATATCAGAGCGAGAGGTAGCCACTATGCAGTAAAATACTGAGCATTTAAAGTGGTCAGGTGGGTGGGCGTGCATCTTCAGAGCCTGTTTATTTTATTGGACAATCAATCGATTGTGTTCCGGCTTGGATCAATGGAACTAACATTACATAGTACACGTAGATGGTATAGTTCCTATATATATTGGTCTTATATTGGTATTGGTAAATTGGTGTTTTAAAGACAAACTAGCAAGACAGACAATGTTGTATCATCATTAAAATCATAGTGATTTTAATCTCGCTGCACACAGATTGAGAATGACTGATCTATAGTTACATTGTACAGTGGACGGAACTACAATAGGTGACAAGCTGGAGCTGCTCATCATGGCATTGATGTAGTTATGGAACAATGTGAACGCTGTCCACCCACCACAATGCTCTACCCCCCCCCCCTCTCTGTCTTTCTCTCTCTCTCTCTCTCTCTCTGCCCCCACACCAAACACACAAACACATAGACACAGCACTCCGCCACACAGAACTTGTTCTACCTCCTGCCATTCTCTCCTGTCAGAGACAGAGAGACAGAAGGACAGACCAGCGTGTGGGACGAAAGACTGAGAGGGGTACAGCAGATGTCCACCCAACCACGCACGCACGCACATGCGCGAACGCTATACCAAGCAAGATTACACCTACACATTTATTACATGTACTCCTATTCCCGCTATCTTGCTCGCACCCACGCACCCACGCACACACACACACACACACACACACACACACACACACACACACACACACACACACACACACACACACACACACACACACACACACACACACACACACACACACACACACACACACACACACACACACACACACACACACACCCCCCTACCTCCTACCTCCTAGCTTCACCCTCTGGGGACCATCTGGGATGCATTCTGTTTAGTCGCTACAGCGCTAGCCTTGTTGGTGTGTGAAATCTTTTTTTTTAACACACTCTGTTCTGTCCTGTTATGAAGCAATTATGAAATCTGCATCTATCCAACGTTAGTATTCCACATCTTTTGGTTGAAGCCTGTCTCACAACCATTAGTCCACTCATACCAACTACCTGGACAGTGGACACCCTGGAGGTCCCTTATTTGAAAAAAAATCTAATCAAATCTCACTCATGTAGTTTTTGTACGACCTGACCTGACCTGCTCCCCCATCCGTGCTCAGCTGTGGGCAGCACTCAGCAGCTAACATTAGGTGAAGCTGAAACTGAATTCCCCCCATGGGATGAAAAGGGTAATTAAATCGAATTAAAAAATGACACCCGTGTGAAGTGAGAGGCGCTAATATATTAAAGTCTAACTCATGTTGATTAAGTGATGTAATGGTGATCAGTGTCAATATGAGACGTGTGTGGACAAAATTGACATAATATTTGAGGCACATATGATCTAATTTCCCCTTTCATTGAACTGAATTTATGTGATTGGTTAGCCGAATATGCTCGTGTACATTAAGGCTGTCCCCGAACATTCAGGGTTCGAATGTTCGCTCGTTAAGGTTGCCACTCGAATCTTAATTTATGGCCTTGAAACATTTGTTTATTTTATTTTATTATTATTATAGTGTTTTATAATAATTATATATATATTTTTTTTACTCAGAAATATATCTTGGCGAGAATGTGATATGCATATGCGATATGCATATGTTCATGTTGTGTTTACAATCATTTGAAAGTCCTGCAGACGGCAGGAGAGACAAAGTGACACACACACACACTCAATGCGCTTCTGAGAGTAGCCTACACAGGTGGAACAAATTAATGAAAGAGAGACAGCTAATGAGCAAGACAAGATACACTCTCGTTTTAGCTGCCTGCCAGCAACTCATTCAACTATGGCTCATTTTTATGGAATGATGAGCTCGCATCAGGGACGTATGCTGACCATTTGGTTGCCCTACTCGTAGGATATTTGTGCTGCCCCCCTCCCGACGAGAGTGCTGCTAGGCGCTAGCCTATTCCTCATGCAGATCGGCTATTTTCACTGTTTGCGAGGACGCACACACGGCCGCTCGCAGCAGCGGAGCACATGTCACAGTCAGAGCCACTAGACGCTTTGTGTGTGTGTGTGTGTGTGTGTGTGTGTGTGTGTGTGTGCCCGCACGCGTGTGTGTTGGCCCTGTTGGGAGAGAGAGAGAGGGGGAGACGCGCTGCGCGCTCTGATCATGTTCAAGACGGATATCTCGTGTTGTCATTATAGTGTATTAAAAGTAAAGACGGTTGTATTCACACTCAAAATGCACACCTTCCCGGTGGGCCAACCCGGTAGCAACCCTCACCAACCCCTGATGAACTTAACCATTATTTCACTGATAGTCTATGCAACGTCGCCCCGGAGGATCTATTTATGAATTGCAGCCTGGTTAAAAGCACTCGGAGAAATTAATTAATTAGAACCAATTAACCAAATGGTTCGGATGTTCGCTCGGAAATTCCTCCAAATGTTGAGTCCTAAAAACAGGGCTAGGGTACAGCCTTAGTGTACATACAGTATGACGTAAATGTTCCCATCATTGTCAATGGCATTTAATGTTTGTGTTGGCACAGATTTACGTCATATTTGGCGGACATTTGACCTCATTTCTCCATTCATTGTCAATGGCAAATATTGAGACGTGTGAGGACAAAAGCTGTATATTCTGTAAAAAAATTGAGGGCCGCTCTTATCATCATACATCATCTCATTCATGCCAATATATCTGATGACATCAGGGATCTCCATATATGGGCATAAAGGGGACAAGGACTGACAGATACAGAGATCACCAATTCTTCATATATGGGCATATCAGTCAGATTGGCTGCGACGTAGGTGTAAGGGGCCGAACTGGAGATGTGAGGGTCCTCTGGTAATATAAATAATAAATAATTTGGCATGTGTCATTCTGCTGACTGGCATGACATCAGACTCAACCAAATCAGGATCCATAAGGAATTCAATCAATCATGACCATATGGGCCCAGGCCGTGGCGTAACGGTCTGGGCACCGGACTGGTAATCCAGTCGCAGTGTGCCGCGGGTTCGACTCCCGAACCCGACACGGCCTTTACTGCATGTCATCCCCCCATCTCTCTCCCGTTTCCTGTCAGCCTACTGTCTGTCCCTTCAAAAATCAATAAAAGGCGTAAGCCGCAAAAAAATATCTTAAAAAAAAAGAAAAAAATCATGACCATATGGATTAACTATACGTGATAACATCCAAATCAACATCAATGATTGTTGATTGAAATCACTTTCGCACATGCGGGACCAGAACAGGCGGGCTGCTGAAGAGGAGGTACTGAGTCCCTCGGAGCTGTTTGCGGCTCGGTCGAGGAACCATAATCCCGCCGCGGGGACAGAAGGACTTCTTCCCTGATGACTCAGAGCGGCAGAGACAGCGTTTAAAACAGAGCTTGGATGAACACTGGAGCATGGTGTCGGAGGAACGGGTGGAGTGACTGGGGAACCTGGTGCAAGAGCTGTGGATTCCAAGAGAGAGACGTGTGGAACTGCAGTCTCATCCTGGAAGGTTCTGGCAGACGATGGGCTTCTCTGCCAACGGGAAAGGATATCTGCTCCCGGAGGAGGCTCTGTACCTGATGGAATGTGGAAACCTGCAGATGTTTTATCATGGCCTTCCTCTATCCATCCAGGAAGGATATGAAAGCTTTCTGTGCCCCGAGACACTCCCACTGCAGCAGTACCAGGTGTTTAGGCATTTGAAGAGACTTGGCTACGTTGTGCACCGGTTCGATCCCAGTACGGTGCCCTCTTCACGTGAGGACCAGCCCAACCCACCGCCTTCTAACCACCGAGCCAGGAACAATCAGAAGAGGAAACTCGGTGACAACATACTCTCTCCCCAAGCCTTTGGTCTGGTAGAGACAATAAGAACGTAGTAAATCACCAGAAAGACGACAAGAAGATGTAACATACTGTACTGTGTGTAGCTGAACAGCCTCATGCCAATCAGGCTCAGGTTGTGACAGGTTGTATGTTGGTCTGGGCCTGGGGACACTGGGGTTCAATCCCCACTCCTGCGCATCACTACAATCTGGTGTAGTCGGCAGGACTTGGAGCACGGGGATCCTTGCGTGAGGGACATGAAGGACGTCGTGTGCTGTCGTCCGCGGTGTGAAGTGCAAGGACGTGCTCCAAAGACTGGGGAGGGTGATTGTAGCACCCAGCCAAGACCCGACCCACAACAGCCTGCCAATCAGGCTCAGGCCTATTCAGGTTGTGTGTCGGTCTGGCGAGTAGGACTGGGGTTCAATGCGCATTACTACATGTGCATGGTAAAATCCTGAGTGTTATTTTTGTTCCAAAAATGTGTGTTTGCTAAAATCCATCTGTTGGTGGCGCTATAACAGGCCAATGTGAAAAGGGTGGGATATATTCCTCAGCCTAGTAGGAAAGTGCGTGAAAGATCTCACGTAAATTGCATGCTGCGTTCATGATTTGACGCTTTTTGTTCCAAACGGGCCAATCCTGCAAACTGGAAGTTTGGCATCGGTTAACGGTGCCAGAGATTAGCTGGTAACGGACGGACGGACGGACGGACGGACGGACGAGAGAAAATGCTGATCAAAAGAGTTGTTGAAACTTAATTGCATCCCTCAAACAAACAACTGCCCCTTTCAGTTACTATTTTACTTTTGACTGTCATGGAAGAATGCTCATTCCAATGAGACCTCCCGAACCCATTTATTGACTGGGCTACTGTGTAGTTGCAAACCATTTACCCCTAAAAAGAAGAATACTCACATCCCCACCACTTCTGACAAACTGACAACGTCCTAAAGCATAGATCAAAATCGAAAGATGGCGTTTTGCCTCCAATATGCGAGATGCGTCAGATTCCCCAAACACGTGAATTAAAACCCTGAGGCCTTATTAGTACGGACACAACATGTCTCCTGTCCAACGGCTGCGGATGGGACTGATGACAACCGGTGAGAAAGTAGAGGATTTTTATACAGTCTATTCATTACAGCACAGACACTCTCCCTGAACTCTGCTGCTTCACTCAATAAAACTCATTAAGACTGAAAGAAACACAGAGAGAAACAGAGCCAGCGAGAAACAGAGAGAGAGAGAGAGACAGAGAGAGAGAAAGAGAGTTAGTGAGTGAAGTAGGCAGAGAGGCATTGATAGACTGACACAGCGTATCACAGAGAAAGCCAGAGAGAGAGAGAGAGAGAGAGAGAGAGAGATGGAGAGAGAGTAGTTGTCTTTTAATAATTCCTGGTGGCCCTTTGTCATTCTCACAGGATCGATAGCGGCCCTCCATCCCACAGACACGGGCAGCCGATCACCGCCGTAGGAGAGCCATAGATCAGGCTGATTAATCGATGGCCATTTAGCCGGCTCGGAGAGGCGGAAACAAACGCACAGAACAATGGACTATCAAATGCACATTAATAGTCTCTGCCTCTCGGCGCGTCTCTGTGCGTGTCTGTCTGTCTGTCTGCCTGTCCGTGTGACCGTGCGTGTCTGTCTGTCTGTCTCTGTGCCTGTCCGTGCGACCGTGCGTGTCTGTCTGTCTGTCTGTCCGCCTGCCTGCCTGTCTGTCTCTGATCTCTGATCTCTCCATATTGTTCCTATATATCTAACAAAACACTCCCCCTTTTCTGGTTTTCATTATTTCCCTGTCTATATTCTTTAATATGGCAGTCAGTTGATTGGTCTGATATTGCACCACGCACAGCTGTTTGCTGCCTCATGTACTGTACAAACACACTAACATATACTGTGTGTGTAATTGAACACACATAACAAAAAACATTGCATGGATGCACCTGGGATGTATCCTCAGTGATGTATCCTGAGGTCAATGGGGTTTCGGGTCTCGCAACATCACACCCCTCACTCAGGCGACCCAGCCGGGAGTGATCAAGTCCCGACTTACGTCCCAGTAGCTACCCTCAATCAGTCCCATTAGGGAAAAACCAGGGGCACACAATCCGTTGGAACTACTCCAGAACTACTCTGCCAGGGCTTGGAGGTACACTTCTGGCACATGGAGGGACTAGGCTCTGTGGGTTGTCTCCTGTCCGGGCCCCTCCTACGTCTCACCAGGTCCACTCCTGCTCTCACCAGAGCGAGGACCTGTGCGTTGCACCAGAGTCCCAGCACCAGACAGTTCATTCAGGAGTGGTGGGCAATGGTTCCGCAGGGTCATGGTACTGCGGTTCCGCTTGCTGCTTGCATGGCCCTCCTAAAGGCCTCACCGAGGGTTGTTGGGCTTCCTCCTCACGGAGGACACAGGCTGGGGCACTAACCCACACTGCTCACCCGGTTGCCGTCTACATTCCGGCTGTCACCCGTCTCTCCGGTGGTCACCAGACTATACCTGGTTGTCACATAGTCTAACCATTCCTATGAGTCACTATAAATAGACAAACACACATGGGCGCACGCATTTCCAGATGGTGAGCAGTGGAATGAAAGACAATTCCCAGCTTATAAAATGACATTCATAGTAAAGGGCAAAATGGTCCATACTTTCTTTAGTCACGACAGCTCTACTGACAGGATCCCCACTACTGCCATGTTAAATTATGTCCTGATGGGCTGAATAAACCAATATCTAAGATATTATGTAATTATGTAATCTACAGCAGTGGTTCCCATACTTCTTCACGCCAAGGACCCCCAAATTGACACTAATTAGCCTGCGGACCCCCATTTGAAAAGATATGCTCTAGCAGTGATTCTCAACCTGTTTAAATTCAAGGACCCCTAGGACATGCATTAGTCTACGGACCCCCATTTAATGGCATTTCTATCTCTGGGACCAACCCCCAATTTATATTGTGAAATCAATGTTAATTTAACATTGTGTTAAGAGTGTACAAATGGAACCAAATGGACCTGTTAGGGTCCATTTGGTTCCATTTATACACTCTCAGAGTTACAGACCCATAAGGGTCCATTTGGTTCCAAACTATCATTTAGCTGGGGACCTCCTGGAACTCCCTCAATGACCCCTGGGGGTCCCCGGACCCCACTTTGGGAACCACTGATCTACAGTATGTAGAGCGTATATGTATGTAGAGGCCTCCTTGGAACGATGCAAGTTGGAAATTAATGCCCCACCCAGTAGTCTATGCAGATGTCAGAACATCATTGTGATATATGGAGTTCTTTGTCAGGAATGCCCAAATATGGAGTCTATGCGGATATGGAGATATAGGGGTGATCGGGGCCAGAGCCCGGGCAGAGGCCTTTGTGTTCTGGACAACCGGCTATCCGACGGACTCGACACCGGGCACTCTGTGGTGGTGTGGAACGCGTGTGTCGCTGGACATGCTTGTACAAAAGCTGTTTCTCTGTCCGATGTCTACTCACGCTGGCAGTTCTTGGCATTGATGGCGTCACCATAGAAGCCCTCAGAGCACGTCTCACAAGCCACACCCCCGTAACCTTGGCGACAACGCAGACACTGGCCGGTGATTGGATCACAGCTGCGGGGCGTGTCTAAGTCCAGGTTGTCATGGCAATCGCAGGGTTGACAGGAGCCTCCCGGCACGGTGGGCTGGCCGTAGTAGCCATTTCCACAGCTAGGGGGAAGCAGAGAGACCGAATAATTAATACATACTATGCGCACACATATGTATGCAAGCAGTAGATCCTTCCAGCAGCACATCACACTGCTCATCAAGTACAGTCACCGAAATTCCAGCAATTGCACAGAATTAATTTTGAATGTCAGTGTCATGCCTTTAATCTGTCTGGAAGATAAAGAGTGAGACAGATTTATACTCTGGCAGCATAGCTAATGAATGCCCACACACACACACACACACACACAAACACACACACACACACCACGCACACACACACACACACACACACACACACACACACACACACACACACACACACACACACACACACACACACACACACACACACACACACACACACACACACACACACCAAATGCTGCCCTAAGCTGATGAGGAGATGAGAGGAAATGTAGAACACATTTCAATAAGGCTTATTAAAGTAACTCACAGGAAACCAATGTACACCCACGCACGCACGCACGCACACATGCGCAGAGCCCCACACAATATCAGTTCCCCTTCTAAGCCATATTTTATCTAGCAAACCTTGCTGTCACACACACACATCTCTTTCTCACACACACGCGAGCGTGCGCGGTCCCACAGCTCATGTTTGGGTGCGATCCAGATAGCCCTTCCCGCTACGTGCTCTTATCAGCGACTACATGCTATCTGTACGAAGCGTTATCTGCCTTCCTCCACGTCTCTCTCTCTCTCTCTCTCTCTCTCCCTCCCGTTCTGCCCATCTGTCTGTGTGTGTCTCACAGTATGTAAAGTGTTCGTTAATTGAGTGTGTGATACTGCTGTGTGAGAGAGAGACAGAGAGTAGAGGGAGAGCGAGAGAGAACAATGTGATTTGCAGATTGGGTGATGGAGTGCACAGACGCAGCGGCGTGTACAAAGACACTTTACGTGAAAGTATCAATACCGCATGAGTAAAAGTACAAAATAATTATCAAAACGTACTTAAAATACCAAAAGTAGAACGCACTCATTGGCTATTTTCAAATGGCCAAAATGTATATAGGGCTGAAGTGGTTAATGTATGTTTTGTAACTACTTTTGCAAAGTAACTAGTAGTAGTTAAGTTTTCAAATAATTCTAGTGGAGTAATGTTTGCCTCTGAGATGTAGTGGAGTATAAGTAAAAGTACAGAACATTGGAAATACTTCAAAATTTTACAATTCTTTTTTTTTTTAAAGATATTTTTTTTGCGGCTTACGCCTTTTATTGATTTTTGAAGGGACAGACAGTAGGCTGACAGGAAACGGGAGAGAGATGGGGGGATGACATGCAGTAAAGGCCGTGTCGGGTCCGGGAGTCGAACCCGCGGCACACTGCGACTGGATTACCAGTCCGGTGCCCAGACCGTTACGCTACGGCCTGGGCCTAAAATTTTACAATTCTTGAGTAAGTACAGTACGTAAGTACTTAGTTACTTTACACTGCACAAAGAAATGCAATTGCAAAGTCTAATTTATACATTGACGTAGAACAGTGTCCCACGCCAAAAAGAACAGCCGATATGCAAGCTCACAAGGCATCACATCACATTGTGATGCATGAGCCCTGTTGGTAATGGCTATAAGTGTGTGTGAGAGGGGAGTGTGATTGCTTGACATATCAAGTATGAGTGCACGCATTGTATGGATGTATTGATTCTAGGGAAATTCAATAGAAAACGTTCTCGTTTTCCATGCACGTCTTTTATCAACATTTAGGAACACAATTCATCGTAAACCATCCCATTTTAATGGGCCCTGACAGCTCAACCTGTTAAAAGTATGTATTGACCCCACAATTACAACATCCTGCTTTGATCCTCAGTGTGGGTAACCAACCCCTGCCTCTCTTTTTAGACCTGACCAAAAAAGCAAAGATTTATTTTCTGGCTGCATGAAGGAAACAATTTAACACTATCTTTTCCCAAGACATCCCCAGACGTCTTTATAATTACACCTGTAGGAGGTCCAGGGTGTCTGGGGACGTCTTTAGGTCATTTTTAATGGTATAAAACCGGATCGCTAAAATCTATACAGTGGCCGTTGCCAGGCAACGCCTTATGCGCGCAGCATTCACTTCCTTGTATCTCTGAATCTCTCCATGGTTTTGATCAGAACGTCTTCATTTCTGACATATAACAAAGCATCTCGTTTGGAATATTAACCCTTCTAAAGATTGATCAGACTTGACAATACGAGTAATGGAACATTATACCTCCCGGTTTTATGGAGTAAAATCTGCCTCATCTGCTGGGCACTCTAGCGCCTTTATTTTGACAAAATCTGGGGGCATTTACCTAACTATGCAAGTTTACTATGCAAAAGTAATATTTGCATATTGGGACATACAGCTATCATGGACAGCTATAATGTTTTGTGGCGGTTATTACATCGATTACTTTTTTGATTAACTGGAAATATTCATCTGCAATGTGTGTGTCGAACGGTTCTCGAGATACGTGGATTACGAACATATAGTACGTACGTACAGACTCACTCCCAACCTTCCACCGTAGTCTGAAAACCCACCTCTTCAGACTCCATCATGGCCCGTAGCACTTGCCCAGCCCCGACATTTTATGTAGACTTATATCATTTTTATGTAGACATAGCACTACAAAGTAATGCCTAAATGCCTAAATTGTACAGAGAATCAGTGAATTTATTGTAAGATAAGCCCTATTTTAAACGTGATTGTATAACCCAAACATATAGAATATAATAGCCCAAAGAGCCCATTTAGGCACAACACTAAAGGGCAGCGTCCGGCTGCCTGTCTGCTCGCCTGGCGCCAGCACCCCATTTATAACACTAAAAATACTGTTCTACCCACACCTCTCTCTCCCTCTCTAGATCTATCTCTCTCTCTCCCTCTCTCTCTCTCTCTCCCTCCCCTCTCGCTCTCCTTCTCTCTCTCCCTCTCCCCTCTCCCTCTCCCTCTCCCTCTCCTCTCCTCTCCCTCTCCCTCTCCCTCTCCCTCCCCTCTCTCTCTCTCCCTCTCCCTCTCCCTCTCCCTCTCTCTCTCTCTCTCTCCCTCTCCCTCTCCCTCTCCCTCTCCCTCTCCCTCTCCCTCTCCCTCTCCCTCTCCCTCTCCCTCTCCCTCTCCCTCTCCCTCTCCCTCCCCTCTCTCTCTCCCTCTCCCTCTTCCTCCCCTCTCCCTCTCCCTCTCCCTCTCTCTCTCTCCCTCTCTCTCTCTCTCAGTCTCTCCCAGAGCTCTCTCTCTAATGTTGATGGCTTGTGCCAGGTGTTCTGACCCCACACGGTGTTCTGACCCCACACGATACACACTCACGCACGCACACACGTACGCACGCACAATTATTAATATTATTATTATTTACATAACATTATACACTATTAGGCTGTATTAGACAGTCACACACACACACACACACACACACACACACACACACACACACACACACACACACACACACACACACACACCACTATAAATATCTTTACTTCCTCTGCAGTCACTTTGAAATAGGAAACACACACACGCACATATCTTGCCCCTTTTGCCTGCGGGCACACACACACACACACACACACACACACACACACACACACACACACACACACACACACACACACACACACACACACACACACACACACACACACATGCATGTACCCCTATCTATCCTCTCCTATACTGCACACATCTCGTCCATTCTCCTATTCCAATCCTCTGCTCCTCCTACGTCAACAATTCAGATTGCTGCCCATACAATTCTCCACTTGCCTGGAAGAATACTTTCACGCACGCACACATGTACGCACGCATGTACGCACGCATGTACGCACACATGTACGCACGCATGTACGCACACATGTACGCACGCATGTACGCACGCACGCACAGCAGTGCAGCCAGAGAGCGAGCTAATAAAGCAGTTGTATTGAGTATCAAGGAGGGTCAGTAGTAATAACGGTTTGCTGCTCTTGACTCTCACTCTCTCTTCCCCTCCATCTCCCCTCTTGATTCCTCTATCTCTCTATCTTCCATCTCAGCCTCTCCGTCACGGTCCTCCCCTCCCCATGTGTCCCCTCTTCTGCTCTCCGCAATTCACTCTTCAATCTGAGGAGAACCCCCACCGCCCCCTTGTTTCTCTCATTTTCTCTCTCTCTCTCCCATCTGCCCATTCTCTCCGCTCCCCCTGCCCCTCCGTCACCTATTCTCCTTTCAATCTGCAGCGCTTTATTTCAATTTATCCCCGTTTTATTTGGTTTTATTGGTGCTTGTCACAACATGGCTCTGAGGTGAATGTATTTGCAGCCCGCTGAGCTTCCGTTCTCCTTATTATTGTGTGTGTGTGTGTGTGTGTGTGTGTGTGTGTGTGTGTGTGTCAACAAACAATCCAGTTGTTTGTTGTCTAGAGTAGAGTCTATGTTGGTGCCGTGTAATTTTTCCAATGGCGCATTATTCCGACATTGCGCATTGGTCCGACTCGCCCCAATACTATGCCTAACCCTATAACCGCACGCGAAGCCACGTAGTCGGAGTAAAAGGATGTCGGAATTATGGGCAGTCCCCGTCCAAGCTTACTCTGCTTACTTAGTAGTTAGTTACTTAGTTGCTGCGAGAGTAAGGTCTAGCCAACACCAACTCGGGATTCCTGAATCGCTGCCCTCCACAATTTCCTATCCAACATCAGGTTCCTGAGCTCTGCAGTGTTGTCAGCCAAGCTGTTGCACCGCAGCACGTCTACATAGGTGGTACGCCTCTTTCCCCTCCTGAATGACGCTGTGAGGATTCTTTCTGATATGCGTTCAACGCCGATCAGTACCATCGTCTGTGCCTCCCTTCCGACTAGGATTCCAACACCACCATTCGCTGCCTGGGCTGCATTCCTCCATATAGGGCATACCCCATTCCAACTGTCTGGAGGTTAATCTTGTTTGTTCTGTTCTGTTCGCTCTGGCTAAGGAGTGTCTGCTAAACGCCTAAATTGCAGTTTGTAATTGTCTACGGCAACAGCACGGCATTAAACAAAGCGGTGCGGTGGCAACGTAACAGGTAGCATCACGTCGTTAGCACAGCAATTAGAACGCCGCGGCGTTCAGTGACATGCGTCTCGGCAGGAAGCTATAAATGAGGAAGCGCTGTCTCTCCTTGTATGTCCAAAAATGTTATTTCTTTGTAACGATGTGAGCTGCTAAATCGGCTGTTTTCACTACTTTTGTGCGACATTCTTGTATGACGAAGTAGGCCATTCATTTACAAAAACACAACATCAACAACATGAAAAGTTGAAATATGGAGATATGAGGTTTCTGCCCGACAGCAATGTCCTGCTTTTCTCCTTGTACTATCAGTGCTTTTCATGTGTCCCTCACACTAGCTGGCAACATATGGCGTCTGAACAGCACGCACGCACCCCCCCCCCCACCCCCCCACACACACACACATGCACACACGCACACACGCACACACACACACACACACACACACACACACACACACACACACACACACACACACACACACACACGCACACGCACGCAGTACATGCTGACAGTACATGCTGACAGTATGGTTACCCTGCACTGATGGGTAGCCTATTGATCACTCAATAGATGCATCTCCAAAAGCACCAAAGTGTGATTTATTTTTCCCCTTTTCATTTGGTTGTTTTCCTTTTCCCCTTTTCATTTGGGTGTTTTCTTTCCAAGTATTTGCCGTCTAGATCTGTGAAAAGAGGCACCAATTAAGACTTGTGCTTCTCCCTGATTAGTCTCTTAGGGGATAATAAGACATCTACAGTAAAGAACAAGGAGAGTGAAACACAATCAGATTTCCCATGGCTACAAGAGTGTCATTCTGTCTTCCAATGAGGTTTATAAAACTGAAATCTCCTCAGGGATCTTTTTCCCTGTATCAGATTATTCTTGTTTCCGGGCTAGAAAATAGCTGATCTTCAAGCTCACAATATAGCAAATAGTTTTGGTATAGCTGTAAAAAAGGGCCCAGGAAAGGGTCCTAGGGGTTAAGCTAGCATCAGGTATACACAGTAGTTGTGACTTCTGCTGTTTCTACAAGACGGTTGAGAAACTGTCAGATGTGTAGGCTTCTTTTGCAAAAGCTGTTTTAAATTCCACTCAAAGTGCTGTAGCGAACAAACATCGTCAGCATGCTTCTGTTCTGTCCACTGTAAATTAGGCAAAAAATGAGGCCAGCAGCACTGTTAAAGCAAGAGACATACACTGGACGCGCAGGCTAATAATGGAACAGCCAAGCCGTAGTGTATTAACATGGAGTTTCTTGGGTTAGGACCCACAATGGGACAAGGTTTCATTTCTGGTCCCCACGCAGAGAGAAAAGAGTGCAAGTGAGTTTTAATGAGTCGCAGAGAAGGTGAGAGACTGCATTTACACTTTGAGTCACCATATGCCAAGAGTTAAAGTATGTGTCATGGATTCTGCGTCCCACGGCGAGAGACTATATTTACTCGTTTTGAGGCGTCCACATGATTACTAATATGTTTTAATGAGCTTAGTTGCCGGGGTGACCTCTCATTAATGTCAGCTTGGAAAGCTTCCCGGCCAATGGAAGAACGGCGTTTCGCCCATCAGATGTATGCAGTGTGCTCAGGCAGAAAAACAGAATGACCGATTAACATACATTAACACAAAGCAGTGGATGCCACCGGTAAAGGAAATTCATTCGCTGGGTGCTCTGAGCACTCTCCAAAACGTATGCATAATACTGACAGAGCCTAATGTCAACTAGAATAAGTAATTAACACATTAGGCCGATTAAACAAATATCAGTGGTGCGCAAAACCTTTTCATGTCAAATGATGGTTGCTGGTGGGCTTGAAAGCTAAATATCAACTACCAGAAAATATAAAAAAAAAAAAAAAAAAACTGTAAGCCTGATTCATTTCCAGTAGTTAACTTTCTATGATCAATCACATGTATTTTAAAAACGATATATACCGTGGGTTTTAATGGGTGTCATGGTCTGTTGCATTACCCACCATTGGAAGAATTCCAATATAGTTTGATTTAAGTCCACATAAAGGGCTCAGAGTACCACACACATACACACACACACACACACACACGTGCACGCAAAAGTACAGTGTAACATTTGTGCGTATAATGTTAACCACCAAACCCTTCCGTCCCTATTCCAGGCGTGCCATACAGGAAAGCATTTGACGAAAATAGCAGATTTACAACCTCGCACCGCGTCCCAAATGCAACGCACTGTGAGCTTTTAGACTGGCTATTTATGACGAGATTTGGTGGTGAGGGAAAAGAAGGCCTGGGACAAACGTGGTCAACTTATTATATTATAGTATAATATTAAGGTTTAAGTGGTTAAATGGACAGTATGACAGTATACAGTGACAGTATACAGTATATAGCGCTTTCCTAGTCTCCTGACCACTCATAGTGCTTTACATTACACATACAGTATGTATAAAAACTAGACTAAAATGTTAGGAAGGGACTAGTGGACAAGAAATCCAGTTTTATGCTGGGTTGCATGCTGAAAATAGCAGATATACAATCTCACAACGCGTCGCGCTGCACCGCGTTGTGAGATTGTATATCTGCTATTTTCAGCATGCAACCAAAGTGTAAAATATGTCATTACAATGACATCAAGGCCTGTTGATTTAGTCGACTAAAATCATGACATTTAGTCGACTAAAACTAGACTAAACACTAGAACATTCCAGGTGACTAAAATGTGACTAAAACTAAGTGAAAAATATTCAAGAGACTATGACTAAAACTAAAATAGAAATTTGCTGCCAAAAACAACACTGCATTAGTGTCTCTTCATTATCGTTTACATGATCTGTTTTTTTTTGTTTCACAAAACATAACTTGTTTTATCCTGCTGTTCTTATTTCAATGTTATTACTCTGTTGTGTTATACCTTCTGTAATCTCGGCATCGTTGAAAATTATAAGGCTCTGCCCTCAATGTATTTTAGAGAAAATAAACAAAGGTTGCATGAATTCCCAGACAACATGCTCTGCCTCCTGAGCCACTGTTGCCCTGTGCCACCAGTGTGGACTGTACAGTATGTGTATTTCAGTTCCGTGTGTGCGTGCGTGTGTGCATCCCAGTTTTACCTGTCACATCGTGGTCCCGAGTATCCAGGCTGACACCGGTCGCACAGCAACTCTCCTTCATCGCCTAGGTGACAGGTAGGGCTGAAACTACCATGGTTGCCCCGGTGAAGTTGTTGTGGAAGTTGTAGCCGTTGTTGTTGTTGTTGTTGTTGGAGGCGATAGCGTTGTCCCAGGGATGAGAGAGGGAGGACAACGACAAGGAGAAGGAAGACAGGAGAGACACGAGTCAGGGCCATCATTCTACTGTCACCTGGGCCCACACACACACCTCTTGTTCCCAATCATACACACACACACAGTCCTGGACCTGAAAATACCTCCGAACTGTTGCACACTGAATGAAGTGAGAGAGACAGAGAGACACAGGGACAGTGTGAGAGTTTTTGCCTCTCCCACCAACCCAAACTATAGATAGGATAGAGTCAGGTTGCCTGTCTGACTGACTGACTGACTGACTGGCTGAACGGCTGCTGTTTGAACTGACACACTCGATGAATGGAAGGCCGGCTAACAGATGGTCAGTTTACTGACTGGCCGGCCGCCCGACTTTAGCCTTTGGTAAACAGTATGACTCATCAGTGGCCAACTGGTTGGCTGACTGGCCAGTTGAATGACAGTCACACTGACTGAAACATGTATTGATTGCTTGACATTGATTGATTGATTACTTGTAAAACACTTGAATCCTATATACAGTACCGGTACTTGACAGCGAAAATAAACAATCTACAAGCTCACAATGTGTCATATCGCCTTTCTATTTCTCTTTGCCTAGAATTTCCTGCCTATATTTGTTAGCCTAGAATAGTGATGCCAGATTGAACGTGGTAACTGTCTTAATTGCTGTAATGCTGTAATGAAATGAGTTTGTGGCACTTGAACAGGAGGACTACAGCAGCACAACAGCCAGACACAAGACTGCTGTCAGTTTGGCGCCTCCGGCCAGATCAGACATCAATCTGTGAGATTAAATATTTTAAAGAGGGGGCTTAGACATACTGTAGGACTGAGATGATGATGATGCTGATGGGTGGAAGTGGTGTATATTTAACTGTTACAGCTGTACTACCCACTGATGGACTGACTGATAGGCCTGCTGGCTGGCTGACCTGCTGGCTGGCTGGCTGACTGCCTGCCTGCCTGCCTGCCTGCCTGCCTGACTGGCTGACTGACTGGCTGTACAGAAGACTGAGACTGGCTAACTATTTTAAGGGGACTTGGAAAAGTAAGGGACATCAATGCTATTATTACTTGGGTTAGCGGGAGGTAAAGAGGAAGGGAGGCGATAGAGAAAGAGAGAGTTGACAGAGAGAGAGGGGTGTCTTTCTTTAGCTCTCTATTAGTGGCTCTGGCATTTTTCGGAAATGACGAGCATGTTGAAATTCTCAGCTGCTGCTGCCTGTGTGTGTGTGTGTCTGTGTGTGTGTGTGTGTGTGTGTGTGTGTGTGCGTGTGTGTGCGTGTGTGTGTGTGCGCTCGTGCGTGCGTGCGTGCCCCTGTATACTGTATAGTGTCCCTCTCTGGCCATTTGGGGAACGACCTTCCAGCGTGACTAATAGCGATTGGTTCATTGTGTTGTACTTTGCTCTACGCCACTGTCTTCTGTATTGAGTTGCACATCTTCACCCTCTGCAGAATTAAAGCATTACAACCCACACCCACAGAGATGGTACTAGATATGCCACTGTTTATGAAGAATGTGATTAAAACCATAGAGAGAGGAGAGGAGAGGAGAGGAGAGGAGAGGAGAGGAGAGAAGAGAAGAGAAGAGAAGAGAAGAGAAGAGAAGAGAAGAGAAGAGAAGAGAAGAGAAGAGAAGAGAAGAGAAGAGAAGAGAAGAGAGATGCAGGGTGAATAGAGGACAGGAGAGGAGGGGACAGGACAGGAGTATGGTGGGACAGAAAATAGATAAGTGCAGGAAAATTACTGAGAGCACATAGAGAGCAGGAGATTGGGGTTAGAAAGGAAGAGGGCATGGGGTGAGAGAGAGAGAGAGAGAGAGAGAGAGAGAGAGAGAGAGAGAGAGAGAGAGAGAGAGAGAGAGAGAGAGAGAAGGAACACCACCAGGGGGGTTAGGAGTGATAGATTGAGTTAGTTGATTAAGACGTCGTCTCAGACGGTCGTTGTCGCGGTGCCACCGGGCCCCGTCGTCGTGGAGACCTACTTGTTGCCAGGCAGACTCAGCGGGCAGGCGCAGGGCTGACAGTCCACGTCGGACCCGCGGGTGGCGTCGCCATAGTAACCAGGTAGGCAGGTGTCACAGTGGGGGCCGGCTGTGTGGTGAGAACAGGCCTGGTGAGAAGCAGGGGGAGAGAGCAATAGATCAAGCCTGCTATAAAGGAACACATCGGCTTTCACGTTATGCTACTGTGTGTTCCAGACCAGAGATTACAGGTGCTGCCCATGTCACCCCTGACTGAGTGTCTGGTGTTGCTCTTTTATCTTTTCTTTTCTTTTTGTAACCCATGTTTTTCACCCAGTGTCAATTATGGAATGTAATCCTGGGGGCTACACTCCCTCTGCCAACCTGCATAGAGCAACAGACTGACCTCATGCTTCCATCTATGCACGGGTCCAAGCCACTTCTTTTCATCTGACAGGCTTCACCGGTTGGACGTAGCGCGTAGAAGGAACACGTTATTCCAACCAGTTCCTTTCCCCTCCATCAGGCGCCCCGGCTGGCCAGGGGGAGGCAGTATAGAGACCAGTATTACGGCATGTAGTGTTGCTCTTACAGTATGTACGGTATGCTTCAGCAGGCTGTGTAATACAGTGAATGTGCAGCATTCAGAGGTGATCATGCGTCCAGTACTGCCTCCTCCTCACACAGCGGTGGCTCTGATAAATAAATAGTACAATCCTCTGTGTTGGACGGATGAAGTTGACACTGAAGTGATATTGTAATCTGCCCCACCACAACTTTAACTTTACAGTACCAACTGTATCTGACCATTTATTCTGATGTACACCAGATTGTTTAACCAAGGAGATGCCTACTGTACTTTAGAAAAACATCCATCTAAATGTATCTTCTATCTCGCTTGCCCATACACCTATTACAGTTATATCCCAATCAAACATGTTCCTGGCTACTCTGGCATTTGTGTTAATTCCACAAGTCTATTCCACAAAGCTAGCACTCCATCTCATTGTACTGTACGTTCCCTCAGTACCGGGGACTGTCAGAAGCTCTGAGTCACTGTTCCAGGACCTGGCTGATGGGAACATGACATCCGTTATGAAATAATGACATTTCTGCTGTATGACAGGCTTGTTCCACAGAGTATAAAATAGCCTTCAGTGCCAGGCTTGGGATGGAGGGGACATGTCCACATTGCATTGTGGGAAGGGCCGGGAGTTATTATTGACATCAAACCGGGATGCTGCAGTGCGTCGTACACCAGCTATAGTTTAACCTCATGAACCCATTAGGGCTCTAATGTTGCGCAGTGCCTTTCCCCTTATGCCTTTTCTTTTAGTTTTTACCTTTATTTAACCTGTAAAAACCACATTGAGACTGAAGTCTCTTTTACAAGTGTAAAGCAAAATAAGTGACACAGACAGCTCTGCCAGTAACAATAAACACACGACAAAAAACAGGACAAACATACAATGCTCATAAATACAGTACCCACTATCGAAGAAGCTCAAAGGGAGAACAGGAACGTTAACGCAACCAATAAAGACTACTAAATAAAAATTAAGCAACAAAATTTGCTAGTAAACTAAAAAGCAAGAGAACATTTGCTATGCGTTAAAGTAGACGCAGTGTTTGGGAAGTGTGCCCATGGCAATCCTTTTAAAGCTCACTAGGGGAATCACTAATGTTGCTCTGGAGCACTCTGGTGGAGCTGTTGTCCCCGCGACCCGACTACGGATAAGCGGTTGAAGATAGATGGATGGATGGATGGATGGATAGGGGAATCAAAGCAGCCAGTTTGAGTCTGGTCTGTAGGTCATTCATACTAGGGTCCGAAATAAGCAAGGCTTTTTTTCCAGCCTCAGATTTTGTTGGTGGCCCGACAAGCATTTGATCTGAGGTTGAGAGAGTTTTGGACAAGTTAAAATTTAGAACAAATGTAAATGGAGATTACCAAGAATGGCTTTATAAGTGAGAATATACCAATGTGGCAACCTGCGAGACTAAATGTATTTGCCATATTTTATTATTTTGAAAAACATTTGAAAATAATTAAACTTTTGTGAGCGGCTATTTGAACTATTTTAAAATGCCCTAATAGCGTCCCTATCCTGGGCATGTCATAACAGGCAAAAATGTTGCCAAAATAATGGATCTACAAGCTCACAGCATGGTGCTTTATGATGCATTAAGAGCCATGCCCGTTCACTCCATCGGCCAACAAACGTACCGTTTGTCATTGATGCAACAACCCTTCTATCTCATTGGCTTTGCCTGGTCTTTATTTTCAATCTCCGACATGCTTTGACAGAATTTGTCTCGATCATTTCGGCATTTCTGGCAGCAGACGGTGGATAAAGTGTGTGCTCCATTAATTAATTGCCATGTGGTTGTCTGTTGTAGCTTTTATATATTTACTGTATCTATTCTAACATTTCTCCCTGTCCAACCGTTCGGTCTCAAACCACCCGTGTGTGTCTCATATGACCCTGAGGTGTGTAGGGCCAAATGGCAATACCGACGGACCAACGGCCTCCATGTAATGTGCAAACTAGACACTACAGTAGACTGTGTGGAACAGCAATAAGCGACGACGCAAACGGCATGCACGGCATTATCCACAGTCTTTCTTCACAACAGTACATATACAGTACGTACTGTACATGGTAGGTTGCTGACAGACTGCATAGAAATACAATGATGTCACGAGCACACCAAGTGTCCGACCAATCACACAGGATGTTCCGTCAGACACTGGATGGACAATGTCGACGGCAAAACGTTTTAGTGAAAAGAAAGATTTTTTCCATTCCCATCACCACCGCCTCAGTTTCAGTTCCATCATGGGCCAGTCCAACACAACCTTCTCCAGGGGACAGAGAACCAGTTTCAGTTCCATCATGGGCCAGTCCAACACAACCTTCTCCAGGGGACAGAGAACCAGTTCCATCATGGGCCAGTCCAACACAACCTTCTCCAGGGGACAGAGAACCAGTTTCAGTTCCATCATGGGCCAGTCCAACACAGCCTTCTCCAGGGGACAGAGAACCAGTTCCATCATGGGCCAGTCCAACACAACCTTCTCCAGGGGACAGAGAACCAGTTCCATCATGGGCCAGTCCAACACAGCCTTCTCCAGGGGACAGAGAACCAGTTCCATCATGGGCCAGTCCAACACAACCTTCTCCAGGGGACAGAGAACCAGTTCCATCATGGGCCAGTCCAACACAACCTTCTCCAGGGGACAGAGAACCAGTTCCATCATGGGCCAGTCCAACACAACCTTCTCCAGGGGACAGAGAACCAGTTCCATCATGGGCCAGTCCAACACAACCTTCTCCAGGGGACAGAGAACCAGTTCCATCATGGGCCAGTCCAACACAGTCTTCTCCAGGGGACAGAGAACCAGTTTCAGTTCCATCATGGGCCAGTCCAACACAACCTTCTCCAGGGGACAGTGAACCAGTTTCAGTTCCATCATGGGCCAGTCCAACACAACCTTCTCCAGGGGACAGAGAACCAGCAGCATTAACGTTGTTATTGTGGGAGATGAGGAGGAATGGAATAACTGACATTGTTTATAACTGCCTGCTCTGGCAATAATCCATTCAATTCAAACAAATGCTTTCATAAATAAATAACATTCTGCATTCATAACACATTCTCTAATGACTTCTGCTTTTCAGAAATAAAGCTACTGTACATTGCTGCTTACATCTACACAAAATCAATACAGATTACACTCAAAGGTGGTGGGGACAGTTGGGAGGGGTCGGCCAAATGCCTTAAGGGACATTTTTCGAGTAGCGACAATACATCTCAGTGTAGATTGTTTATTTAGTGGAAGAAGGCCACTGGTCAGAATGTCACTTTAAATCACTGTCTATCCTGACTCACTGTGTGTGTGTGTGTGTGTGTTTGTGTTTGTGTGTGTGTGTGTGTGTGTGTGTGTGTGTGTGTGTGTGTGTGTGTGTGTGTGTTTGTTTGTGCGTGCGTGTGCGTCAGTTGCTTTCCACTTCCTTTCCAGATCAAATTTATGCTCATTGCTGAGATACATCCTGACACCCTTCCTCTCTCTCATACACCCACCCATGAACATGTATACATGCGCACACACACACACACGTGCACGCACATGCACACGCGCGCGCGCACACACACACACACACACACACACACACACACACACACTTGTGCGCACACACACAGACGCACGCACAGCTTTAACCAAGGACTGTGGCATCATTCATCCACTCCACTAGCCAGAGAAAACAGTCCTCAGGGAGGGAGTGTCTGTAGCTCTGTCTACCTGCCTGTCAACACGTATGAATCTGTGTGTACCCCCCCCCATGTGTTTGTGTATGTGTGTGTTCATGTCTGTGTGCATGTACAATGCTTGTACCTTTCATGTGTGTGTCCATTTGTTTGTGTAGTCATGTGTGTGTGTCCTGTCTATGTGCATCTGCTTGACTGTCTTCCACAGTGTGTTCTATGTATCTGTCTGCATCTATCAACCACACACCAATGTGTATGGATGGGGACATGCCGTGTGTGTGTGTGTGTGTGTGTGTGTGTGTGTGTGTGTGTGTGTGTGTGTGTGTGTGTGTGTGTGTGTGTGTGTGTGTGTGTGTGTGTGTGTGTGTGTGTGTGTGTGTGTGTGTGAAGGTCCTGCTGTTTTCCACTCAGTGTCTTGGTTCCTTTGTGTCCTGGTAAACTCAAGAGTCTCCTCAGCCGAGGATTTTTACAAAACTATCCGCAACAATTGTGTTTTATTTGGCATCCAAGTTTCCAAAGTTGTTTGACGTACACAGCTCGCTCACTGTGACAGTTTATATGCCAGGGTCATCATAACAATATCAGGGTTGGGTTAGGGTTAGGGTTAGGGTCAGTAAGTGCAGCCCAATGTCAACAAGGCTACAAGTTAAACCAACTGTTAAAGTCTAAGGCCTAACAAAAAAAAACTTTGGTTTCCGGTTGCCGACCGACTCTATTAAATATGCGCGACTCATATTATTTTATTGGCATTTGGTGGAAAAAAAAAAAAAAAAAAAAAAAAGCTCAGAATACGACCGACTCAAGACCAAAAAGGTCTTTGATCATTAAAATTCTCTTTGATGAGACCATCGGGACGCGCAAAGTCGAAATAAAGTTTTCTTTCGTCTAAAATATCACGTGCGCAAATGTTTTGGAATGCGTCATCTCGAGGTGCATGGTAGGCTACTTGAGGTTGTAACTCACGTTCCATTTCCAACATTCTAATGGTTTCCAGCGATTTCCAGGGGTGAGTAAACATCTTTGAATCAAAGTAGCAGCGATCGTCTGAAGTGACGCAGCATGTCCAATACTGTCCTCGTTAACAAAGTGCAACTTTTTCATCATTCACCGTTGGCTAACGTTGTGCAACAGTCCAGAACAGAGCTATACAATATTATGACAACTGTCAACTTGGCTATAATCTACTAGGCTACTGTAGGCCTACATTAATCATTGCCTCTCAAACCCACATACCACGCGTAATGTGCGTTGCCTAACCAAAATAACAGACATACAAACTATCAACATGCCGCTCGATTGCGTGTCGACAGCTTGCAGATCTGTTCTTTTGGGCACACATGAGGCGCACTGCGCTGCGATGCGGAAATTAAATTGCTGTAGTCTACAGCGCTACGATTTGGAAACCAAATAGCTGTAGCCTACAGTGGACTGTAACATTGCTTGGTCAACTATATTACGTGTATGCAGTGAACATTAACATTAGCGCTTTCATAGTTATATGGAGCATTTACCGTGGTGACGTTGATTTAGGTTATTCACCCAGCTGGGTTCAACGAGACCGACGCTTCCAAAACGAGCTATTGCGGATTAATCGATGGGCGTATAGAACATTTAAGCATATGGCAAGTTAATTTAAGTTATATACTTTGATGCTGAACACTAAGCAATTAATTTGTTTCGCAAACCAGAGGCCAGACAGCGGTAGCAAGTTCAACAACCACCGTTCTAATCTGTTTGACCAACCACCGTTCTAACACTATTCACTTTTAAGCTGCATACTATCAGTATTTAGAATGGACTTAATTGTTAAAGCTCCTCATTCTGAATTGAGCTCATCTCATACCCTGGGGTAAAATGTTTTATTATTTTCAAATCATGGTATAATTCATTCACCAGTCAGTATTCTTGGTTTTCCAACTCCTCATGCCATTGGTTGGTTTAAGTTAATTTGTTTGATCCAGGGATAGCCAGTAGCTCTCTGCTTCAAAACACAAGTTCATGTTTCAGCTTTATTACTTGAAGATTTTTTTTTACATTTGTATTTATTTTTGGTATGTGAGTGATGCAGCACTTTACTTTGGTTTGGAGTTGAATTAAAACTCTAAAGTATTCAACCAGTGTGTGGACATTCTATTCAAAGTTTTCAAATGTTTAGCTGTAGGCATACAGTGTTATGTGTACTTGAACCATTCATTATTTAAAAGATGGTATTTCAGGCAAATATTGAAGTTATTAAAAAAGAAGCCTATCCATCATTGCCGTAGGAAAAAAAAGAAAAAAAAATAAAATAAAATAAATTCCCTACCTACTCAGCCCACCCATGCTACCCATCGAAAAAAAATAAAAATAAAATAAAATAAATTCCTTGCTACCCATCCTTCCCACGAAAAATAAAAAAATAAAATAAAATAAAATAAATTCCCTACCTACTCAGCCCAAAGATGACAGCCAATCGGAAACCAAAGTTCTTTTTTTTTAGGCCTAATCAGGTTGACTACTGCAGTGGTTCCCAAAGTGGGCTCCGGGGACCCCCAGGGGTCTTTGAGAGTTTTCCAGGGGGTCCCCAGCTAAATGATAATGGACCCTTATGGGTCTGTAACTCTGAGAGTGTACAAATGGAATCCATTTGGTTCCACTCTCAGAGTTAAATTAACATTGATTTTACAATATAAATTGGGGTCTCAGAGATAGAAATGCCATTAAATGGGAGTCCGTAGCCTGTTGCATATCAAACTGGGGGGTCCTTGAAATGAAAATATTTGAAAATCACTGCTAGAGCAGGGCGTCCGCGGGCTAATCTTGGGGGTCCTTGACATGAAAAAGAACCACTGGACTACTGTGTATAGAGTTGGAACAAGGTATGTTCAGGAAGAACAGACGACAGCTGGCATAATTTCTGGGCGGCGGTGGCTCAGGGGTAGAGTGGCTGGATGGAAACCACAAGGGTTGCCAGTTCAAACCTGGGCTCCCCCAGAGTTAGTGTCAAAGTGTCCTTGAGCAAGACTCTGAACCCCTATTTGCTCCTGATGTGCTGGCTGGTGCCTTGGATGGTTTCCGCTGCAGTCGGTGTATGAATGTGTGTGTGAATGTAATGCACAATCTATGTAAAGTACCTTGGATAAAGGCGCTATATAAATGCACCATTTACCATTTAGCTGGTAACAAAGTGTCATCTCCCCTGCTGATCTGATTAATCCATGTTTACACAGCTTGGTGGAATGTTTGGTTCTGATTGGCCAATCTCTGAATTAAGCAGTGTGTTATTTATTGATAAAGACCGAGCAGCTCTATAACAGACCGCTGTCTAATCAAAGGCTCTCAGAGCACCTGCTGCGCTGCGTGAATTTAGTGCCGTATCCAACATGACAGCCATGTAAACAAACATACCATGTCATTTACAGCTAAACATTGCTCTCAAGCATGTTTTTGAAAACATTTCCCAAATTGATGGTTTAACCTCTTCTATTTCGCATTCAATAAATATACAACCTAAAAGTATGCATTGTTTGAAGGCCTGGTCTTTCTTTACTAGTGAAATGTGCTTCCTCTGATTCAAAATATGAACAGGAATTGTAGTGACCATTTACTAAGAGTGTTCTGTAAGTGTTCAGAGTACATGCGAATCCTCGTAATGGGTGTCATTATGTAGAGATGACACATTTTAAGCCAAGAGAGCACCGAAGTGGTGACAGATCATTAAGGCATTGTGCTAGTGATTATTTATAAACAGCAGCTTCTTACCAGGCAGTGTCCAGTCACCTCGTGACATTCTGTAGCGTGTCCATGGCAGTGGCAAGCTTCACACATACCATTATACAGAGTACCGTTGACCCTCCGGTACCCAGGAATACACAACTGAAACACACGCACGCACGCACACACACACACACACACACGCGCACACACAAACACACACACACACACACACACACACACACACACACACACACACACACAGTTATATATGTGTATCTTAAAACTATTCCAGTGTGAAGTCATTCATTAGCCTAACCTCTTCTAGCACCTCACTGACACTCTAAGAAAGTGACGTGCACATGCTTGCATGCGCATGCGCATGTGTGTGTGTGTGTGTGTGTGTGCGTGCGTGCGTGCATGCGTGCGCGCGTGCGTGTATGTGTGTGTGGGTGGTATAGAACGAGGTGGCAAGCTTTCGATCATGAAATTAAGCCAGTGCAGAAGTAATGAAAACGCTGCAGATCTTAATGGCCTACAGGGTGTGGCTATATTTTTATAAATACTATTTTCTTTTACTAATTTAATTAATGTATTTGTTTTTTTAAATTATGCTCCCATTCATTTTCAAATTAATTATAAAGACGGTTTGCTTCTACTGGTCGAGTGGAGACCCACCCTCTCTGCCCTTCCACCCAATTGCATTTGTTTTCTGGTTCATTCAGGGAATCCAAGATGGTTTCTACAGACCCGTTTTCAAACAATGGGTGACGTCACAGCTTCTATTTTTTTTACAGTCTATGTATAGAACGCATGGTATATACATGGTATATATATATACGAGCTGAGACTAGACTAATGATATCACAGCTGCAGCACACAGATCATACAGTCATATACTGTTAGTCATGCTATTTTTGCTCTGCTGAGTGGACCTTTAATGTTGTGCCTATAGTGCAACTCTTTGTCACAGCTGGTTTGGTTTGGCCTTGAAAACCTGGGTCTGACCTCTTTAATCAGCTTAACCCATTAAGACCTGGGGACGATTCTACAAATGAATTCTAAATCAGTAGTCCCTCAAACGTTTTCGCACCAAGCACTGCCACAATGATGTATCTGGCCACGGAACCGGCCAGATACATACATGTACCGTATCATCATATCAGCATCATAATACCAAGGCGCAGCTCGTAGTCACAATGCAAATACCTTACCTTATACATGGTAATACCCGTTATTAAAATTAAGTATTTGCATCGTGACTATGAGTTGTGCGACCTCGCCTCCTTTCTGTCCAAGTTTATCTCCCATGGTCAGCACGGTGGTCAGCAACATTCATCGGCTATACATTCAACGGATATAACCAAATGGCATGGCGGGTCCATTTGGTTCCATTTGTATACTCTTCAGAGTAAAATGAACACTGGGATTTTCATGTGTGTGCGTGCATGTGTGCCCATGTGAGCTTGCGTACTTCACAGGAGGTCCCAGCGTATCCAGGAGGACAGGAACACATTTCTACAGCCAACGCGCTCTTCTCTCCTCTCACAGATGACCCGGACAACTCCATAGAAAATGTATGGAGCCTAAACACAAACACACATAAATTGGTACAAATATTGGTATCAAAGTGTCTCTGTGTGTGTGTGTGTGTGTGCATGCCTGCGTGTGTTTCCGCAAGCTACCTGTACACAGCGCTTGTCTCCGTGCTGTAGGAAGCCCTGACCAGCACTCTGCTCACGTTGGCCAACGCGGACAAGAAATCCCTGCGACTGATTGGCCGGCCCGTCTCGGCGACCAGGAAGTTCTCCGGCAGGAGGGTGACGCCATTGGCGCTCGGAGAGGACGGGTACACCGGCTGGCCGAAGTGGCCCTCAGTCATCTTCATCCCGCCTCCCTTAGCACACACAGAGAGAGAGAGAGAGATGGAAGAAAGTTTTGTTGTATGAAAGAGAGAGTATGACTGCCACCCCAAACCCTTTTTTCCCCTCCGTCCTCTCTTTATCCTGCAGCACTAGATCCCCCCCCCCCCCTATTCACTATAATTCAATCTATTCTGAGAGGTCGATTGTCTCCGAAAATATCCCTGAAAATCGGCCTCCTGGCACGAGAAAGGCAGTCATATCCCACTTATTAAGGAACAATTGAGAAGCAATGATCTGTCATTAGCTAATGAACTGCAGTTCTGCCATTGACATTTGGTGGACCCCCCCCCCCCCCCCCCCCCCCCCAAGCTCTCTGTCTGCCTGGCGCTCTGACGCAGAGCTGTGAGCAATCGATGGCATGTAGCCACTAATGCAGAGTGACAACTACTGATGGAGCGGAGACGACATGCACGCACACACGCATACGCGCACACGCACGCGCACACGCACGCACACACGCACACGCACACACGCACACACACACACACACACACACACACACACACACACACACACACACACACACAGGGCTATCTCATCATGCCAATAAACCTTTAAATGAAAACTAATTGAAAGAGAGAGGGGGGGCAGAACGAGACGAAGATACCGTATGCAGAGAGTAAGAGAGAGCAAGAGTACCAAAAGAGGAGAGAGAGAGGGGGGGGGAGAGAGAGAAAGGCCATGGAAATGCCCAGAGTACTGTACATTATTGTCACTATTGTGTTTCAATTCCAATTATCTCCCAGTGTTCTCCTCAAATGTGTCCTGTCGTCATTTTTCTGTTTTTGTGCCTCGCCAGCGAGGCCGCACGTTTTGATCATCAGACCAAATTGAAAGGAGCACAGCTTAGCCCACTAAGCCCAGAGTGACGGACAGAGAGGCAGACACAGCACAACACACACAACTTTACTGCTAACCACACTTTTCTTTTCCCTGTGAACAAATAGCACTGTGCAAAAGCCAATGCTTCGGCAATTGTGTGTGTATGTGTGTCCCTCTGTAAATTGGATACCCGCTACTTGAGGCATACTCGCCACTTGAACCTATACACACTGAGAAAGACACACACGCACGCGACCGTGGTTGAAAAATGATGATGATGATTTTGCTAACCAATAACACAGTGCAGAGGGACGTCGTTCTAAATTTGGTCCAGTGTTCTCCGCTGTGTAGGAAAAAATTACAGGAAAAAGTTACAGGAAAGAATTAAACAGAGTCGGAAAAAAGGAAGGGGGGGGGGGGGGTTATCACCTCTTTAAGGGATAAGTGATCATTTCCTTTCCCTTGGGCATGCTGAAAGTTGGATTTTCAGGCCTGTTTTAAAATATGTAAGTGATCTACATTTTTTGAGGGAGGGGGTAAGGGCATTCCACACCTGGGT
>NC_139717.1:32262660-32292660 GCF_964188405.1 Protomyctophum parallelum
TCTCTCTCCCCAATTCCTGTCACCATACTGTAGTGTACACTATCCAATAAAGGCAGAAAAAGCCCAAAAATGTATCTTAAAAAAACTAAAAAACAAGTTCAAGATGTATTCAAATGGCCGAAGTATGTATGAATGTATGTTTTATGATAATAATCTAAATCTGCAAAGTAACTAGTAACTAAAGCTAAATAATTGTAGCGGTGCCTCTGAGATATAGTGGAGTAGAAGTAAAATATATAAAATTGGAAATACTGAAGAAAGTAAAAACACTTGCGTGTGCGTGCAGCAGTTGTAATGACTGGAGAGCAAATTTGTATTTGTTATCGGATTTTTAGAATGAAAATCTGTTAAAAATCATCTCTGTTCTATCAAATTGTGTGGACGCTCTAGGTGCTTTTCCCCTGCTGGGCCTCGAGGGGTGTGAAGCCCAGGTCAGGAGGCCTGAGCCATGCTGCTGTAATGCTGTTGTTATGCTTGAATCTTCTTCAATAAACCGTCCGCACTTCACCCTTTCTGGAAAATGTACATTTCCCATAACACATTACACCAGTTGTTCTCAAAGTGGAGTCCGGGGACCCTCAGGGATCCTTCAGAGGATTCCAGGGGGTCCTCAGCAAAATTATTGATAGTTAGGAACCAATGGTCCCTTATGCAGGTCTGTGACTGCACTGTAACTCTGAGAGTTGGAATCAAATGGACCCAAACTTACAGGTCCATTTGGCTCCAAGACTCTCAGAGTTATGGGCCTAATGTAAATTTGAAATTCAAGGTGTTAGAGAACCATTACGTTTCACTGACATGACGTTAGCATCGGCTTTAGCAAATGGCTCCCATCAAACATGGAACAACTGGCACAGTGGAGGCAGCCGATCAATATAGTGACATTTACAATAGTCTAGTTTCGGGTGTAATAGTCATTTTCCATTTTAAAGTTCCATACTTTCCAGGCCTCAAATTTCCAGAATTCTCTGTAGACTTGTCACACCATATTTGACAACGGAGTACAAATAGCTACAAGCTTACAGTATGTAACTACATGCTTTTAAAATCCAACCACTAATTAATCTTCCATTCGGTCTACTGTATATAGGTTATGCTAATATGTTGCCAAATAATTTCAAGAAAATTGTACAGTAGCTGTATGTACTGTAGTGTACAGTAGCTCATAGAAATCAAGCTTCTGATTCTAGTTCTTAAACATTCAAACTTTGTTAATGTGGAACAAAATTAAAAGCACACATCTCACAGACAAAAATAAAACTAATTTGAGACATGGCCAAAGTATTTGTGGGGGTCCCCCAGCCCAACATGCAGAGAACCCCTGGTATAGAACACTATGTGTACTGTGTACTGTATAAGGCTCATGTATTGTTTCAAAGCCGGACTTATTCCCCCCTTTTCTGTGGAGTCCACAGAACAAGGCTCAGCCAAGAAAACGCTGTGTCGGCATTAATCCACCAATTTATTATTCTGCTGTAACCTGAGCAGTAATGGGTGGGCGAGCCACATAATAACACCACCATAAAACCAGAGAGAGAGAGAGAGAGAGAGAGAGAGAGAGAGAGAGAGAGAGGAGATGGATGGATGGATGGCTGGACGGACGGAGGGATGGATGGACGGAGGGAGGGAGGGAATCACAGAGAGAAAGATAATAGAAAGAGAACGTGAGAAAAACAGATATTGAGAGATGAGGATAGGATATAGATTTAGAAATAAACACTCGGATCAGAGGGCAAAATGGAGACAGACAGACAGACAGACAGACAGACAGACAGACAGACAGTGGTGGACCTGGTGCCCCTATAAAGCTCTTCCATTCTGCATCATTACCCCCAGTTCTTAAAGCAGGAAGAGGAATCAGCCATTTCACAGCTCACTGCCAACACACACACACACACACACACACACACACACACACACACACACACACACACACACACACACACACACACACACACACACACACAAACAGGTGTTGTTATACTTGGGAGGACAGGTTATTGACCGACAATTATTCTCTTCCCTAACCCCATTTGCAGGTCTTGGCTCGTAAAAGACACAGCCAGGAACGCACACGTGCACACGCACGTGCACGTGTGCGCACGCACACATTTCGATTTCTTTATTTGAATCCACAAATTACAATTAATTTTACAAGGAAACAAATATAACGGGGTTGACAGTTCATGTTCACTTAGGGATACACATGGCACCTCCTTCTCCACACAGACAAACTGCCTATAAACTGTCGAAACAGAACAGTATTTGGCAAGTAGTTTGGCTTTGCTTTTTGTCATGCCAGCTATTCTTAGGCCACTCATGGTCAGTTAAATGCACATGGCCCAGGCTTCCGAATATCAGTATGGCAAATCTACAGCGATACCCCAAGTTTGTTATACTTCCAAGTAATGGTTGATACTTATTATTGAATATTTATCTTGGAATGCCTGGTCCATGTACAAATCAAAGACACAGCCCACCCCCCGAATCAGGACCTCCTTGTGACTGGTGTCAACAAAGACAACATCAGTCCGGCCGATGCCAGGGTACACAAAATCATTCACAAACCCATATGGACAGACAGTGTGAAGGTACTGTACAGCCTCCAGCTGAATGTACCTACAGTATAAACTGGGCCAGACATCATGTCTCACCTCGGGCAGAAACTTATATCTCTAAAAACAATGTGCAGATACGTAATCCATATGGATTTTTGTTTTTCGTATGAATGTGTTACTTCATCGTACAAGAGTGTCAATCAAATCCTGCTAATTTCACTATTAATTTAATAATAATAATAATAATAAATAGGTAAGGTTTTGGACTAAAGCTTTCCACTATAAATAAATAAATAAATAGCAACAGTGGTTTATAAATGTACATATAACTGCACACGTTTAGCTTTGGTTCTGTGCACCTTAATGAGGCAGGGAGGACCAGACTCCACCTCTGACCTAAAACGCACACAGGGCCCAAATCGACTGGCTGTGACAGATTGGCCACGTTTTATAGAATCTGCCATTTCACAGCTATTTCAAGGTGGTTATTGACAAGTGCTCAGGAAATTGATTTGCAACAGGCAGCCCCCCTTGATAATCAAAACCTTTCAGCTTCAGCCCTTGACCACGGCACGGTCGCCACATCATGCAGAGAAAGAAGGAAAAAAGACGGACAGAAGGAGCGAGCAGGGAAAGGAGCAGCGGGAGAGGACACACACAAGCAGGCGCACGTACAGTACACACACACACACACACACACACACTTATTCACATTCAGTGGATGTCCATACACTAGGGCTGCAACGATTCATCGTAATCGAATCGATTATTCAATTAGTTGTCAACTAATTTAGTAATCGATTAATCAAATTATTTTGCAATTTATCATAGGTGATTTCCATGCACTTAACCATAGTTTTTCCAGTGTTAAGAAGTGAGCCATCTCTCTTCCCTTACAATCTGATGATAGTTGCACAGTAGCGACTGCAAAGCAAAATATGACACATAGCGATTATAATATCAAGAACAAGAACAATATTTATTTTTAAATTACCTTGTGTATTTGAGTTCAGAAGAGTACTGTACTTCTAGACTGACACATGTGTAGCTATTCTTTAATCAAATGTATGCAGTCAGAATAAGCCTAAAGACACCATGAGTTGCTTTAATTCATTTTAATTTAGTTTGTCTTTTATTTGAATAGCAGCCTAATCATAGCTAAATAAGTGTCATAATCCGATTAATCGTTTCAATAATCGGCAGATGAATCGATTATGAAAATAATCATTAGTTGCATGGGGTATTGCCACATTTTAACATGGGGGTATTGCCACATTTTAACATGGGGTATTGCCACATTTTAACATGGGGTATTGTCACATTTTAACATGGGGTATTGTCACATTTTAACATGGGGTATTGCCACATTTTAACATGGGGTATTGCCACATTTTAACATGGGGTATTGCCACATTTTAACATGGGGTATTGTCACATTTTAACATGGGGTATTGTCACATTTTAACATGGGGTATTGTCACATTTTAACATGGGGTATTGTCACATTTTAACATGGGTAATTGCCACATTTTAACATGGGGTATTGTCACATTTTAACATGGGGTATTGCCACATTTTAACATGGGGTTTTGTCACATTTTAACCGTTTCTCTGCGGGAACGGGAGATTCACGTGGTTCGATTCCCAGCGCTCCGATGCGGGAAAGGGAGATTTACGTTTACTGTATGTTTTTATTGATAACTTTCAATCGCCTTTCTACACACCCGAGCACTTTACCTACTAGCATTGGATGGTAGCACAACACTCCGATCACGTGATCACAAAAAAAAGAAAAAGATGTCTCTTCCCCCTCCCTTCCTGAAACTCAGGACGGGAGGGGCTCAAATGCTCACTATCACACAATGGCGGCCCCCATTGCGAGCGTAGCTACTACAGTAGCTAGCCCTTAGCCAGATCACATTTCATGACATCCGATCGTATCTAGCTAGGCAGAGCTGTTTCAAGAACAATATTTATTTTTAAATTACCTTGTGTATTTGAGTTCAAAAGAGTACTGTTCCTTCTAGACTAACACATGTGTAGCTATTCTTTAATCAAATGTATGCAGTCAGAATAAGCCTAAAGACACCATGAGTTGCTTTAATGAATTAAAATTTAGTTTGATTTTATTTGCAGCCTAATCATAGCTTAATAAGTGTCATAATCCGAATAATCGGCAGATGAATCGATTATGAAAATAATCGTTAGTTGCAGCCCTACCATACACATATCAATGCGTAGGCACAAAGTGTCTAGAACACGCACGCACACACAATAGAAGTGTGTAGGAGGCCTGTGAGAGGTCGATATGCCCGTTATTAAACCTATTAGCAGACATCACAGACCAGTCCTCCTATAATTATCAAATAAGAAAGAAAAATGCACACAGTACAGTATATCATTTAGAGATACCGTTGCTGTCAACCATGCATGCAAAATCCTTGGATCTCCATATTTTTGTCTTTATTTTTCCACTTTCTGAAAGAAAAGCTGCTTCAAAAATATTTTTGCATGCTTTCTTTTTCCAGCTTCTTCCTAGCTGAATGTCATTTTTCTCAAACCTTTCTTTCTCTCTGGACATTAGATTCTTTACACTCCTAAAAATATACAGAACAGGCATTAGAGTTCTCAAATTCTGCCCTAAGAAGACCCTAGCCAACCCGACCCAACGTCTTCGGGACGGGCCTTCATTTTCATGCCTGTTGAGAACTCTATCATAGGCAGTCTTTCTGCTAAAAAAGCCAATCTCCAGCTCCCAACACGTCATGACACAAAAGTTCAGCTATAGAGATTTGGTGTAGAGCGGAAAAGGAGGGGACCATGGACAGAGCCGTTTGTATAGGGTTAAAGAGAGCGAGAGAGGACTAAAGACACGAGAAGACAAAAGAGTGTAAAAGTAAGTCTAGAAAAGACAGATCATGGTTATTTTCCACAGAGCAGCAGGGTCATCGCCTTCGGAATGAAGAAATTCAGCCTGAGACCAAATACTTCCTTTGTCACAGTGGTAACAGCAGGGGCACCATCAGTTACTTACACTTGAAACACAATACTTTTTTTAAATACAGAAAGGATGTTAGAAATGTATTTGTCTTAGGGCTACATTGGTACTCATTACTTTGAAGGTATCGGATTAAAGCCTTACCAAGTAGCATGGTGAAACATTACTTGGCAATGAATCTCTACATTCCCATATGTACGTTTTTGTTTGTTTTTACATATAGCAAAACACCACAGAAATACAAAGAGGACAAAAAGATACCATCTTTCAGGAAATGAAAAGAACAGATTGTCACCAAATCCTCTGAAAACAAACTCCCTCTCTCTCTCTCTCACACACACACACACACACACACACACACACACACACACACACACACAGTTGTTGTTCTTTTGATTGGCTCCAGATGGACCAGGAGACAGTAGACTGAGTAGAGTGCAGCAAAACACTGACCCCGAGTGTGTGTGTGTGTGTGTGTGTGTGTGTGTGTGTGTGTGTGTGTGTGTGTGTGTGTGTGTGTGTGTGTGTGCGTGCGTGCGTGTGCGTGCGAGCGAACGTTTGTGCGTGTATTGTCTCTCGTATTTGTGCACGTGATTGATGTGATGTTGTGAGAGGAATGCATAAAGCACACACGCCCATGAGCCCAAATCCATCCAACAATGTCCTCTTTGTAGCACACAGCTTTCCAAACTCCATCATTTCACTACAGTGTTTATGAGAAGACGAGCCAAGACATGGTGTCACCGAGACACATATTTATTGGAGACATTATACATCCGCCCAATGGAGCTCACTCACATCCAGTGTGCATCAACAGCAACCCCAAGAGAGACAGAACACCACTGTATATCCTAGCACACTGGTTCTCCAAAACCTGTTCGGCTGTGACACCTATTTCCCTAGAATGGCACTAAAAACAACAAATGCCCCATTTAAAACATATTGCTGCAGAACAAGCAGAGAATGAAATTGGTGAAACTGTGAAACCATTTTAAACCAATAGATCTCTGCCGCCTTAGCTCAAGCTCAAAATGACACAAACATACAGTTTGAGGTGTTCCGATAACGATACCAGTATCGGAAAAAGCTGCCGGCCTGCCGATACTGCTTACAATTATTTTATCGGTATCGGTAGCGAGTATGATTGAGTATTTTTTAACAGTCATATTTTGTCAGTTTGTGGTGCGTTGTAAGCTTGTAGATCAGAACAAAACTATTCATAAGTTCCAATAATGTTCAATGCCAAAAACACAATTAAATTGTTCATCGCAATTGACAACTGAAAATTTGTAATCGTGACAGCATACAGGAATTCCTGTTTCCTTCCCCACCAAAAACACATGCCTTTTGGAGCTTAGTTGGAGCTGGTCCCTGGGCGCTGCTTAGTGCACTGGCTACCCACTGCTAACTGTGGAGGACATATCCTCACAGATCAATAAAGTGTAACTTTACTATAAAAAAGAAAATCCTCTACTTCAACAGAAGAAGTTTTCCCCCCATTCTCAGTTTTATACTACACTGGAATGTGTCACTATAAACATTCGGTATGTAGTGGAGCAAATTACTGAAACTATCGTTCACTTGATGGTACAAGCACCAAATTTGGTACACAAGTGCTTCAGAACCTACTCTCTCAGAAAAGTACGTTGTCCACCATTTTTCAAGATGGTCGCCAAATGAAAAGGGCCTTTTGTGGCGGTTCTGGACAACCGTGGGTCCGACCAACTCGAGACCGGGCACTGCACTCCCTGTGGGTGTGTGGAACGTGTGTGTCGAATTTGAAGTCGGTGGGGCAAACGGTTCTCGGGTTATGTGGATTACAGATGTACAGACACACACAGACTTGAATATATGTCAATAGGCAATGCCCATTGTTTTTTTTTTTAGATGATGGGTAAGAAGAGAGAGATGTGATGTCAGGTGGTGTCGGCTAAGAAGTGGTCAGGGCTATATGAGATGTACAGTAAGTGCAAAGAGAGATGGTGAGGGAGGGAGAAAATTATTTGTACCAATTGACCAGACAGTAGACAGTAGTGTAACAGGTTAAGGTGAGTATAGAGATGGAAATGTTCTAGCAAGTGAAGCCAGTGTATTGAGAATATGGGACATATGTGTCAGGAGTTATTTGTGACAGAAGGCTACCAGTGAGAGGGAAGATGTATACGATGGTAGTGAGACCAGCCATGCCGTACGGTTGGAAACGGTGGCACTGATGAAAAGGAGGCACAGCTGGAGGTGGCAGAATTAAGGATGCTATGGTTCTCATTAGGAGTGAAAAGGAAGGACATTATCAGAAATGACTAAATTAGAGGATCAGCCCAGGTTAGAAGGTTTGGGGATAAAGCAAGAGAGGTGAGGTTGAGATGGTTTAGACATGTGAAAAGGAAATTGCGGTACAGTACGGTATCGTACAGTACAGTACAGTACGGTACAGTACAGTATGATGCCGTACAGTATTATACAGTATGGTACAGTACATCACAAAGGCATAGCCAAATACATGCTGAAATGCAAAACCAGTCTAATTTTGGTGGCCATCTTGAAATATCACCGCCATATTGGATTTTTGGATGGCTCGGTTTAAAAAGTTAAAGAGTTGACCAAAGGAATGTTCACGGCAAATGTGTCACCAAGCGAACAACCGTTCCAATGATCTGCTAATTGCACAAATTCTGTGTGTCTGTACGTCTGTAATCCACGTAACTCGAGAACCGTTCGCCCCACCGACTTCAAATTCGACATACACGTTCCACACACCCACAGGGAGTGCAGTGCCCGGTCTCGAGTCTGTCGGACCCACGGTTGTCCAGAACCGCCACAAAAGGCCTTTTTCATTTGGCGGCCATCTTGAAAAATGGTGTCCATTTAGTTTTTTCAAGTGGACAACGTACTTTTCTGAGAGAGTAGGTTCCGAAGCACTCGTGTGACAATTTTGGTGCTTGTACCATCAAGTGAACGATTCTTATGATATATTGACTTACTTTGCTCCACTAATGATCCATGTGTACAGTATGTGTGTACAATATGTGTGTAGTATGTGCGCACTGCGGTGTGTGAGTATATGTATTCAAATGTATGCACAGTCTATACCAGTATGACGCCTGCAGGCGAGAAGCGACCTCGGCGAGGTCGCGTGCACTGGCCATATATGGAGTGTGTCTTGAGTGTACAGGGTTTGATGAGGTCAGATCAACATATGGAATGTCAGAACAGGTCAGCTCCATATATGGAGATCTAACTCAAGACACTGCAGTGGACAGGTACAGTCAAAAGGGACAAGGATAATAGAGCATGCACCTCCACTCTAGCCCAATTGCTGGACAAAAGGCAGTACAAGAGAAAAATCAGTGGAGCTGAGTTTTTCATACCGGACTCTATTTTTTCCTCCATCAGTCAAAAGGGAGACATCGAAGAGGAAGGATGGATGGGGAAGGATCAACACATGGAATGTCAGAAAAGGTTCTGACATTCATATCCATAATACTAATATTGATGACATCAGGGATCTCCATATATGGGCTTAATTGCGACAGCAGGTCACATTTATTTACTATGATATGATCCCTGATTTACTATCATCCCTGATGTCATAGTGATGTCACGAGACCTGGGCACTATATATGGGGGCTTTCCCCATGTATGGGGATTTTGAGTGACGGAAAACGCAAGTTGTGTGTAGTATGTTTGTGTGTGCAGTCTTATTCTGTCAAAGTGTCATGTGCCAATGTGCGTGGTGTGTGTTTAAATATTGAGGTAGGTGTGAGGGATGCTATGTACGTGTGTTCTGCAAAGTACATTGATTTTCCTGAAGATATTGCCAGTATTAGGGGTAGGAATCAAACTTGGCATTGTTGTACCTACCTACTCCTTTCCTGTAATGTAACCATGCATATATAATACTATACAGAAGGAATTTTTGTAAAGTAACCTGAATATTTCAGCAACCGATTTGATTGATAAATAGTGTGATGCCATAAGATCTTTTTGTAAAGCTAAATAAAAACAAATTAATCTTTGGTCAGCTAGAAAGACAGAGGTAGAGCTACAGTTCACCATGCACAGGCTTTAGTTTAGAAGCATTCTCATCAAAACGTTGAGTGCTGGTTATTGTGACGAATGAAAGATCTTGAAATGGCTTTTCCAAACTGTGTGTATGAACTCATTTCTCTCTCCTCCCTCTCTCGTTTCAGCCATTATCAAGCTGCTGAGCTGTGACTTCTCACAAAGAACAATATTGTGTGTGTATGTGTGTGTGTGTGTGTATGTGTGTGCACACATGTGTGCGTGCGTGCAAAGGAATTGGTTTTCAATGACTTAGGTAGCAACATGGTCCTGCTCTCTTAAAAGATGAATCCCCCCCCTCTGCCCCTTTAGTCCAGTACCTGCCTGTAGACCCTATCGCAATTTGGTGTTGGGGGAATTTCTCACTTGAACTAAGTCAATGGGTCCCTAGACATGAAAGATCAATGAGGTGCTTGTCCGCCATAGTGCCACGAATGGCGCAATGGCCACATCAAAAATGGCCGCCATCGGCTATGATGAAAATCCAACCTTTTTGTTTTTTAGTGTTTAAGCACATGTAATACATTCATTTTGACTAATTGTGGTGTGTGGAATTCATTTCTGATATTGTTTTGATGATTTGGGGTGATTTTGACCTTGAAAGGTCATAGTCAAGGTCATTTTGCTATTCCACAGACCTTGGCCATAACTTGTCCATTTTTAGGAGTAAGAACAGGAACAATAAGTCTATTTCAACTAAATCTGACTCTTAAAATTAATTTCTGATATTGTTTTGACCATTAGGGATCATCCTGTCATTGAATTATTGATGTTAATGTCATTTTTCAATAATTCGATTATGATTCTTTAGTCGCTTTTACTATATATTTTCATGATTTGTTTTCTTTACATAAACAAAATACATGGGCATGAGAAAAACAACAACAGCACCATATGTGCGGTGTGAATAAGCCCATTGTACAAAATACTCTGTCCATGGCCCAAATGAGCCAATTCATTGCTATGGCAACCCCATAGTGGAGGTAAGTCAATATATCATAAGAATCGTTCACTTGATGGTACAAGCACCAAATTTGGTACACAAGTGCTTCAGAACCTACTCTCTCAGAAAAGTACGTTGTCCACTTGAAAAAACTAAATGGCCACCATTTTTCAAGATGGCCGCCAAATGAAAAGGGCCTTTTGTGGCAGTTCTGGACAACCGTGGGTCCGACCAACTCGAGACCGGGCACTGCACTCCCTGTGTGTGTGTGTGGAACGTGTGTGTCGAATTCGGGGAAGTCGGTGGGGCAAACGGTTCTCGGGTTACATGGATTACAGATGTACAGACACACACAGACTTGAATATATGTCAATGGGCAATGCCCATTGGGGTTTTTTTTAGATGATGGGTAAGAAGAGAGAGATGTGATGTCAGGTGGTGTGGGCTAAGAAGTGGTCAGGGCTAAGATAAAGTATATGAGATGTACAGTAAGGGCAAAGAGAGATGGTGAGGGAGGGAGAAAATGATTTGTACCAATTGACCAAACAGTAGACAGTAGTGTATCACGTTAAGGTGAGTATAGAGATGGAAATGTTCTAGCAAGTGAAGCCAGTGTATTGAGAATATGGGACATATGTGTCAGGAGTTATTTGTGACAGAAGGCTACCAGTGAGAGGGAAGATGTATACGATGGTAGTGAGACCAGCCATGCCGTACGGTTGGAAACGGTGGCACTGATGAAAAGGAGGCACAGCTGGAGGTGGCAGAATTAAGGATGCTATGGTTCTCATTAGGAGTGAAAAGGAAGGACATTATCAGAAATTACTGAATTAGAGGATCAGCCCAGGTTAGAAGGTTTGGGGATAAAGCAAGAGAGGTGAGGTTGAGATGGTTTAGACATGTGAAAAGGAGGGATGAGGGTACATTGGGAGAAGGATGCTGAAGATGTAGCTGCCAGGTAAGAGGATGGCCAAAGACAAGGGGATGCTGTGAGAGATGACATGAAGGTGGCAGGTCACAGAGGAAGATGTAGAAAACAAAACCAAAAGGGGTCCTCCCCTTTTCCCTGTGCGTGCACACACACACACACACACACACACACACACACACACACACACACACACACACACACACACGGTACTCTACAGTACACTACAGTATGTTACAGTACAGTATGGTAAAGTACAGTAACGTGCGGTACGGCATGGTACAGTATGATACCATAAGGTATGGTACAGTACAGTATGATGCCGTACAGTACAGTAAGGTACAGTATGGTACAGTATGGTACCATGCAGTACGGTACAGTACAGTACAGTACAGTACAGTATTGTACAGTATGATACCATATAGTAAGGTACAGTATGGTACAGTATGGTACCATGCAGTACGGTACAGTACAGTACAGTATTGTACAGTATGATACCATACAGTAAGGTACGGTACGGTATGGTATCATACTGTACCTTACTGTACTGTACGGCATCATACTGTACTGTACCATACCTTATGGTATCATACTGTACCATGCCGTACCGCACGTTACTGTACTTTACAATACTGTACTGTAACATACTGTAGTGTACTGTACAGTACCGTGTGTGTGTGTGCACGCACAGGGAAAAGGGGAGGACCCCTTTTGGTTTTGTTTTCTACATCTTCCTCTGTGACCTGCCACCTTCATGTCATCTCTCACAGCATCCTTAAACCTCGTCTTTGGCCATCCTCTTACCTGGCAGCTACATCTTCAGCATCCTTCTCCCAATGTACCCTCATCCCTCCTTTTCACATGTCTAAACCATCTCAACCTCACCTCTCTTGCTTTATCCCCAAACCTTCTAACCTGGGCTGATCCTCTAATTTAGTCATTTCTGATCAAGTCCTTCCTTTTCACTCCTAATGAGAAGCATAGCATCCTTAATTCTGCCACCTCCAGCTGTGCCTCCTTTTCATCAGTGCCACCGTTTCCAACCGTACGGCAAATAACTCCTGACACATATGTCCCATATTCTCAATACACTGGCTTCACTTGCTAGAACATTTCCATCTCTATACTCACCTTAACCTGTTACACTACTGTCTACTGTTTGGTCAATTGGTACAAATAATTTTCTCCCTCCCTCACCATCTCTCTTTGCACTTACTGTACATCTCATATACTTTATCTTAGCCCTGACCACTTCTTAGCCCACACCACCTGACATCACATCTCTCTCTTCTTACCCATCATCTAAAAAAAACCCCAATGGGCATTGCCCATTGACATATATTCAAGTCTGTGTGTGTCTGTACATCTGTAATCCATGTAACCCGAGAACCGTTTGCCCCACTGACTTCCCCGAATTCGACACACACGTTCCACACACACACACAGGGAGTGCAGTGCCCGGTCTCGAGTTGGTCAGACCCACGGTTGTCCAGAACTGCCACAAAAGGCCCTTTTCATTTGGCGGCCATCTTGAAAAATGGTGGCCATTTAGTTTTTTCAAGTGGACAACGTACTTTTCTGAGAGAGTAGGTTCTGAAGCACTTGTGTACCAAATTTGGTGCTTGTACCATCAAGTGAACGATTCTTATGATATATTGACTTACCTCCACTATGGGGTTGCCATAGCAATGAATTGGCTCATTTGGGCCATGGACAGAGTCTTTTGTACAATGGGCTTATTCACACAGCACATATGGTGCTGTTGTTGTTTTGCTCATGCCCATGTATTTTGTTTATGTAAAGAAAACAAATCATGAAAATATATAGTAAAAGCGACTAAAGAATCATAATCGAATTATTGAAAAATGACATTAACATCAATAATTCAATGACAGGATGATCCCTAATGGTCAAAACAATATCAGAAATTAATTTTAAGAGTCAGATTTAGTTGAAATAGACTTATTGTTCCTGTTCTTACTCCTAAAAATGGACAAGTTATGGCCAAGGTCTGTGGAATAGCAAAATGACCTTGACTATGACCTTTCAAGGTCAAAATCACCCCAAATCATCAAAACAATATCAGAAATGAATTCCACACACCACAATTAGTCAAAATGAATGTATTACATGTGCTTAAACACTAAAAAACAAAAAGGTTGGATTTTCATCATAGCCGATGGCGGCCATTTTTGATGTGGCCATTGCGCCATTCGTGGCACTATGGCGGACAAGCACCTCATTGATCTTTCATGTCTAGGGACCCATTGACTTAGTTCAAGTGAGAAATTCCCCCAACACCAAATTGCGATAGGGTCTACAGGCAGGTACTGGACTACTTCCTCTTTATGCATGTAGTTTACTTGTTGAGATCTATCATGCTGATAGGCTATTAGGCAGCGCAGCCGCTATATGTGAGAATACCCAAGGTGCTTACGTTCACACTGTTTAACTGCTGCACCAGTGCATTTCCATTGATCACAGCGTGTTTGCCTCATTTCTCAACCACAGCAAGAAGAGCATTGGAGCTGGATTTGTATACGAAACACATTTGGTGGCTTTAAGGGGCTCTGCCGTGGCCTTTTCACAGATATCGGTTCATACTGTGGCGACGTCATGCCAGCTGCCTGTGATGACAGAGAAGACAGCCGTCCGTGCAGGAGAGGAATAGTCATTGATTTGGCTCGTAAAAGAACGGATCCAACTATACGTAGGTGACCACTCTCAGTAATGTTATTGGACAAGATGGCTGTGATGCTGTTTGCTCCATCTTGTAGTACGTCGTCCACTTGAAGTAGCTAGATCTCATCCACTAAAATGGAGGGGGACCACTTTGGATGATCGAATGTTGCCCAACAGGCGCTCCCAGCCTGTGGAGCAGTGTGCTCGGTTATGAAATGATTAATATTCCGTCTTTTGATTAATCTCCGTCCTGGGCGCTGAGTGTAACTATTTGATAAGACGGAGAATCGGAGATGCTCAGGGTGTTAACATAAAGTTGAGTTAATTGTGATTAAATTAGTTAACTTGGACAACTACTAATATATATTATTTATTTATGTTTCCAAGGTGCAATTTTTTTTAATTCCCTTCACTTTTGCTCCTGTGTGACCTTTTTTTTGCACATAGTAAATAAAAAGGGTATTTCAGTTTGGAAGCCTCATCGTTCTTTTTGTGGACTTCCAATACTGGCTTTTCGCAGTTCGTCATTATTGCTGCTATTCTAAATGATTTTGAATTGCTGCTAAAATGTTAAAAACCAAAGAATGTTACTCTTGTGTACTCACATAGTATAAGACGTTCCAATTTAAATCTGTCTGTCAAACCGATGTTTCCATCATTCCTGTTACTGTCCATTAAAGCAAGCTTAAACCAAACATTTGCTCGCTGATCCTATCATTGCTGTCGGGTAGAAAACTTGAATTTTTTTGTTTGTTTGTTATTGTTCGTATTAATGCCCTACTTTAGACATACAAAAGTACTGTCGCACAAAGGTTGTGCTATATCTAGCAATGTGACACATGATCTTGTAGAACTCAAGATGTAAAATAATTAATCATAAAAAAATCTATATTTTATTTACATACAAGGTTTCCACCTGACAGCAGCGCTAGGTTAATGAGCAGTCACAGCAGTCCCACAGAACATGCATGAGTTATCCAATGAGCATCAGTGGGACCACGCTTCTGGACCAATGAGCATCCACACTGTGTGCTAACGGGCCAATGAGCATCCTCCATGGTGTTGATTTACCAATTGAGGTGCAAGAGATGAACCAACACACACACACACACACACACACACACAAGCATTGCACATGCACATAATGACACTCACCGCTTGTCCCTAAACACTCACACACCCTGTCACTTCCAATGAACACGCACTAACATGACTATAACTACTCTATGTGGGTCTACACAGTAAGAGAGACACAGAGTGTGTGTGTGTGTGTGTGTGTGTGTGTGTGTGAGAGATGAGACCGAAGTCACAGGGAATCTATCACAGTAACTCGATCAGACATTGAAGCAAAGAATCTCTTTACACTTGCACATTGCTGCTAGTAATCATTCTCTCTCTCTCTCTCTCTCTCTCTCTCTCTCACACACACACACACACACACACACACACACACACACACACACACACACACACACACACACACACACACACACACACACACACACACACACACACACACACACACACACATACACACAAACACACTAGTAATTTGTTTGTTTCCAGAGTCTTGAGGCGTTTCAGCTCTGCTCTGCTGTCCCTAATGCCTCCAAAACCCATCATTATCTGACTTATATAGGCCCACAACTGTGTGTACGTGTTGCCGCGTTGCATGCATGTGCGCGCGTGCGTGTGCATGTGTGAGTGCAAAACAGTTGATTATCGAGTTCAACGGGCGAAACACTGTTTACCCTGAGAGACACATGGAGGGAGAGAGACAAGGCTTTGGAAACATGATTTAGGAATGGGTGGGGGGCAGAAATCCTAGAGAGAGATAGATGGGGTGAGGAGTGGGGGCAGTGTTGCCAAGTCTTTGCTTATTATAAGTGACTTTGGGTTTGTCTTCTTTAAAGTCACCTGTAAATATTGGTATAATTGTGGGCTGTGTGTTTTTGTTTGTTTCTAAGGTATAGTACTGTAGGTGTAGGTCTTCCCCACCCAGTTATTATGTCTATTTTATGCCCATATATGGAGTTCTAACTTCTTTATCAGGTATGCCCAAATGTAGAGTCTATTCAGATGTCAGAACATCATTGTGATGGCAGAACAGGTCAGCTCCATGTATGGAGATCTAGAGGTTATCAGGTGTGATCAATTGGCTAATTTGGGCCCAGTCCAGAGCCTAGGCAGGGGCCCTGTCCAGAGCCTCTAGAGCGGTGCCCGTTGGGCACTGGCCACCTTGGAACGATGGAAGTTGGAAATGCATGCCTCACCCAGTTATTATGTCTGTGTCTCGTTTATGCCCATATATGGAGTTCTTTGTCAGACATGCACAAATATGGAGTCTATGCAGATGTCAGAAAGATGTCAGAACAGGCCAGCTCCATATATGGAGAGATATAGAGGTGCTGATCACCCCTATATCTCCATATATGGAGAGAGCCCGGGCAGAGGCTTTTGAGCTGGTTCCGGACAACCGGCTATCCGACAGACTTGAAACCGGGCACTGCACTCCCTGTGGGGGTGTGTAACACGTGTGTCGGTGGGGCGAACGGTTCTCGAGTTACGTGTTTTCCTAGAAGACATTTCTACTTGTTTCTCTCACAAACTCTGGCAACACTGGTGGAGGGGGGCTGTGGAGGCTGAGACAGAGGAGTGAGATGACGTGCCAGGTCTGGAGGGTACAAAGTAATGAAATTCAGTGGCATATCCCTTCAAGCAGCCACACTCCAGACAAACATCACAGTCACGGGCCTCTGCTGTCGCCCCAGCACCACTCGGCTTAACCCAACGTGGGTCGCAGCTATTTGTCAGCTGCCGTGATAAAAAAAAATGAATTGCGCCGAGGGGAGCCAAAACAGGGCAGAAGCACCATTAAAAAAAACTAGAGGATTTTAAATATTCTCTTTTACACTCTCAGGATTTGATGTTTGATGTTGCACTCAAATAGGCTTCTAAAATATATTTAAGATGGGAAGAAATTATTTGCAATTGTACCAACAACAGGGCAGTAGGACAGAATGGACAGAATTCCTAATTTAACTATAAATTAATACCTAATTCATCTACCGGTATTTGTAACTCAGATTGTGTAGAAATTTAACCAAATGAACCATTACGGGTTATATATAGCCTATAGAAGAGCACTTTGGTAAAGGTTTGGGTTGTGTAGTTACCTTGCCATGATGCGACTCCAAAGGTGGGAAAAAAATCTAAAATAATTTCTCCATTGACTAGAAATTGATGGGTCAGATCGGTGAACCAATAGGATCACACAGGCTAGGAAGTTGACATTTTTATATACTGTATATATTTAAAAAAAGCAAACAGTAATGGGTTTGCTGATGTTCTATATTTTATTTTGAAATTTCCCTGAAGGATAGTCCCTTGAGTTGCAGCAACTCGTTTTCAAGGGAGTCCTTAACCGTTTCAGCGCTAGCATTTATTGAAAAACTAGGATCTAATTCACGCCAGCATTTTTTACAGTCGAGCTCTTATTTTGAAAAGTTCCAGTCTACCGGAAGTAGATTATCCTAGGACGCTCAACGGAGCCGAGACAGGCCTTGTTTACAATGAGAATCCAAACCGGGGCTCTGGAGAGCTCCACATCGCCGGCTCTGTGCCGTCAAAGAAACGCTGTTTTGACCAAAAAGCCATCAGGGACAAGGAAAGAAACGGAATGGATTATTATGGCGATGATGATCTAAGGACGTGCACAGGACGTGCTGTGCTAACAACATAGCTAGCTAACCGGCTAACGTAAGTAGCATTATGGCTCGATTGATCGAATGCATTATAAAAGCGCAATTGCCATTAATCAACGGCAATGGCGTTAAGCGTTAGTTTAAAAATGTGGCTTCAATTGGCATTAATCAACGGCAATGGCGCTGAAAGTATTGACAGAATCAGCTTTGTTTGAGTTTGTTAACAGGCTAAAAGCCTCTTCACTGTACAATGAGGAGCATAATTATTTTTAAACGATCAATCTTTACTCAATTAGTTACATCATTGAAGGTAACTACACAACCCAAACCTCTACCAAAGTGACCTTGCCCTTTAAGGGTAGGCTGGCAGTGGCAGAGCACGTCTGCACACCCTTGTCACTATGAGTCGGCCATAACCATAACGAGTTCCCAATGAATCTACTGTATGCGCAAATTTATGTGTTGTCTAACCTCAATGTGTCAGCTCCATTTATGGGTACAGCATAACATCAGGGATTTCCATATGGGCATAAAGGGACAAGGCATATATGAGATTTTCATTTATGGGCATATCGGTCATATCGGCTTAAACAGGTCATAACTTTTGGTTTTGAGTCTTAAATAAGTCAAAATCTTTCGTTTCGAGTCTTAAACATGTCATCACGTTTTGTAGTCATTTCAATTAACTAGAAAAAAGTATTAGTAGTATAGTATAGTACTACCTATTGACAAGCATTAACTAGAAAGGTTAAAGTTTTATTTCTGTGAGTCAGTGTGTCACACACACACACACACACACACACGCACACACACACACGCGTGTCTCACCTTATTTCCCAGGTAGACTTCCGGTGCGCTCCAGTAGTAGGTGGAGCCAAGGTCCCTCTCCACGTCTGAGTGGCGGACACTAAGATACGGAGGCGTGTGCCTGTGGATAGACCACACCCTCGATCCTGTTGTCTCACCAATCAGGTGCCAGCCGGCCAGAGTGGTCTCCTAGAAGACCACCAATCAGAAAAGTATATGTTAAGATGATGGCTCAGAGACTATGTTGATGTTTCAATTCACTTTAGGTTGTGTGTGTGTGGGGGGGGGGGGGCGTTGAGGAGTCACAGGTCTGTAGTCAGAGTAGTCACAGAGTGTTCAAATTGGAACCATTTAGTTCCATTTGTACACTCTCAGGATTTTACAGTATAGATAGATTGTGGCCCCAGAGATAGAACATTGTATCAAATGGGGGTCTGTGGCCTAATGCATATCAAACTGGGGGGTCCTTGAATTAAAATAAAAAAGGTGTGAGAACCACTGCCTTGTATGGACTGTAAAACAGTCTTCATAGTAGAGAAGAATAGTGCTGGAGGATATAAGAAAAGTGGGGGACGAGGGGTGAGAGGTCACAGAGAGGGCGGCTAATGACAAAGGAGGATTGTAGGGGGTTGACAGGAGGTGGACAGACAAGGAGCGGGCGATCAGAGAGGAGGAGGAGGAGGAGGAGGAGGAGAGGACAGGAGAGGAGATGCGTAAAGAAAGAGAGGAGAGCAGAAGAGAGGCGGAGAGGAAAACACCTTCTGATTGACGGGAGAGGTGGGTTTGGGGAGTGGAGACTTTGACAGGCTGACAGCTCAGATTTAGACACTGATAGTGTGTGCATGCCGTGTGTGTGTGTGTGTGTGTGTGTGTGTGTGTGTGTGTGTGTGTGTGTGTGTGTGCGTGCGTGTGTATGTGTGTGTGTGTGTGGCGAAAGACTGGCAGGCACACATCTGCTGTTGCAATTAACCTGACCTTGGCTTACCCTTTCACACTGATAGTGTGTGTGTGCATGTGTGCATGTGTGCGTGTGTGCATGTGTGTGTGTGTGTGTGTGTGTGTGTGTGTGTGTGTGTGTGTGTGTGTGTGTGTGTGTGTGTGTGTGTGTGTGCGTGCGTGCATGCGGGCGTGCGTGCGTGCGTGTGTGCGTGCATGTGTGTATGCTTGCAAATTGTACAGGAGTTAATGTGTAACAGTTGCTTTCCCCTGGCTGACAGTACAGTATACTGTATGAAAGGTAAGACTAACTATTACTATTTTGAAAAACATTTTTGAATAGTTTAAAATATCCAATCTACAAGCTCACAACATGTCGATGTAGATCGGCAAGTCAAAACCATTCAAAAATGATTTTCAAAATAGTAAAAAAAGGCAAATACGTTTATGGATAAAGCGTTTAGCATGGATGAAAATAGAGCCCAGGCTTGTGTGTGCAGTGAAAAGGGGAAGGGTCGGTGAACATTGTGATGTAATTTGCATCACAGCAAAATGTTGCGCAATAAGAGTATGTCATACAAAAGCAATATTTGTACAGTAACTATCACAGTTGCAAGGAGGTAACGTAGTGCAGATGGTTTCCTATGGCCTGTAGGAGAGATGTGTGTTAACGGAGTGGTTTGGTAGAAGAAGAGGAAGGGATAAACGCTCATACTGTTTTCGCACCCTTTTCAATGATAAGGGGAGGGGCTAATTTTTGTGTGTCACTAAATCGTATTTTAATTGGGCCGTTTAACTAAAAGGCTTTCAGGAAGAAACCAAAAATGCACAGGGAAGACAAATGTGTAGGTTCCTTGAGGAGGTTCAAAATGAAATGAACCCTTAAAGGCCTGTAAGGGTTCAATCTTTTCTAAATCAGGGCCCACTTGAAAACACTCACAGCTCACCTATCTGACCACCAAAGAGTGGGTGCGGGCCACATGCATTTTGAGAGCTTGATATGATCAATCAATGTATTGTGTTCTGGCTTAAATGGAACTTAAATGGAACTAACACAGTATACTTCCCATTTAGCAGTATCACAATGAAAACTAACTTTTCAAGGTTATCATTAAATATTAACGTTTTGCCAATTGTTTGGCCCACAGGTGGACAACTGCTGTCGTTTATATAGGATCCAGAGCTGGAAGAATGGTAAGTCAAAGCAGTGAACAAAGTGTGCAGTTTCCTACATTCTGATAGGCCCACGTCGATGCGGAACACTGACTGGCCACGCCCATGCAGGAGCACTTTTCGCAGCCTCGAGGATTGTCGCGCTGGAGATTGTAGAATCCCAATTTACAACTGTCGCAGTTTTCCCCTTCCACGTTCTCCTGCAACACGGCAAGAAGGTGGGGGAGGGAGAGAGAGGAAGAGGACGACAGAAAGAATGAGAGGAATTGAGAAAGAGAGTACACAGTTTATCAGCCATAGTCAAACTTACTACGTACAAGCACACAGTGCTGAATTGCATTCCACACAAACAATTTGTCATTGTCCCAGGACCTGAAATCATCATAAAAGAATAATTGATTCAGAGCCTTTCTAAGCATTGAGAAGTTAGCTGTGAATGTGTATTTCCCCCCTCGATATCACTAGAGACATTCGTTACACCACTTTAGCAGGAGTCCTCCTGTCAGTGTGTGTGTGTGTGTGTGTGTGTGTGAGCCCAGTGAGTGTCAGTGAGCTGGATGCAATCCTACCTGGAGGGGAGAGAACAGATGGTGGAGGTGAACGGAACACTGTCCCCTCCCCTCCCAGTGAGCTGTGGCGTCCCACAAGGAAGCATACTAGGGCCTTTACTGTTCCTAATATATGTTAACGACATGACTTCAGCTTGTGACTGCAGCTTGTTCCTGTTCGCAGATGACTCAGCACTGCTGGTCTCGGACAGGAACAAACTGCAGGTTGAAAAGACCCTCAGCTCTGAACTCGGTAGAATCTGCACCTGGCTCGCTGATAACAAACTATCCTTACACCTGGGAAAAACTGAATCCATCCTCTTCGGATCAAATAGTAATCTCAGCAAGGCAGATGGCTTCTTGGTTAGAGTGGGTGACAATATTATCACACGAAAAGATCAAATTACCTACCTAGGTTCCATCCTGGAGGCCAATCTTTCCGGTGATAAGATGGCCACCAACGTAATCAAAAAAGTCAATCAAAGAACAAGATTCCTTTACAGGATCTCCTCACTGGTCAGCAAAAACACCTTGAAGACCTTAACAGGAGCCCTCGTACAAGGTTTCTTTGACTATGCATCCACCTCTTGGTACCACAGCACCTCAAAGGCCCTTAAAACAAGGCTCCAGACCTCCCAAAACAAACTGGTCAGGCTCCTACTTGGCCTCACCCCCCGAACCCACCTCACCCCTGCCCACTTTGACTGGCTGGGATGGCTTAGGGTCGACGACAGAGTACAGCATCTTGCAATGGGTCTGGTCCACAAGATTCGATACACCACCAAGATACCCATGTACCTGTCTAAATACTTCCTTAATGTAAACGAAGTCCACACCCACAACACCAGAGGGAGTGCAACAAACCATGTACAACCCAGATTCGGCACAAACAAGGGACTAAATTCTTTTCGCTCCTATGCCACCAAAATGTGGAACGCCCTACCAACAGTCATTAAGACATGTGAATCCCTTGACTCCTTCAAAACCGCTCTCAAAGGGCACCTACGGATGGCTGCAATTCGAAACTGGCCTCTGTAAAATCTGAATCCCCCCCACCCCCCCACCCCATTTTCCCTCACTGTATATTGTATCTTTTCCCTTTTTTGCTTCCCATATGATGAATTTAGCTACATAGAAATGTCTATTTGTATGTCTCTAAATGTTTGTATGTCTTTAAATGTTTTGATGAATTGAACAATGTGGACCCTGTTGTAAACAAGTGTAATGCTTAATTGGGTCGTCCACTCACAGTTGACAGTCTTTGTATTGAGTTTGTGCTTAAAATGTACTGTAAATTCTACAAACTGTTAATAAATATTTCAATCAATCAATCAAGTGTGTGTGTGTGTGTGTGTGTGTGTGTGTGTGTGTGTGTGTGTGTGTGTGTGTGTGTGTGTGTGTGTGCGTGCGTGCGTGCCTACCTTACAGTTGCATGGTGATATACACGGATCAGAGTTGGTGCTTCCGTCGATGCTACACATGCATCGCTGGCAGTCGGGGTAGCCCTTGTAACCAAACGCACACCTACGAAACAAATGAGGATGACAACACAGCAACAGACAATTATACAAGAGAACAATCATAAGATCATTCATGCAATCATATGGAACTGAAATACAAACTATTTGATTCAACACTACATTTATTACTGCAGGTTCCATGTTAATTAAAGGTAAGGTAAGGCAAGAGTTACTCTATGAAAACGAATACAGTACACATACTGGCTGATGCACTTACACCGATGGCTATAACCACAATACTGCCCAGCCCTCCAGGCCAGAGGGTGGCGCCAGTGCCAGCTAAATCCGCGAAATAAACATGTGATGTAGCGTTGTTTCTGTAGTGTAAGGATAGGGAAGGGACGGACCATCGCCCTCAGAGCAGTGGCTTGGATTAACCTTTTAATAGGCTATAAACATGGAATTTTATGCCATTCTGAGCATAAATAAGACGAATAACCCTGTGCGCGTGCACGTGACTTCTAATAAAGCTATTGGAAGTCAGACACTGACTTTGTTTGTTTCACAGCTGTACAAGTAGGACCAGCTATAACAGAGTTTGTGAGAAAGTATGTACTGTACATACATGTACATGTGTTTATCACTGAACGCTGCACTGATTTGTGCAGCTTCGGTCACAAACTGCACACAGAGACTATAGTAAGTTACTGTTCTACGGATAGCTCAGGACTGGTCAGGGATGACACACCGTTATTAGCGAGGAGTGAGGCGTGCAGCGGGCGGCCATGCCTTTCCACGTCTGCATGGGTTATTCTGGGTGCACTGATCTGGGAGGAGAGATGCACTACAGGGGGTGCTGTTTGCCAATCAGCAGAGAACTGCAATTTGGGTGTCAAGGATAATAATTAACTAATAATAATGATTTTGTCCTTTGGGATATATTTTGTCACTATGCATTTGCACACACATTAAATATGTCCCTTGCATTTAGCCATCCTAACTTCTAGGAGCAGTGGGTGCTATGAATACAGACAGGGGTTAAAAGTGTCTTATCTTGCTCAGGGACACTTATAGACACATGTATCAGAGGGCGAACCGGTGACCTTACGATTCTCCGACAGTCTCACTACCTGTTCAGCGATGGATGCCCCCCACATTTGGTTCCATTTTGTACACTGTTGAGCAGGATTTGGCGATTATGTACTGGGCTTATGCACTGGAAATGCACACTAAGAATCTCACTGGCTCACAGGACCAGTTCCAGATGAACAGTATTAATTGTCCTCCCAGTCCCAGGATCATCATGTGCACTTGGCGGTTGTGTTTGAGGTGCTGTGGACGTGTTGTTGATGACTCTGCACCTCCCGCTTGCTCTTGGAACAAATTATGTTTCAGAGACTTTTCCTCCACCACACTGAAAATGACCGGTATGCTGTTGTGCTGAGCACAGCGCACTGCTCTTAAAAAACACACCTTTTGTCGGCATGTCATAATAGGCAAACATGTGCCTAGAAGACAAATCTGATCTACAACCTCACAGCTTGTAGATCAGCTATTTCCGACGGAGAGATTTGGTGTGTGCAACAGACCCATTCAACAAGTGTGGCTAAAGGTAATGGAAGGAGATCATGTTGATTGGCCATGATTGAATAAACCTGCAACACACTCACTGACAATTAGTATTCAGCAGAGAGAGATCTCTCTCTCTCTCTCTCTCTCTCTCTCTCTCTCTATATATATATATATATATTATATATATATATATTATATATATATATATATATATATATATATATATATATATATATATATATATATATATATATATATAATATATATACATACACACATATACACACAGCCTAAAATATTCATCTTGCCTCTGAACTGCCAGTACTCAACCTTTTCTCAGTCCGGGAAAAATATAAAAAGTCTGTCAGCATGCCCCACCCGCCACACCACTGACTGTGCTTCACGCCGGTTCATCTGTTTGACTAAAAATAGTGCCCTGTGTCTTCTTTTGTTCAATAGGAACTCACCTTACTTACTTACTTACAATACTAAACATACTGTATTTGTCTTAGAATGTGGTGGTAAACAAAAGGTTTATATGGTTGGTGTCTTAGAAACGAAATGTGTTCAGAATGTTAAATGGAAACTTTGTGGTAATTATCACCTGTCACTATATGTCTATGTTTGTCTCCATCACTCCGTGTGTGTGACTGTGTGTGTGTGTGTGTGTGTGTGTGTGTGTGTGTGTGTGTGTGTGTGTGTGTGTGTGTGTGTGTGTGAACATACGTGCATGCTTGCGTTTGTGTGAGTGAGTGTGCGTGCTGGCGTGTGTGTGTGTATCTCACCTGTCACATTTCAGACCCCCGAAACCCTCCTTACACCGGCATGACCCTGCTGGCTGAGCTGTCAGTCAAACACACCCAGACGTGAAATGAGAGAGAGCATCTCTACAAAGACACTGCAGTCTTTACAATGCCACTGAAAATACACCTCATTTTAAATACATGAGAAAGCTCTTCACCAAACTAAATACATCTCATCCAAATACATAGTAATTATCAAAAAAAAGTCAATAATTATTTATTTTTATTGTTAAACTTTTGAAAGATTTTGTTAGGGGAAGGTCAGTACAAAGGTACTAACGCATGAGCGTGCATGAGCGAGCGCGTGTGTATGCAACTGTGTGCGTCTGCTCACACATACATGCATGCAAATGTCTTTATATGCACAGTATGCACAGTATATAATAAGGGATAATGCACAGAGAGCGTGACAGTTGTGAGAAAATAACCTCACGACAGGGGGGGGGGGGGGGGGGGGGGTGCAGTGCTTTATACCCTGCTGAAGTGCGGTTTCTCATAATTGACTTGCTCACGGTGCATTACCCCGCTTATACCACGGCTAACTTGCCAAAGTATTTAATGCACAGTCGTTTAGAAGTTTAGAAGCAATTTACTCGTGAAACGCAAGCAAAGTCATCACTGTGAGAAATAGCACCTGCTTATATGTGACCTAGCTGAGTGCTTCTCAAACCTTTTCAAGTCAAGGAGCCCGTTGATAATTATGTAATTAGCAGCGGAATGTTTTGTGCCAGATTTACCCAAACAAAATAATAAATAATTCAAGGATCTACAATCTACAAGCTCGCTGCATGCGCGTCACGTTATGCTGCACTGTGAGCTGTGCTGCACTGCAAGCTTGTACATCTGCTATTTTTGAATAGTAGAAACGTAAACGTATACATGGATAAAGAGGTTAAGATGATTGTGATGCTATGTTAACTACTTTTTATTACCTTGAAAAACATAGTTTTTAAGTATGTATAGTTGCATTGTTCACATAATCGATTGATATATTCAAATATAAATGCTCTGAAAATGCATGCGGGCCACCCATCTTACCACTCAAAGACAGCCTCTCACACAGTATACAAATACACCACTGGAACACTGGAACGTGTTATCATACAGTAGGTATAACATGTTATCATAGGTAGGTATGGAGCATACCGGCTGAGGCCTGGCTGGGGTCTGGAACGTGTTATCATACAGTAGGTATAACATGTTATCATAGGTAGGTATGGAGCATACCGGCTGAGGCCTGGCTGGGGTCTGGAACGTGTTATCATACAGTAGGTATAACATGTTATCATACAGTAGGTAGGTTTGGAGCATACCGGCTGAGGCCTGGCTGGGGTCTGGAACGTGTTATCATACAGTAGGTATAACATGTTATCATAGGTAGGTATGGAGCATACCGGCTGAGGCCTGGCTGGGGTCTGGAACGCATGCAGGGCTGATGGATCCATGGGGGTCACAGGAGCAGGGATGACAGGGACTATCATCCTCAGGTCCCACCTGGTAGGACACATAAAACATATTATACACTCACACACATAACGTCGGCTGTTGCTTTTCAGGATAAAACATTGAAGAAAATGTGCAAAAGTAGCAGATGTGCTACTTTTAATGTGTTTTTTTTTTGTGGCTTTCGCCTTTATTTTATTTAATTTTTTTTATAGAGGGACAGACAGTAGGTTGACAGGAAATGGGGAGAGAGATGGAGGGGAAGACATGCAGTAAAGTCCGTCGGGGTCGGGAGTCGAACCTGTGGCTTTACATAGATTGTGCATTACATTCACACACACATTCATACAGCTCTCCGTATACCGAGCAATCTTTGTTCCTACTTGACCTATGGTCATGAAGTGTGGGTTATGACATAAGGAATAAGGTTGTGAATACAAGCGGCCAAAATGAGTTTTCTTTGACGGTGGCTGGCATCTCCCTTAGAGATAGGGTGAGAAGTTCAGTCACACGAGAGAGACTTGGAGGAGAGTCACTGCTTCTTCGCCTGGAAAGGAGCCAGAGTAGGTGGTTCGGGCATCTGGTTAGGATGCCTCTCGAGCATCTCCCTAGGGAAGTCCTCAAGGTACGTCCCACTGGGAGGAGACCCTGGGGCAGACCATGGAGCAGATGGAGGGATCACATCAACTCACTGGCCTTGGAACGCCTCAGGATCCCCCAGGAGGAAGTTACTAATGTTGCTCTGTAGAGGGAAGCCTGGAGCTCTCTGGTGGAGCTGTTGCCCCCGAGACTACAGATAAGCGGTTGAAGATGGATGGATGGATTCATACGCCGACGGTGTAGGAAACCATGCAAGGCACCAACCTGCACACCGGGAGCAATTAGGGGTTCAGAGTCTTGCTCAAGGACACTTCGACAATAACTCTGGGGCTTACTAGCCTGCTGTGTTTTTGAATCGGCTGTAATTTTTTTAACTGACCTGGGAAACAAACTGCAAAGCCTGACCAGGGGCCAGTGTCGCATAAATAACATGAAACAAAGAATGTCCGGTAGACACATAAAGGTAACACATACCCAAGCAGGTCTGTAGTGTCCAGAGACACATAAAGGTAACACATACCCAGGCAGGTCTGTAGTGTCCAGAGACACATAAAGGTAACACATACCCAGGCAGGTCTGTAGTGTCCAGAGACACATAAAGGTAACACATACCCAGGCAGGTCTGTAGTGTCCAGAGACACATAAAGGTAACACATACCCAGGCAGGTCTGTAGTGTCCAGAGACACATAAAGGTAACACATACCCAGGCAGGTCTGTAGTGTCCAGAGACACATAAAGGTAACACATACCCAGGCAGGTCTGTAGTGTCCAGAGACACATAAAGGTAACACATACCCAGGCAGGTCTGTAGTGTCCAGAGACACATAAAGGTAACACATACCCAGGCAGGTCTGTAGTGTCCAGAGACACATAAAGGTAACACATACCCAGGCAGGTCTGTAGTGTCCAGAGACACATAAAGGTAACACATACCCAGGCAGGTCTGTAGTGTCCAGAGACACATAAAGGTAACACATACCCAGGCAGGTCTGTAGTGTCCAGAGACACATAAAGGTAACACATACCCAGGCAGGTCTGTAGTGTCCGGAGACACATAAAGGTAACACATACCCAGGCAGGTCTGTATTGTCCGGAGACACATAAAGGTAACACATACCCAAGCAGGTCTGTAGTGTCCAGAGACACATAAAGGTAACACATACCCAGGCAGGTCTGTAGTGTCCAGAGACACATAAAGGTAACACATACCCAAGCAGGTCTGTAGTGTCCAGAGACACATAAAGGTAACACATACCCAGGCAGGTCTGTAGTGTCCGGAGACACATAAAGGTAACACATACCCAGGCAGGTCTGTATTGTCCGGAGACACATAAAGGTAACACATACCCAAGCAGGTCTGTAGTGTCCAGAGACACATAAAGGTAACACATACCCAGGCAGGTCTGTAGTGTCCGGAGACACATAAAGGTAACACATACCCAAGCAGGTCTGTAGTGTCCAGAGACACATAAAGGTAACACATACCCAAGCAGGTCTGTAGTGTCCAGAGACACATAAAGGTAACACATACCCAGGCAGGTCTGTAGTGTCCAGAGACACATAAAGGTAACACATACCCAGGCAGGTCGGTAGTGTCCAGAGACACATAAAGGTAAAACATACCCAGGCAGGTCTGTAGTGTCCAGAGACACATAAAGGTAACACATACCCAGGCAGGTCTGTAGTGTCCGGAGACACATAAAGGTAAAACATACCCAGGCAGGTCGGTAGTGTCCGGAGACACATAAAGGTAACACATACCCAGGCAGGTCTGTAGTGTCCAGAGACACATAAAGGTAACACATACCCAGGCAGGTCTGTAGTGTCCGGAGACACAGCTCTCACAGTTGATGCCTGCCGTGTTGTCACGGCAACCCACGCAGACCCCGCCCCCTTTGTTTTCGCCCCGGGCGTCCAGGCTGAGAGACATGTCCGCCACCGTTTGGTTGAAGTAGCACTCATCTGCCTTCCCATGGCAGTTACACTCTGAGAAGGAAGACACACACACACACACACAGAGATGTGAAAATACATTTTGGTAACAGCAGCTATACATTATACATTTGTGATTTGTACACAAATCCTCTAGTGACATTTCAAATAAATACATAATAAACCTCTGAGAGTGAACAAACGTTTCTGTAATCTTCCGGAACCATTTGGTTATGTTTGTACGCACTCAGAGTTAAATTCTCACTCCAAATTTTACTGTGTGTTAGACAGAGAGACCTTTATTGATCCTGTGGAGGAAACTGAGTCACCGCACCAATTAAAGGTAGTGTAAGTGATATTTTTGGGTTAAAACTAAAAGTTTTTTGTTAAAAGGTTAAATCACTTTCTGTTTAATAAAAAACTGGAGACATGGAGACTCCTCAATATACAATATACAACACAATATAGAGCTTTTTAACCAAAGAAAATCACTTACACTACCTTTAAGAAACAGTAGTACGCTAAGATAGATAACATCACACACAAACTTATCGTCAAAACTGAGATATATCTTTAGACATTGCGCTCCGCGTCTTCCCCTGCTTTTTATCTCTCTCCCTGCCTCTCTCCCAAGCATTTAAAATTAAATGCTAGTATTTACATAAATTGATTGTTTACTGTAGCCGATTCCTGTGACTTAAACAAAAACAGTTTTCAACTGGGAAAGGAAACGTTTCAAGCATGCAAGTAGAAAGTAAGAAATCACACCCGTTTGAAGTGAGGGGCGCTCTTATCATCTTACAACATCGAGGACAAAAAGAACATGGACAAAACAAACATTAAACTCTGT
>NC_139717.1:32300160-32320160 GCF_964188405.1 Protomyctophum parallelum
ACAAAGCTTTTCCTGCTTCGTGGCAAATGTGGTTGTTTGATGCTTCACAACAGCTATGTTGAAAAGCCACGAGTTGGTAACCTTGGAGGAGTTTGTACAACACCTGTAAAGAGCTAAAATAAGCCACAATGAATTCAAAATGTCTGAGTTCCTGTTGGCTATAATGTCATGGCACTAAGAGGCTTTTGTGTATGAACCACGTTGTGTTCATGTAGCATACATAATTCAAGCTCACAACAAGTCTCAATGTGGTGCGTTGTTTACATGGTAAACTAAAGTCTTGTCGGCGCTGGGCACTTTTTCCACAGCTCTCTGGTATCATGTATCACACACAGGGAATGGAAACATCAAAAGGTAGGGGAAGCCCATGCTTTGCTCATACAGACCTGCAGGGTTATTTCATTTACAATTGACTCACCACCACCGGCTGAAATGTAGAATAAGGCTCTGCCTGCTGCCAAACTGCCTGTTTGTGGCTATAAGTGTGCCAAAACCACTTGTATACTGAGTGTGTGTGTGTGTGTGTGTGTGTGTGTGTGTGTGTGTGTGTGTGTGCGTGCGTGCATGTGTGTGTGTGTGTGTGTGTTTCTGAATGACGCGGTCTGAATTTGACAGGTGCGAGCTGTACACTTGGAAGTAACGATGGGGATGGTTGTGAATGTATGTGTGTTGTGAATATGTGTGTGTGTGTGTGTGTGTGTGTGTGTGTGTGTGTGTGTGTGTGTGTGTGTGTGGAGGAGCGAGGTGACATTGGGAGTGTGTGTGTGCCGTGGTGTGACACATCGCCTACGACTCATTATGGTTTCACTGTGATCAGACTGCTATGGAGCTGTCAACTGCGCATGCATGCATGCACGCACACACGCACACACACACACACACACACACACACACACACACACACACACACACACACACACACACACACACACACACACACACACACACACACACACACACACACACACACACACACACACACACACACACACACACACACACACACACCTCCATCGCTCCTTGCATCTCTCATGCAGCTTGCACCCCTATAGAGCTCGACCGCAAGACACATGCACAGAGGCGCGCACACACACTTTGACAGGCTTTCGCAATTAGAGGCTTTAAGGCGCTTAACCTGATTATGCTTTGCTCGTAGCCGAGAAGGTCCGCAGACAGCGGACGCATATGCACTACTGCAGTGTTCAGACAGCGGACACATATGCACTACTGCAGTGTTCAGACAGCGGACGCATATGCACTACTGCAGTGTTCAGCCAGCGGACACATATGCACTACTGCAGTGTTCAGACAGCGGACGCATATGCACTACTGCAGTGTTCAGACAGCGGACGCATATGCACTACTGCAGTGTTCAGACAGCGGACACATATGCACTACTGCAGTGTTCAGACAGCGGACGCATATGCACTACTGCAGTGTTCAGACAGCGGACGCATATGCACTACTGCAGTGTTCAGACAGCGGACGCATATGCACTACTGCAGTGTTCAGACAGCGGACGCATATGCACTACTGCAGTGTTCAGACAGCGGACACATATGCACTACTGCAGTGTTCAGACAGCGGACACATATGCACTACTGCAGTGTTCAGACAGCGGACGCATATGCACTACTGCAGTGTTCAGACAGCGGACGCATATGCACTACTGCAGTGTTCAGACAGCGGACGCATATGCACTACTGCAGTGTTCAGACAGCGGACGCATAATCGCATATGCACTACTGCAGTGTTCTGACAGCGGACGCATATGCACTACTGCAGTGTTCAGACAGCGGACGCATAATCGCATAATATGCGATTATATGCATATTATGCACTACTGCAGTGTTCTGACAGCGGACACATATGTACTACTGCATATGCGTGTTAACGTGACAGAGGTACAGATGGGACAGATAAGAAAAAAATACCATGTCATTCTCTTAACATTATTATTATTATTATTATTACTATTATTAATATTATTACAATTATTATCATCATTATTATTATTGTTATTATTATTATTATAATGTTTATGTTATATTTATTTTATTATTATTATTATTATTTTATTACATTTTAATGTTAGCCTAGATATTAACATACAAATTGTGTTATTATTTGGGAGCCCACTTGCAATACTTTTCTCATGATCGTTTCTCTGTAAACATTGTATATAATACAACCAAAAATTCAAAAGCTTCTGATAACATTTTCAGATAGAAGTGGGCCACGTTCTGGCTCAATATTAAGTCATTTCAGCTATAGCTGTCGGAGTCAATCATACTGCTCGTGTGAATCTATGTTCTGTTGCGGTTCACCTGTGTATGAATCAATACAACAAACTTCACAAACACATGCCATCTGTCACTGTCACTCTTCAAACGTTTTGTTTTGGTCGCCAAGTCACAGCTACCTGGTCGCCAGGCGTCTCATTGCTCCAAATCGTTACAGGCCCTGGAAATTAATGACTTGCTTGCTTTGCTGCTTGTAGTGTGTATACACACATTAGTCTTTTCTCTCTCTTTTCATTAATGCCAATCATAGAAGACTGTTCTCTCTGTTCTTACTGAGTGGGTTTCGCTTTCTCACACGCACCGCACGCATATACAAACAAACACCACCGACAAACAAACATGCACACAGATGATCAAAGTCCTTTCCTGATGCAAACCATGGTGTGTTTGCGTGCGTGCGTGCGTACGTACGTGCGTGCCTGCGCTTGTTCAGATTCAGTAAATTATTCCTACAAAAACAGTTTTTCAACTTTCAACTAAGCTTCAAACAACCTTTTTAAAAACATTGGAGATACTGCAGCAGTTAGATCACACATGGGATGACACATAATCTGGTGGTAGTTGCGGTGGGTAGAATGAAGAGGAAGCTAGAGCCTTTAACTCTGGTGAACCCCTCTCGCCCCCCCCTATGAGGAGGAGCACATTTGACAATTTGTGATACATTTGTTGATAAACTCCTATATATATATATATATATATATATATATATATGTGTGTGTGTGTGTGTGTGTGTGTGTGTGTGTGTGTGTGTGTGTGTGTGTGTGTGTGTGTGTGTGTGTGTGTGTGTGTGTGTGTACTCCTATATTCACTGCTGACGGCTGGCTGACAACCAAACCATATCAAACTATAATATACCAAACAAAACAGAACTACATTGCATGACTTGTAAATGCTCTGTTACCTCTCCGTTCTCCAGAGGGTGAATTCTTGAATAGAAGGAGGTGCAGATGACTTCGTCGTCTCTGGTGTAAGACGGGGGTCCGGTTCTGGGGCTGATGTTGAAGCGGGTCAGGCACTCCGTTTCCGTTATGGCATAGTACTGCCAGGGGTCATAGTTGACCCCGTCCAACGAGCGCTCCAAGACCCAGTTACCTGTGGAGTAGTGAACAGGCAGACAAAGCAAGGAGCCACTGATGAAATGCCTCAGAATGCAGGGTAAGAAAACAATCCGCTCCAGTCAAATTGTAAATATATTCATCAATGGAGTGTTGTTGCCAGCTACAGTATTTTAATAGGCAAGCTCTGCATTTCCAGTGAGACTCAGACATGTACTTTCCTTCACACTACAGTCGTCGTTGTCAGGAGGAAACCACCTACCGGTAACTCATTTTTTTTAATAAATCATTATTGATCACCCTTTATGTCTGTGTGTTGGTTATAAACAAGCAATAATGAGATATGATGCTAACGCAAGCTTTTGTTGTACTTGTGTTGCTGAGTTGTGCTTGTATTGGTGTAGCAGCTGAGCTGTGGTAGCAATAGCTCAAATGCTTAAAACGAAGTTATCTTTATTACTGTACAGTACCAGAAACTTATACATTAACCTGCCATATGCCTATGGTAATATTATCATTAATAGTTCGTCAGAGTCTCTTCCTGAGTGTGTGTGGATAGCCCAAACTAATTAGACTCTGAGCTGGGATGGGCCAGCTCACAGTCTAATTAGTTTAACTCAGGCCAAGTGTGACTGCTTAAATCAGCCATCACCCTCCTTGATGTCTACGTTTGTGGGGACTTGAATAATGCCTACACATCAGCAAGATGCCGATGTAAGCTAAGCGTTGTGCCAGTTGAGCTGGAATTGGTCTAATATCTTGGGGGACATAGATAAACACTGCTGAGATAAGCACTGCACAGATAAGCCCTGTTCAGATAAGCTAAAAAGAAAAGATTCTCTCATTGCTGGACCACAATACGCATGCAGTCAGCCAGTGACCATGACTGGATAGAGCAACAGCAAGTGTAGCCTGGCCCAACCAGCATGCTTTCTGGTCTAGGGGGCGGGTGTGCATAGAGCCAGCATGCTGTCTGGTCTAGGGGGCGGGCGTGCATGGAGCGAGCAACCCAAACCTCTAAAGGCTCATACATAGTCTGGATTTTCGGTGGTTAGGTATAGGTGACCACTGACCACCAAACTACAACATGATGTCACGAGCCGCGGTGAAGAGCAAACCACCGCCACCGCCCCAGCCCTTCTCTCTGTTTTTACTCACCACCGCTCAACGTTATTTCAGCTCCGGTGGTCAGCTCGCCACCGGAGTTTGGGTTTGATGAGGTCACTGTCGTGTCCATCTCCATATATGGAGACGGCCATATATGGAGACTGACATGAGGCATGACGGACTGACTGACATGACATTCAGGTTTTCACAGTAAACTGAGACCTATGGTCGCAATAAATGTCGTAACGTAGCTGACTTACAGTAGAGCCCATCATTATATAAAGTATTATCATAAATCATCTCCATATAATTTGTTTAGCATTATATAGCCTGTTGCTGCAACAGGTTTCATTTAATTTCAGCGTCTATGTTATCAGGTTAGACTGTGAAACGATTGTGACTCATTATAAAATAATACTCCCCCTCCCTCCCCCCCGGCCCGTTGCTGAATCTTCAAAGTTCGTTTTTTTAGAAGCTTGGGCACCATGCATATAGAATCATCAGTTTTTCTGATTTTGAAGAATTGCTTAAGAATCGGCTTCAGGTCTTGATGGAGATGAACTGTTTCTCAGCTCCCAGTAGAAAAACATTTATTAAATGTTTCAACGCAAACAGGTCTTCATCAGAGGCCGTGTACGGTCTTCCCGCTCTTCTCTCCAGAGTTCGTATTATTTCCATACGTCTAAAAATGCCCTGGTAGTGAAGTTGTTGGGTCTATCAACCACATCAGTCACAGGCATAATGGTAATTCATATCCAAAATCATCATGAGACAATTAATTCTACTGTTTCCTTGTTCATATGCAACAGGAGCATTACTGTACCTGGACGAGGTGAGTTGGCTGCCTTTATAATCACATAGGCTATCTGGAAAACCTGGGGAAAAAACAGAGACGAGAGGGGGAGAGATAAACATTTATGCCCTCATTTATCAACCCATAATTTACACCCAAAAATGCGTGTACGGCGAAATCATCAGCCATTTTCGGCATTTATCATTCCAGCGTGACTTTGAACTTTGACGTACGCCACGCTAAATCTCACGTCTGGTCGGAAGCTGTCATAAGCTTTGTCTGACCAGCTGACAGGCATCTAAACGTATTCACTAAAGGCATACATCGATGATGTGTCATATGAAATTGATAGGATATTTCCAACTGTACAAGAAATTAAAATCGTGCAAATAAAAACAATATAACATGTTTACAATGTTACAAGTTAGATGCATAATGAAACAGTGCTTTGGCTCTGTTAAAACATATGCAAGCGCATTATGTGAAAATTTTGTTTGACCACAGGACCACAGCGGGAGATCAGGAGCCTACAAATAATTCATGTGATAATAAAACATTTTGATTTTGGCATAAATGGACATGCACAGCTATTTTATTTCCAAGTGACAATGACAAGCATATAGCTTGCCTATTTGCAATATGTATATGTGAAGTTAGGTGCTTAATCATTCATCCATTTAAATACGTTTATCATATTTATCATTTATCATTCAGATCAATTGCAAATCTGGATCAGACCTATATAGGCTGAGAGCTTATGCGAGAGTCGGGACCGGCGGTCAAATCTTTGCGTTTGGGGGGGTCCCTGGAACAACATATTTTCAGATAGGTGTTACTGTACCAGTGACGCGGCCCGCAAGTCAGCCGCTGCCTGAAAAAGTCTGTCCCTTAACCCATTCTGACCTGAGATCAGATTCATACGAGGTTTCCACTGGACACACACTGGTCTGATTAACCCATTCTGACCTGAGATCAGATTCTAGAAATGTCAGTCGCTCTTCGATTTTTCAAAAATTGCAGACCTACAAGCTCGTATCGCGCCACTCGGTGGCGCGATATGAGCTTGTAGATCTGCTATTTTTCAATAGCTAAAGCATAACATGATGCTGACACCAAAATGGGTGCCCGTTCAGAATGGGTTAATGGTATTTTGTTCCTATTATTGTCTCCACCAGGCCGAAGGCATGGGGAGAGAGTATGTTTTGCACTCCGTCCGTCCGTCCGTCCGTGTGTGTGTGTGTGTGTGTGTGTGTGTGTGTCCGTTAGCAGCTAATCTCGGCCACCGTTAACCCGGTCGATGCCAAATTTTGCACACGCACTCCCTGGATGCCAACGATGAACCTCTGCCCCAAACTTTCCAGAACGGCCTGTTATAGCGCCACCAGGAGGCCGCTTTGTGCAAAACAAGTTTTTGCACAGCACACCTACAGATTTTGTCCAAACATCACGCAAATTGGTACACAGTCTCTCTAGAGCCATTCAACCAAACCAGTCTTTCAGATTTCTCAGACTCCATCCTGATTGGTTAAGATTGGCTTCCAAAGTTCACAGGAGTGCTCAGTTTCAAACAAAATGCTGCAAATCATGAACACATCGCGTGATTTCCGTGAAATTGTGCACCCACATTCCCACTAGGCCCAGGACGAAATGCCACATGAACAATTTCAACTCAGCCTCAAGGTGGCGCTATAACTGGCCGAAAAGTGTTTTTACCTCTAACTGCACGGATCTGTGGATAACCTGGTGGAGACCTGTGCCCAGAAGGGCACTTTTTCTAGTTCATTTTCATTTCCGCTTGATACCGTTTCGTACAGACAGCCTACATGCACAATCTATATACCAAATGAAAGCTCCAATTCCGTAGACCACACAGCACTTTGAAATGTTAAAAATGAACGAGATCTGAGCGAGTTGTGACTCTGTGCGCAGGAGAGAAAAAAATCACACCCGTGTGAAGTGAGTGGTGCAACTCCGTGTGGGGGTCAGGTTCCGGCGAGCCACCCCACATCCGAAACGGTTGAGAAATGACAGAGTTACTGTGTGGGGGGCCCTCTACTGTACTGTACTGCCCCTGTACTGTACTGGCACACCCGAAATCATCATATATACAGTTAATATGTGCGTGTGTGTTTGTGTGTGTTACTGTAGGTTGTGCACAGGTGGTGAAAAACAACCATGCTGTTTTCGTGCTCAGACCCACCCAGCCACCCAGCCAGCCACACACATAGCTCCGTAAGGGTGTGGTTGCACCATTCAAAAAGAAGAAAAACGGCACAGGGGGGACGGGGGGGGCGCACAAGTGATACTTCAAGGCAGCAACGCACTCTTCCATGGGCTATAGACAGGGCTGCACATAAGTGGTGCGCCAGTGCGCTGTCAATCAAGCGCCGGGAAGCGCTTCTGCGTATCAACAGCTGGGGCCGCACAGAATGATTATCATGGCCAGAATACTAGTAAATTCTGTGGCGAGAGCATTTCCCACTGACTGCCACTCAAAGTAGCTACTACTGGCCAATCACAGCACGTCTTGCACAAGTGCACTGGCCATTGTGGCTAATCACAGCGCGTCCTTAGTCAAACGAGGGAGGATCTACTCTATGGGGAGGATTCCATGCTGCTCACTGCTTGTTTTCCGGGTGCTGGAGCAAGTTGCTCATGTGCGATGCAACTTGCTCGTGTGCGATGCCGTCTCTCACGGACTGGCACTGCTGCACAATATGAAGCTTATCAACATGACAACAGCATGTCCCGACATACTGTCCCTTATTATCGTAAAGTCGGGTAGTGTACATGTACACTGTTTATTTTGCACCGAGGAGCCATGTGTGTCTGACTGTCTTGACTCTGTGTTGACTGTGTGTAGATCGCCTCGGCTAAAAACAAGAGGGAAGCCTGAAGTATGCTTCGCCGTACGACGTGTCGTATGTTAAACAAATAGGCAATAGCTGATCTGCAAGCTCAAAACGTGTCGCCTCCGCAACACGTTGTGAGCTAGTAGATCGACTATTTAAATATCTAAATATTGCTTTGATGGTCATATTATCCTTAGGAAGTATTAAGAAGTTTGTATTAGAATATGCATATAGGGCTGGAATACACATGGACCTATAGCTGCAATTTGCAACTCTAGATTTTTTTGTATAATGGGATGAATCTAGAGTTGCAATACTCTCCATTGACTCCCCCGTCCCCACTTATTATATGGGCGACTGTGGCTCAGGAGGTAGAGCAGGTCGTCCAATGATCCATGGGTCGGCGGTTCGAATCCCGGCTCCTCCTGTCTACATGTCGAAGTGTCCTTGGGCAAGACACTGAACCCCAAATTGCTCCCGATGTGCTGGTTGGTACCTTGCATGGCTTCCGCCGCAATCGGTGTATGAATGGGTGAATGTAATGCACAATCTATGTAAAGCGCCTTGGATAAAGGCGCTATATAAATGCACCATTTATTATCCAATAAATATCGTTTTGCTATAAGTTATTCATGCATCCCTCTTTTATCCATCCGGCGAGACGGGTCGCCGCATTTTAGGAGCACCAAGTAACTCCTCCAGGTGCTCCTCTGAGTACTAGACCAAAAACGTTGAGTGCAGCCCTGGCTATAGACCGTCTTGTTTATATGGTTAATCTTCATAAGAAAATGCATTGATTGGAGGTAGAATGAGTACAGGTATTTTACTCAAAATGACAACCATACAAAACTATCCAAATATGGCAAATATAAAAGCCCTCCTACAAATCGCAGACTGTATCAAATATAACTAAATATTATAAATGATACAGAGCCACTTCCCTGACAGTCAGAGTGCCTGGATTTTCATTTGTGTTCTTTATGGCCCAAGGGGCATGGTTTTGACTTGCAGACTTAAGTACTTTATGCACGCCCCGGGATACTACAGTATGTTTAATCTGATCACTCTTTATTTCGTTTTAGGCTTTATATATTTAGGTGTCGACCAAATACCCTTTGGCTTTCCTTTCGAAGCACAAATAAATCTCAAGTTGTTTCAGTTTGAAAAACTTATTTTTGATTGCAGTCTACAATCCAATCATGCTTGTTTTTATTGGACACGTGTTTGTGTGGAGTGTTGGTGCAGTCCAGGAGGTGAAATGGGTCAGGGCTTTTGTGGAACACATTTTTTTTCGTTATCGCCCTGCTCAAATGATTGAGGAGTTCATCAATGTGCAACAATGAAACATGTTCATGCCAGCAGCGTTTGAAAGTGGATGGTGGACCAGTACAAAAATCATTCTGACTTACTTATGGCTCCCTTCAATTGTAAGGAGAAAGTACAACTCAGTGGCTATTAACAATTCTCTACTGGTTCCCTTTTTGTCTGTCTTTCAAGAAGAAATGGCTGACGGCAAGTTTTAGAAATGGTCTCCTGCCAACACAGGCCAGCTATACTCAATACATACTAAATCCAGTACAGGCTTTTTGAAATGTGCCCAAGATCAAACAAAGGTTCATATCCCCACTACAGCGTCACTAAAGCATCAAGTGAGTTTTTTTAACGTACGTTCATTTATCATTCAAAGCCAATGGCATGCATTTTCCACTAATTCAATCAGTCAAACTAAATCAACCAGACGATTACAAGTGATGAATCATTTCTGACAGAGAAAAGGATTAATGAAAAGATTATAGGAAAAAACACTTAAGCAATGTTATTCAAGAGGTTTTCTTGAAAAAGAAATCTTGCCTGCAAGACGTTTTTTTTGACGTACCAATCCACTGTGGTGGAGAAAGTCAAAGATTTTCTCTTACTTAGTATACATACATCTCTTGCTCTCTCGCCCAACGCCGCAGCTCATAATAAGAATGTGTGCTTGGAGTCTGTCTCAACATGTCACACTCTTCTCTAGGCTATGACCCGTCTTTGCCTGGCTGCTGTATGTTTGCTGCCTAATAAGGCGGCGATGCAGAACTCCCACATGCAAATCCAGAAGGAACGTCAAAGTTAGAGATCAGCGCTGTTGGTTGCTTTGAGTGCTCCCATGGCCCTAAGAAGGTCCAATTAAATCCAATTGGAGTCTAGCTATGAATAACAGTGTGACTGTTTTGGGCTGCATTAGTTTGGATTTGCCCTGCCACAATCTGGTACCTTTATAATTGTGTGTCCCCATTAGCTAATGTCGGGGTACTGTATTTGCTACATATGTAGAATTTGTCCTCTGCAGTTACTCATCCTTTTAGGAGCAGTGGCTATACCATTAATAGTAATACGGCACCCAGGGAGAAGTCCTGGGTTAAGTGCCTTGCTCAGGGACACTTGGGCACATATTCTTCTACCCTCACCATCTCCGGATGCCTGTTGGTAAATTCTGTGCACTTAATTGGTAGAATTTGCGACAACCGTGTGACACCGTGTGAGCGAGATTGAGCTAAAGTGAAAGCTATGACATCTTAATACAGTATGTGCCTTTACCAAAAGAAATCCACTTAAATCCTGAAGGGTGATTACACGCGCGGTGTGAGCTTGTAGATCATTTGTTTTTGCTGTCCACTGTCGTACCGCAGTAGATAGGGCTTAAGCAGTACACTTATGATGCCCACGTCTTCATAATTACACCCGTAGGAGGCCGAGGATGTGTGGGCACGTCTTTAGGTCCTTTTTAATGATATAAAACGCGGTTGTTAAAATATTTCTTCCTGGTTTACGGTCAGACAAACCTCCCTATTTTCTCAGAATCTACGCTGATTCATCATAACCGCGATGTTCTGTCCTAATTTCTGACTTCATCGTGCATCTCGGTTAGAATATTAACGCTTCTAAATAGAAATCAGACTTCATGCTATGAATGGAAGATTTTACCTTCCGGTTTTGGGGGGAAATGGAAGGCAGGGGGTTTTCAGAGTAAAATCTCCCTTATCTGCTTGGCACTCACTCTAGGCCTTTATTCTGAAAGATTCTGGCGGCACCAGAAGTGTTAAAACAGATTTGTTGTGGATAACAAGCTTTGCTGCAGAAAGACATCGGAGAGCAGCTGCTGCTGTGTACGTGTCAGAATGCAATGTTCTGTTGCACTCATGTTAGTCTGTCTGGTACAGCATGTCCTTGTAATGGTTAAGTGTCTACCGTTGGGTCTGTACGTCTGTCTCTGGCTGCATTGTACCGTTGGGTCTGTACGTCTGTCTCTGGCTGCATTGTACCGTTGGGTCTGTCTGTCTCTGGCTGCATTGTACCGTTGGGTCTGTCTGTCTCTGGCTGCATTGTACCGCTGGGTCTGTACGTCTGTCTCTGGCTGCATTGTACCGTTGGGTCTGTACGTCTGTCTCTGGCTGCATTGTACCGTTGGGTCTGTACGTCTGTCTCTGGCTGCATTGTACCGTTGGGTCTGTACGTCTGTCTCTGGCTGCATTGTACCGTTGGGTCTGTCTGTCTCTGGCTGCATTGTACCGTTGGGTCTGTACGTCTGTCTCTGGCTGCATTGTACCGCTGGGTCTATACGTCTGTCTCTGGCTGCATTGTACCGTTGGGTCTGTCTGTCTCTGGCTGCATTGTACCGCTGGGTCTGTACGTCTGTCTCTGGCTGCATTGTACCGTTGGGTCTGTACGTCTGTCTCTGGCTGCATTGTACCGTTGGGTCTGTACGTCTGTCTCTGGCTGCATTGTACCGTTGGGTCTGTACGTCTGTCTCTGGCTGCATTGTACCGCTGGGTCTGTACGTCTGTCTCAGGCTGCATTGTACCGCTGGGTCTATACGTCTGTCTCTGGCTGCATTGTACCGTTGGGTCTGTACGTCTGTCTCTGGCTGCATTGTACCGTTGGGTCTGTACGTCTGTCTCTGGCTGCATTGTACCGTTGGGTCTGTACGTCTGTCTCTGGCTGCATTGTACCGTTGGGTCTATACGTCTGTCTCTGGCTGCATTGTACCGTTGGGTCTGTACGTCTGTCTCTGGCTGCATTGTACCGTTGGGTCTGTCTGTCTCTGGCTGCATTGTACCGTTGGGTCTGTACGTCTGTCTCTGGCTGCATTGTACCGTTGGGTCTGTCTGTCTCTGGCTGCATTGTACCGTTGGGTCTGTCTGTCTCTGGCTGCATTGTACCGTTGGGTCTATACGTCTGTCTCTGGCTGCATTGTACCGTTGGGTCTGTACGTCTGTCTCTGGCTGCATTGTACCGTTGGGTCTGTCTGTCTCTGGCTGCATTGTACCGCTGGGTCTGTCTGTCTCTGGCTGCATTGTACCGTTGGGTCTGTACGTCTGTCTCTGGCTGCATTGTACCGTTGGGTCTGTCTGTCTCTGGCTGCATTGTACCGTTGGGTCTGTACGTCTGTCTCTGGCTGCATTGTACCGTTGGGTCTGTACGTCTGTCTCTGGCTGCATTGTACCGTTGGGTCTGTCTGTCTCTGGCTGCATTGTACCGTTGGGTCTGTACGTCTGTCTCTGGCTGCATTGTACCGCTGGGTCTATACGTCTGTCTCTGGCTGCATTGTACCGTTGGGTCTGTCTGTCTCTGGCTGCATTGTACCGTTGGGTCTGTCTGTCTCTGGCTGCATTGTACCGCTGGGTCTATACGTCTGTCTCTGGCTGCATTGTACCGTTGGGTCTGTCTGTCTCTGGCTGCATTGTACCGTTGGGTCTGTACGTCTGTCTCTGGCTGCATTGTACCGTTGGGTCTGTACGTCTGTCTCTGGCTGCATTGTACCGCTGGGTCTATACGTCTGTCTCTGGCTGCATTGTACCGTTGGGTCTGTCTGTCTCTGGCTGCATTGTACCGTTGGGTCTGTCTGTCTCTGGCTGCATTGTACCGCTGGGTCTATACGTCTGTCTCTGGCTGCATTGTACCGTTGGGTCTGTCTGTCTCTGGCTGCATTGTACCGTTGGGTCTGTACGTCTGTCTCTGGCTGCATTGTACCGTTGGGTCTGTACGTCTGTCTCTGGCTGCATTGTACCGTTGGGTCTGTCTGTCTCTGGCTGCATTGTACCGTTGGGTCTGTACGTCTGTCTCTGGCTGCATTGTACCGTTGGGTCTGTCTGTCTCTGGCTGCATTGTACCGCTGGGTCTATACGTCTGTCTCTGGCTGCATTGTACCGTTGGGTCTGTACGTCTGTCTCTGGCTGCATTGTACCGTTGGGTCTGTCTGTCTCTGGCTGCATTGTACCGCTGGGTCTGTCTGTCTCTGGCTGCATTGTACCGTTGGGTCTATACGTCTGTCTCTGGCTGCATTGTACCGTTGGGTCTGTCTGTCTCTGGCTGCATTGTACCGTTGGGTCTGTACGTCTGTCTCTGGCTGCATTGTACCGTTGGGTCTGTACGTCTGTCTCTGGCTGCATTGTACCGTTGGGTCTGTCTGTCTCTGGCTGCATTGTACCGTTGGGTATGTACGTCTGTCTCTGGCTGCATTGTACCGCTGGGTCTATACGTCTGTCTCTGGCTGCATTGTACCGTTGGGTCTGTCTGTCTCTGGCTGCATTGTACCGCTGGGTCTATACGTCTGTCTCTGGCTGCATTGTACCGTTGGGTCTGTACGTCTGTCTCTGGCTGCATTGTACCGTTGGGTCTGTCTGTCTCTGGCTGCATTGTACCGTTGGGTCTGTCTGTCTCTGGCTGCATTGTACCGTTGGGTCTGTACGTCTGTCTCTGGCTGCATTGTACCGTTGGGTCTGTACGTCTGTCTCAGGCTGCATTGTACCGCTGGGTCTATACGTCTGTCTCTGGCTGCATTGTACCGTTGGGTCTGTACGTCTGTCTCTGGCTGCATTGTACCGCTGGGTCTATACGTCTGTCTCTGGCTGCATTGTACCGTTGGGTCTGTACGTCTGTCTCTGGCTGCATTGTACCGTTGGGTCTGTACGTCTGTCTCTGGCTGCATTGTACCGCTGGGTCTGTACGTCTGTCTCTGGCTGCATTGTACCGTTGGGTCTGTACGTCTGTCTCTGGCTGCATTGTACCGTTGGGTCTGTACGTCTGTCTCTGGCTGCATTGTACCGTTGGGTCTGTCTGTCTCTGGCTGCATTGTACCGCTGGGTCTGTACGTCTGTCTCTGGCTGCATTGTACCGTTGGGTCTGTACGTCTGTCTCTGGCTGCATTGTACCGTTGGGTCTGTCTGTCTCTGGCTGCATTGTACCGTTGGGTCTGTACGTCTGTCTCTGGCTGCATTGTACCGTTGGGTCTGTACGTCTGTCTCTGGCTGCATTGTACCGTTGGGTCTGTCTGTCTCTGGCTGCATTGTACCGCTGGGTCTGTACGTCTGTCTCTGGCTGCATTGTACCGTTGGGTCTGTACGTCTGTCTCTGGCTGCATTGTACCGCTGGGTCTGTCTGTCTCTGGCTGCATTGTACCGCTGGGTCTGTACGTCTGTCTCTGGCTGCATTGTACCGTTGGGTCTGTACGTCTGTCTCTGGCTGCATTGTACCGTTGGGTCTGTCTGTCTCTGGCTGCATTGTACCGTTGGGTCTGTACGTCTGTCTCTGGCTGCATTGTACCGTTGGGTCTGTACGTCTGTCTCTGGCTGCATTGTACCGTTGGGTCTGTCTGTCTCTGGCTGCATTGTACCGCTGGGTCTGTACGTCTGTCTCTGGCTGCATTGTACCGTTGGGTCTGTACGTCTGTCTCTGGCTGCATTGTACCGCTGGGTCTGTACGTCTGTCTCTGGCTGCATTGTACCGTTGGGTCTGTACGTCTGTCTCTGGCTGCATTGTACCGTTGGGTCTGTACGTCTGTCTCTGGCTGCATTGTACCGTTGGGTCTGTACGTCTGTCTCTGGCTGCATTGTACCGCTGGGTCTGTACGTCTGTCTCAGGCTGCATTGTACCGCTGGGTCTATACGTCTGTCTCTGGCTGCATTGTACCGTTGGGTCTGTACGTCTGTCTCTGGCTGCATTGTACCGTTGGGTCTGTACGTCTGTCTCTGGCTGCATTGTACCGTTGGGTCTGTACGTCTGTCTCTGGCTGCATTGTACCGTTGGGTCTATACGTCTGTCTCTGGCTGCATTGTACCGTTGGGTCTGTACGTCTGTCTCTGGCTGCATTGTACCGTTGGGTCTGTCTGTCTCTGGCTGCATTGTACCGTTGGGTCTGTACGTCTGTCTCTGGCTGCATTGTACCGTTGGGTCTGTCTGTCTCTGGCTGCATTGTACCGTTGGGTCTGTCTGTCTCTGGCTGCATTGTACCGTTGGGTCTATACGTCTGTCTCTGGCTGCATTGTACCGTTGGGTCTGTACGTCTGTCTCTGGCTGCATTGTACCGTTGGGTCTGTCTGTCTCTGGCTGCATTGTACCGCTGGGTCTATACGTCTGTCTCTGGCTGCATTGTACCGTTGGGTCTGTCTGTCTCTGGCTGCATTGTACCGTTGGGTCTGTACGTCTGTCTCTGGCTGCATTGTACCGTTGGGTCTGTACGTCTGTCTCTGGCTGCATTGTACCGCTGGGTCTATACGTCTGTCTCTGGCTGCATTGTACCGTTGGGTCTGTCTGTCTCTGGCTGCATTGTACCGTTGGGTCTGTCTGTCTCTGGCTGCATTGTACCGCTGGGTCTATACGTCTGTCTCTGGCTGCATTGTACCGCTGGGTCTATACGTCTGTCTCTGGCTGCATTGTACCGTTGGGTCTGTACGTCTGTCTCTGGCTGCATTGTACCGTTGGGTCTGTCTGTCTCTGGCTGCATTGTACCGTTGGGTCTATACGTCTGTCTCTGGCTGCATTGTACCGTTGGGTCTGTACGTCTGTCTCTGGCTGCATTGTACAGGAGCTCATGCTATTCAATGGAGCGTGTTCAATCATATCGTTGCTGTCGGGTGGAAACCTTGTATGAACAACACCATTGCTTTTTTGCCTTATGCCCAGCTTTCTGTGTTTGTGCAAACAAACAAAGTTTCCCTTATGTTTTTGAGACCACCGCTACCGTAGTCAAGTTTGGAAAAAAAGGACGAAGAAAGGCAGTTTTCTCAGTGCTTTTGTGCAAACACAAACATTGAAGACAAAAGTGACAGAAAAGTGAAGACGCAAATTGTGATTGGCCGGAATTACATTTGTGATGATTTGATTGTATGGAATGTGATGTATATGATGTATGATGATAAGAGCTCCCCTAGCTTCACATGGGTGTGATTTTTATAGTTACTTACAAAACATTTTAAAATAGTGAAAATAGCAGATCTACAAGCTCTACAAGCAGGTCACAAAGCGATGTGTTAGTATGAGCTCGCCTTGCACATGTGCTATTTTCACTGCTTTTGCCCAACACTTTTGTATGATGATTTAATTATATAAAAACATAACAAGTTGACATATGGACATAAAAGGTTTGTGCCCGACAGCAACGACATAAAGTGTTCCATCTGCTACACAGACCTGGCAGTCTGCAGTTTATTTGTTTGTCTCACCATCCATTCCCACATACCCTGGAAAACCTCTCACCCCATCAGTCCCATATCCCACAATGCAACAGTAAAGAAATCACAATCCAAATGAAGTACATTGGATGGTCTGGCCATGCAACAATAACAACGGTGCCCTGAGCACTGTCTGCATCTCCACTGAAGGGAATCTGGCTGGGTCAAGGTGATGACTTAACAGACACGGCAGGCAGGCAGGCAGGCAGGCAGATCATGGATGACAGATTAAACCTAATATTTCACCCTCACTCTTTCTCTCACCCCTTTTCTGACTCTTTAACTATGTCTTCCTACCGTTCCCCTTTTTTATTTGACTCAAAAATATTTTTCTCTCTCCCTCTCTCCCTCTCCTTCTCTCTCTCTCTCTCTCTCTCTCTCTCCTCTCCCTTTCTTCTCAGAATGTGGGAAACAGTGTCACATTTCAGCAATTAGAATAGAGAGAAAGTTACCCAGAGTATCACAATATGTGTGTGTGTGTGTGTGTGTGTGTGTGTGTGTGTGTGTGTGTGTGTGTGTGTGTGTGTGTCTGTGTGTGTGTGTGTGTGTGTGTGTGTGTGTGTGTGTGTGTGCTGCGTGCGTGCGCGTATGCGCGAGAGAGAATGAGAGAGAGAGAGAGAGAATGAGAGTGAGAGTGCATGTGCACGCACGTGTGTGTGTTTCAGTGTAACCTTATATCAGTCATTCAAACCTCTTACAAAGACTCAGTGTTGAATACAGAAAATAGGCTGGTGTGTACGTGCGTGCGTGCGTGTCTGCGTGCGTGCATGTGTGCATGCATTCTCAGCAGTAGCTTTGAACAAAGTGACAGCTTCAGGAGAGCTAGGCAGCATCATCAAGTAAACAGATGCAGCATACAGTATGCGTGTGTGTGTGTGTGTGTGTGTGTGTGTGTGTGTGTGTGTGTGTGTGTGTGTTTGTGTGCGCATGTTAGTGGTCTAGAGGTGTGCTGTGTGTCAGTGAGTGTGTTTTGATCAGCTGTGGATCAAAGAAAGGCTTTTCGCCTCTAAAGGCGGCACAGCGTCAACACACGCAAAAAATGCGCTTGTCAAACCAGGACAACATTTTATCACATGTTCTCAGACACGACATCGCTATATGATAACTAGTACAAAGCCATCTGGAATGCATGCTATTGTCACAAAGCAAGCGTCACTGCACAGCACAAGTCAGTAAAAACCTAAGTCAAAACTAAACAGAAGATTTCAAATATTGCAATAAGTCTGAATGCAGGGTAAAATCATGTGAAAGGCTTGTTATTTTCTTTGCAGTGTGCCAAGAGGCCTGAAATCTTAAGCAGAGGATCAGTCGGCGTTCATTTTGACAGCAACTTTACATAATAAATATTACTTATGCGTTTGAAGTGTGAAGTGAAGTCCACGACAGAAAAGAAAAGAAAAAAACTGATTCCCAATGCTGCCTTGTGCGTCTCCTGACTAAGGGCTTTGGAATGGACTCCAAACAGTCTCATGTTTTCCTTACTTTTCCTAAAGCTTGTTTTCTAGAGACCCGTCAAATCCAACCTCATCCTGCTGTGAGCGTTAACGCCACGTCTTAAATCCAAGGAAGACAACGGTGCCGGTCCTGTCTCGCGTGTGAACATTGCACACGGTACTGACATTTCAAAACAAGCACCTGAAACCATCGTACGACAGTTTAGCACAGAATGAATCCAATTTAAGGCCTTTTCACATGGGGAGCCAACACAACAATTTCACAGGAGTGCGCCAGCTTGTCTGCACGCCTGTCAGATGGTTCGCGTCTCCCTACCTGCCCTCTTGCCTCTCACCGAAAATGGATAAATGATACGTAGCTTTTCTCCGTGTGAAAAGGCTTATATATCTTCTATTTCCGGCAAGCGACGGATTGCGACGCGGCCATACGACATAGCCATGAGAGGTGTCTGTCATGGAGTTGTGACAACTATCAAATGAACACCAACATATGTTTACTGGGCCATATATTATTACATTTGAACAGTCTCTGGCTTAAATGAACTCTCAGGGATTTACTGTGAGCCAAACAAGCCAAGTGAACACTCAAAATGTTGATTTGTGGAGGAATGCCCAGTTCATCTGTGACACGTATGGTCTGAGGCTCGTCTAGCACTAAATGGGCTGTGAAGAATCCATTTGATCTCGGGATTTGGAGACAGTGGTTAAACCCAACAGCTGGTGTTTACAGTCCATTCACATGGAAATGTGCTCACATCTCTCTGGTCTGATAAACTGTAGCCTCGCACTCTGTTTAGTTGGTACACACAGGGCAATCGCACGCACGCATTTTTTATTGTTGCTTCAAATGGAAACCCCTCATCATTAATAAACTAGTTCATAGACAAGTTGTAAATAGTTGTAATATCAAGCAACTGACTAGCTCCACTATAGCAAGAATAAGCCGAATCTGAATCAATCTGTATTGTCATATCACATTACAAGTAAGATGGGTGAAAAACTTGGTTATGCAGTCTGTAGCAACTCATAATGTAACTAGAAAAAGTGCCCCTCAGGGCACAGGTCTCCACCAGGGCAGGTCAGGTTGTGGCCTCCTGGTGGCGCTATATAAGCCAATGTGAAAAGGGTGCCATTTGTTCTTTATATGCCTTTGATGGCAATTGGATGATTTGCAATAAAATCCACCTGTTGGTGGCGCTATAACAGGCCAATGTGAAAAGCGTGGGATATATTCCTCAGCCTAGTAGGAAAGTGCGTGAAAGATTTCACATAAATTGCACGTTCATGATTTGAGGCTTTTTGTTAAAAACGGGCCAATCCTGCAAACTTTGAAAGCCAATGTTAGCCAATTAGAATGGAATATGAAATATCGGACAGATTCGTCTTGAGCACATGACTATAGAGACTCTGTGTAACGATTTGCAGGATTTTTGAACAAAATATGGTGGAGACAATAAAGTCTGAATGTAAAGGAATCCCTATTAAAACAAGTTATACAGACATGATGTGTGTGTGTGTGTGTGTGTGTGTGTGTGTGTGTGTGTGTGTGTGTGTGTGTGTGTGAATCTTAAACAATGTGAAAAAGGTAGATTTCACACGCACGCACGCACTCACGCACACACACACACACACACACACACACACACACACACACTCGCACACCCGCACACACCCACCCACACATGCACGCACACCAAAGTATCAATTTGGCATAAAGCCTTTGAAATTAAAGGATTTATCCTGTACAAGAAATCAGACAATCTCTTGTAAATCCTGGCTTTGATCAGACTGCAGAGGAAAACAAAACAAGATTAGCATTCTCAAATAAAGTTGTCTTTTGCAGCACTAAAACCATTAAAGAGTTCACACAGCACTTTTCTGTTCACGTCCCAGCTTTTATATTTGTCACAACGCTGAGAATTAAAGGACCATTTTTATCATAGGCAA
>NC_139717.1:32325160-32330160 GCF_964188405.1 Protomyctophum parallelum
GTTGACCAGCCTCCACACCACCACTGTAACCGTCCTGTTGACCAGCCTCCACACCACCACTGTAACCATCCTGTTGACCAGCCTCCACACCACCACTGTAACCGTCCTGTTGACCAGCCTCCACACCACCACTGTAACCATCCTGTTGACCAGCCTCCACACCACCACTGTAACCGTCCTGTTGACCAGCCTCCACACCACCACTGTAACCATCCTGTTGACCAGCCTCCACACCACCACTGTAACCATCCTGTTGACCAGCCTCCACACCACCACTGTAACCATCCTGTTGACCAGCCTCCACACCACCACTGTAACCATCCTGTTGACCAGCCTCCACACCACCACTGTAACCGTCCTGTTGACCAGCCTCCACACCACCACTGTAACCGTCCTGTTGACCAGCCTCCACACCACCACTGTAACCGTCCTGTTGACCAGCCTCCACACCACCACTGTAACCATCCTGTTGACCAGCCTCCACACCACCACTGTAACCGTCCTGTTGACCAGCCTCCACACCACCACTGTAACCATCCTGTTGACCAGCCTCCACACCACCACTGTAACCATCCTGTTGACCAGCCTCCACACCACCACTGTAACCGTCCTGTTGACCAGCCTCCACACCACCACTGTAACCGTCCTGTTGACCAGCCTCCACACCACCACTGTAACCGTCCTGTTGACCAGCCTCCACACCACCACTGTAACCGTCCTGTTGACCAGACTCCACACCACCACTGTAACCATCGGCTATCATTAGTATTAGCTCACGCTGTTTACCTTTCGCCACAAACGTTTACATGTCGGGAACGATGCGAGACAAAATCACAAATGACATCCGAACATTGGATGGATGGCGATTACCATGGACAGCGCTCGTATTTCCAGAGTTATAAAGCTTTGAAAATCCGACTTTGAACAGAAGTTTATGGGGCCGTGTGCAAAGAGCTGATAACATCCCATAGCTGGGGTACAAATATGTTCGTACTTGCAAAAAAAGTGTCAGCACAAGCAATTATGTCTCAGAAAGTTCCCCTTCCATAACCTTTCCCAGACAATGTCTTTTTCCCCATCTGAAACGTTTTCTAAATGTGAAATTATGAAATCATACCATCCCTGACGTTAATTTATGCCACATTTTTGGCTAAATTGACCACTCTCACCCTTTCTCTCACAGGCAGAGAAGTTCTTAACAACTCCAGACCACCTGGAGACCATCATTGTTCAAGTTAATGGGATCATTTGCATTTCACTGGAACCTGGCAAAGCGATTTCTATTTTTCTAAACTGTGTTTATAATGACTCCAACCCTAACCCATAACTTATAACTCTAAATGTTGTATTTCGTCTGAGCAACGTGCCCACTGACCCAGACCCATGCATGCGTACTGTATGTGGCTCACATCGGACACTCACTAGCTGAATCATGAGCTCTAACATTTGATTATGTTACTAATAATATATAATGCAAAATTATTGTAATCCATTTTTTTATTTCCCTCACAATGGCCTGGCCCGAATTCCGACATTTCCTTGGAGTGAGAATGCATTGCCATTTCTGTGTGTGTGTGTGTGTGTGTGTGTGTGTGTGTGTGTGTGTGTGTGTGTGTGTGTGTGTGTGTGTACCTGTATGTGTGCATGCTCACCTGTTTAAGGTCCAGGGTAACAGTGACATGGTGGTACTCCATTCCGTTCTTGATAGAGGGGCTCTGCCACCACTTATTAGTCCCATCAATGGCATAGTCAATAGGATGCTTCTCTGTTCACACACACACACACACACACACACACACACACACACACACACACACACACACACACACACACACACACACACACACATGCACACACGCTTAACTGGGGAGTAATCCAGTACAGGTATCCAAATGGCTTCACAAACAGTGCCTGAATACTGGCTTATCTCCACCTACATGAAGTACTTTCCATAAACACTCCAGTCAGTGGACTGGCTATACGCATCCACAGATGAAGCTCTCTTCACACTAAAACTGGTCTCATATTACAGGACTTTTAAAACCTTAAAGATGGAGTGCTGTGGTTTTGTACTTTTTCTGTTTTGCATGTGTCTATGGAGTTAACACTACACTAATAGAACCCAGGTGTGGTTAAAATATTCAAATATGTTGTGTGGCTGTGTCCCTTTGTCCCTGGCTGTGTCCGAACACAAAAATAGCATTCACCGCCAAGTGTCAAGTGTCATTTTAGTGACATCATAACCCTAACCCCTCCACTAACCTAACTAACTAACTAACGGCTATGGGCGAGGCTTAAGTTCAGGTGAAAACCAGGTATACTGAACTGGTGGGTGTGACCACATTAAAACATAATTTTAACACTTTCTGTACACTGTTGAAATAAATCTTCCTTCTAGTATAATCATAGTACCTGATGACCATGTTTTAGGGGGAGAAAACCACGGCACTACAGCTTTAAACAATTTGGAAATCTGGTATAGCATCAGACACTGCAGGCTAATCATGTTTAAATGATGCAGTATCACGCACTACACTACTACAGGATTGCACTATAGGATTATAGGGCTTGTCGGAGCAACGCAAACATGCTGTGCTCGCTTGTGGATCTACTGATCTACTGATGCACTGTAAGGACACTTTGCATAAGGAAGCTATGTCATCGTCGACAACTGCCAAGGACGGCAAGGAGGTGTGTGTGTGTGTGCGTGTGTGCGTGCGTGCGTGCATGCGTGCGTGCGTGCGTGTGTGCGTGCGTGCTTCAGTGCGTGGTGCACGTTTCTTACCAAACGGCCTGGTACTCTGTTGATTACAGATGCGACACTGTTGGTTCCTGGCAGGCTGACCCGGTACGTGTTCAACCAGCTTACAGAACATCTCTGGACCCGTGGAACCACAGGTAGCATTGGCATTGATGTCTGCCATGGTCGCCAGGTTCAACACCGCAGGGAACAGACCTGGAAAACACAAGGACACACATGTTCTGATCTCTGCCATGGACGAATGTTTAAAACCAGGACTGTCTTTAAGCAAGGCAAGGTTATCTGCTTAGCACAGTGGTTCACAAACGTTTTAATTTCAAAGAACCCCATAACTCTGAAAGTTTACAAATGGCACCAAATGGACAAAAACATAAGGGTACATATTGGTTCCATTTGTACACTCTGAGAGTTATAGACCTGTGAAGGCCTATTCATACTCCAGTTTTAGGTGACAAGGTGACCACGGAAATGGTGGTTACTAAAATCTGTGGGAGCAGTGACCACCACGGCGTGACATGACATCATATTGTAGTTTTTGTAGTCACCTTATCACCTAAAACTGTATGAATATGAGTATGAATGTTTTTGCAAAAAGGGTAAAGTGTTTAAGACACACTATTGAAGGACATTGTAATACAACTAAAAATATTAAGTGAATTAAAAAAACAGGAAAAGTAAGACAATATCATTACAGTGCAGAATGAACAACCTCCGTAAAAAGCAGTGGCAAATAGAAACATGTTTCTGCTTAGAATTCAGAGAAAGACAGGAAAAGGCAGCAGGAAACAGAAAGCTTTGATTTAAATAACAGTGGTAAAACACAGGCAGCTGGAAAGACAGACTGGCTGACTGTAGTCAATATTGAATCTAGCTACAGTTGTGGGATCATGTGACATTTTGGTTCACCTCACTTCGCCTTCGCAGACTGACGTTAAACAATTCATGAGCAATTAGTCGGTGGCATGTTTTTAAGTGCAGCAGATGTGTTGAGAATGACAGATGCTTTCCGTTTATGTTTTCGGCGTATAGTTCCAGAAGGTGCACTTCCCATAGTAAAAGCTACGTTTGTCACAGACTACAAGACAAGCTTGTTGATACTAAAGGCCAGGATGGCCCCCCAACACACACATGGTTCACATTTCCTGTCTGGCACAAACACACTCAGACATACAAATGCATACAGGCATTCATCCAGCAAGACACTAACACACATTAAACTGATGTACACATAGAGTACAGCAGGAACACACACACACACACACACACACACACACACACACACACACACACACACACACACACACACACACACACACACACACACACACACACACACACACACACAGTAATGACTCCACACACAGGCATTGAGAGAGGAAGAGAGAGCAATGGAGATTGAGGATATTGAAAGTCAGACAAAAAGAGTGAGAAAAGTAAACAGAAGATTAATATTTCTCACGAGAGTGGACTGAATGTTTGTGAGTTTGCGTGTGTGCGTGCGTGTGTGTTCAAGTCTCAGATGTTCTTCACAGTTCATCAGTGTTGGCATCTGTCCAAACAGCTGGACTCATCTGGACACACACACACACACACACACACACACACACACACGCACAGGACGTTTCTCACCATTGATATGTGAGAATGTTGCACCAGTGAGTCCACATTTCCATGGGGTGTTTTGCCAAACGTGCATTTTGACCAACTGGCCACTGAAAATGTCCTTCATCTGTGAATACTTCAGAGTACACTATTCACTACAGTGCATGCTAATGCCTCATCAATGGCAGTCTAGCCTTGGTAAACTGGACCTCAGTTGTCTCTGTACTGTACTTGTCTTGGAAGTTGTACCACTTTTTGCCTACACCAAATCTCTCAAATAGCCGATCTACAAGCTCACCACACGCCACATGGTGACAAATTGTGAGCTTGTATAGCCTACAGTAGCTGTTATTTTTGGGCTAACGTTCTCCCCATAATATGATTGCTGAGGTTACCGTCATCTGGGGACCTCCCAGAATCATGTGGGGACCCACCTGGGGTCCCGACCCACAGGTTGAGAACCACTGGTTTAAAACAGCCTGCATATTGGCTGTTTGTGCCACATCCAAGGTGCAGCTGTCGGTCCATTGCAGAATGTGTTATTAATTATTTGATGTCTGCATTCTTGCTACAGTACATGTCCATGAACGACGCAGTGTGCTATTTCATTCCATTACGCTGCTCAGAAAGCAATCTC
>NC_139717.1:32335160-32340160 GCF_964188405.1 Protomyctophum parallelum
GTCGACTAAAGAGCCATGGCCCGATAGGCAAGTAGTAACGCAGCACCGTATAGCCTACAGTATTTACAAATATGATTTTGCAGTCATAAAAGTAGGGGTGGTCACAGCCACGCAAAATAATGAGATTATAGAAAGGACATCCTCCCCACATCCCAAACAGTGGATGGAAGATATGGTAGTGTCTGGGGGTGGGCGATATGGTAATAAATATCGTATCGTGATAAAATCTAAAATGTCTCCACAATATGCCTTTTCAGAGATATCGTATCGTGATACAGTGAATGCACATTCTATGATTTGCAGTACCTTCATTTATACTTTTGTATAATGCCGCTTTTGTTTTTTAGCCTTAAATAACTGAGGTCCCGCATGCCGTTTACATTTCTGACTAGTAAAGTATTCAATCGATCAGAAAAGGGTTTAAGTGGTTAAGAAAGTACTGTTTGCAATGCTCTCAGGTAACACAAGCACATCACATGCACGCACGCACGCACACACGCGCACACACACGGCTAGTGTCAATGTGGCTATACATGTCGTTTCCTAGGTAACAGCCGGTTTGTTGACATATGTGTTGTGGGATAAATGAGTGAGCTTCATAATAGATTGCCTCTGCTGGACACGGCTGTGTGTGTAAGGATCATTTGTCAGAAAAGGTTCCCTTCTGGATTGAAGCTGCTGATTCCACTACATGTGTTTAGTTTGTACAGGCATTAAAGGTGATGTACTGTCATCTCAGAGTTAAGGTATAGGTACGTGAGATTATTTTGTTAAAATAAGTGTTAAAATTCAACTTTTTAAATTTCTTTTGTGTTTTTGGGGCTCCCATATGTGTTTCCAATCCCCACAAATAACCAATTTTGAACAATCAGGCTTTCATATCATATGGGTGTTTTAATGGAAATTGCTCTCAGGAACAGCTCAACTGATTTTGGCCTCATCGTGATGTCATCAATGTCACCCTACTTATATAATTCCTCCTCTTCTTCAGTCTTCAGTTCCAAATTTGCATTTCCACTTTGTTTACAATGTCCACCATTGTTGATTTTCCAAGCTGGCATGGAATGGAAACAAGCCTGGGTTTATCTAGCATCAGTATTATAATGACTCAAATATTTAATAATCTGCATATCAGCTCCCCCACCACCTCAGGACATTGTGGTACTGCAGCTAAAACTGCTTTCAAAGTCCAGAAAGAAATGACAAGGCCTGGTTGTATCAGAGTGGTGATTGAGGCTCAAACCATTAGAAATAACTTTGAGGGACATAGACAATATGATATTAAATATTAAAAGCAGTTTTAAAATGCATGTTATTTGCGCTTTAAAGAGCTCCATATTCTGATAGTACTCATTGATATAGACTGTTAATAATCTCCCCGTCTCTACAGCTCTTAATTAAAGGTTTCATGCATTACATTTATTTTCTTTTTTTACATTTTATGACCTCCCTCACAACCTGAACTATGAACATTCAGTGGATTTTCTGTGGTCTGGGGTTTTCTCTGTGTGTTCTGAAGCCTTTTGAGCAGCAATGAAAACAGGCAATAATCCCTCAACAGTGACATCTGCTGGCAAATTGTTATGTCATATATGGGATTTGTGGACACTTACATCAGAGTCCACAGGAAAAGCAGAGCACTTGTTGAGCAAGAAATGTCTAGACCACAGAAAATCTACTGAATGTTAAAAGTTCAGTTTTTTTGGCTGCAATTGAGCAACATGTGCGTGCGTGCGTGCGTGCATGCGTGTGTATGCTGTGGACGGTTACACACCGGCATTCCGATGTCATCCGGCACATCGCCATTCCGACACACCACATTACTAACCCTATCCCTAACATTAATTGCACGCGGAAGCCACATAGTCGGAATGGCGGTGTGTCGGAATGCCATTCCGTCCCCGCTGAGGACCTCTGGGAGGTTTCAGTGAAAGTTGAGTCAACATCCTGCTCCCACCAGGACTTCCTACCCCGTGTCTGACTGCCAGTAACTAAGAGCATGTTTAGTCATGTGCTTTAGTAATAATAATCCCTCCTTACTCTCTCTCTCGTCCAGGCCGCAACATCTGGGCTTCAGGTTCAAATCCTTTGCCAAAACCAATATTGATACAGTGTAGATCTGTCAAAGATGTGTTTGAAATGTTATGCACACAATGAATCCAAATTATACAAGAACATACTGTACATTTCATATCCAGAACAGTGACGGGAAACACACAACCTGTGGTTTTGATATGATTATTAATTATAACACTTACAAAGTAGTTACGTTAATTAGTAGACACTAATTACCACCTGTCTTGGCGGACTGATCTCCCCAGTGGAATCCCCTTCAGCCATAACTCTGATTAAACTGTGTCATTGGAGCAATTCAATTACTGACAATGTTCCCAAAGTACTTGTAGTGTAGTTTGTTTCCAGTTTGTTTCAGGTCAAAGTAACCTAGACAAAGCAAAGATGGCAATGAGTTTATTACGGTTGGACATGCTTCGCCATTATTGGTATTGGTATGCGTTGTAACTTGAAGGGTGCTGGTTTGATGTGGATCTGATGGTGTTGCTGTGGTTGTCCGCATCAGGTTGGTTTGATGGGGCGAGGGGGTAGATCTGATGGTATTGATGTGGTCGTCCCCGTCAGGTTGGTTTGATGGATCTGATGGTATTGCTGTGGTCGTCCCGTCAGGTTGGTTTGATGGATCTGATGGTATTGCTGTGGTCGTCCGCATCAGGTTGGGATCCGGTACAAAAACACAAAAACAGTCAGAGCTGGACTTCATGTTTCCTATACAATTAATACCGGTAGTTCTCAAAACGTTTTTATTTCAAGGACCATTATATTATTAGGGGGCACGGTGGCACAGTTGGTAGTGCTGTCGCCTCACAGCTAGAAGGTCCTGGGTTCGATTCCCGCTCGGGGCGCTGTGGGTGCTGGCGGCGTGTTTCCTCCTCAGTTCTTTCATCAGTGCCCATACCCGAAGGCGGGGTTGGCAAAAGGGCCTTTCTGTGTGGAGTTTGCATGTTCTCCCCATGTCCCCTAGGGTAGGTACCCTCAGAAAAACATGCAGTAATCCTGGTCTCTAAACTGCCTCCCCCTGGCCAGCCGGGACGCCTGATGGAGGGGAAAGGAACTGGTTGGAATAACGTGCTCCTTCCACGCGCTACGTCCAACCAGGAAAACTCCCCCCTGTCAGGTGTAAAGGAGCAACTTGGACACTCAAGCATGAAGGAAGCATGAGTTAAGTCCGTTGCTCTCCCTAGGTTGGCGGAGGGTGTGTAGAGCCCAGGATCACATCACAGGATGATTGACACAGGGGTGAAAAATGGGTTACAAAATCGTGGGACAAAAAATATAAATTATATTAAAAAAAAGGACCTCTTTGAGAGTGTACAAAATGGAACCAAATAGAACCAAATGGACAATTTTGAACCATTTGGTTACATTTGTACACTCTCAGACTTAGAGACCTGTAAGGATCCATTTGGAACGCCCTAGGAATCGTTAAAACTGACGATTAAGTGTGAATGGTTAAGGAACCGGAAGCCTAAACCTTACAAATTAATATTGTTTTCTTGTGTTGTAAAATGTCCGACATGACTTTTTGGGGTAAAGTGAATTGTGGGAGGCAGGAGGCTGTGGTTGGACTCCAAACACTGGACTTAGAACTCAACGCAGCGTAACTCAAGTGGATTTGATTAAACCTTCCAGACTCCTGTCTCATACAGAGCATCTGGTTTCTCCCTCCCAACATCCTTCCTCCAATACTGATGCTGCATTCTTGTGTGTGTGTGTGTGTGTGTGTGTGTGTGTGTGTGTGTGTGTGTGTGTGTGAGGGTGTGTGTGTGTGTGTGTGTGTGTGTGTGTGTGTGTGTGTGTGTGTGTGAGGGTGTGTGTGTGTGTGTGTGCGTGTGTTTATGTAAATCACAGCAGACCAACTGTCCTCTCCTAGACGGTCAGACACTTCAACGAAGAGAGAGAGAGATAAAGGATAAGCGGTCGGTGTGTGTGTGTGTGTGTGTGTGTGTGTGTGTGTGTGTGTGTGTGTGTGAGCGTGCGGTGTGGGTGGTTGTGTTCATGTGTGTATGTTTGTAATGCTGCCCTCTCCCAGACGGTCACAAACTCAGACTAAACAGGAAAACCACATAAGCAGTTAATACACACACACACACACACACACACACACACACACACACAGACACACACACACACACACACACACACACACACACACACACACACACACACACACACACACACACACACACACACACACACATACACACACACACACACACACACAAATTGTCTCCTGGAGGGCAAGTTTTGCTAGCCACTGTGGATCAGTCTAGGGGGGTGTCTAAATATTTCTCAGGAGACCCACGTTCCCTCTCAGGACTCAAATTAATCCCGCAGCCTATTGTGCAGGCTAATCTGCACAACATGGCCTTTCTCAGTCAACTATACTAGCAGTCTTCCATTCAGCGGGTCGTATTCCAGAGCTCCCCCCAAGGAGGGTGGACAGGTGGGGTGGGAGTGGTGGTTTTTGGAAGCACAGAATTGCTTTTAGGTGAATTCAGATTAATTTCAAATCCTAATATGTTAATCTGGAGTATTAAGTAATATGTGTATGGGAACTTTCTCCTGGTAAGGGAGATAGTGCACGCACAGCCACTTAAGAAGCGCTTCTCAAACTTTGTGAAGCCATCACGAGACAGAGCATAAAAAAATCAGACCTGTCTGAACTGAGTGGTGCTGTTGGGTTGTCTGACTATTGGTTGTCGGTTGTCTGACTATTGGTTGTCTGACTATTGGTTGTCTGACTATTGGTTGTCTGACTATTGGTTGTCGGACAATTGGCTGTCGGACCATTGGCTGTCAGACTATTGGTTGTCGGACTATTGGCTGTCAGACTATGTAGTCTGTTCTGTACGGGTGCATGATTAGAGGCAGTACAGTACGGGTGCAGTACTTAGTTTAGACAGTTTTTGGTTTAGACTAGTCAT
>NC_139717.1:32345160-32420160 GCF_964188405.1 Protomyctophum parallelum
ATTGAACCCAGCGGTAGAAAGGAGCCTCAGGGTTCATTAGTTCCTACCGAGCTCTCTCCCTCTCATTGATAATGTGGTAGCGTAGACAGCTGCCATAGAATTTCAATAAAGTTATTACAGAGGTAAATGTTGTTTCACGTGTGATGTAGGAAATGTTGGAACATTCTGCCCAATAGCCAGTGGTACAGTTCACCACTTCAGTCCTATAAAAGAATATTACAAAAATCTGAACTTTTTTAAGAGCTGGTCTACAAGCTCAAAATGCATGTGATACAAGATCTTGTGAACTTGTGGATCTGCTATTTTCAAACACAGTTTTATGATGAAAGGGTATGAAGACTTTGACTTGGCAACACAGAGTTGAATGCAATGCAGGATTGACCACATATTGCTTACGTTGGGGGTCCCATTAACGTTTAGCTTAATGTGCAACATTGTTTGTTTGTTGTTTGTCATTGTTTTCTCACTCATTAGTAAAGAAAACTAACATACTAAGTGTATACACTACAGGGTACAGTATATCTGCACATCTCTAAAGGTACATATTAAGGATCTTTTTAATACCAAATTGGCCAAAATGTCAAGCATTATGTAAGAAAAAGGCAAACATTGTGAAAATAGCCGATCTACAAGCTTGGCTATTTTATATACTAGACCGATGCCCGGCTGTAGAGCCGGTAACGATCCATGCCCCACCCGGCTATGTACTGTCAGAGTATAGCCGTGTCCCTTGTATGCCCATAAAATGATATGGAGATTTCTGTGTCTGTCTCTCTGTGTTCCTTTATTCCTATATATGGAGTTCGGTGTCAGGCATGCCCAAATATGGAGTGTTGTGATGTCAGAACAGGCCAGCTCAAAATGTGGACCCTGGGCAGGGGCCCTGTCCTAGAGCCCGGGCAGAGGTCTTTAGTGGCGGTTCTGGACAGCCGTGGGTCCGGCCGACTCGACACTGGGGACTGGGCTCCCTGTGGGGCTGGGGGTGAAGTCGGTGGGGAAACGGTTGTGCATTACAGACGTACAGAGACGTGGTGGAAAGCAGAAGGGATATGGTGTGGTGTGACTGAGTGGATCTATGAATGAACAGCTGTATTACCTAGCAGGCCATCTGTGTATCTGAGTCTCATTATAGCTGGTAACTTTACAAAGATATGGGCTCTGACTGTGTTCCAGTCTGCCAGTGAAGACAACTTAATGCCAGTGTTGACACAGCTAACACCAGAACAGGCTGATGAAGGGATGACAAAAACAGATGTTATGTTGGTTCAGTTCACTAATCCCAAAATAGGTTTTCGATGTGAATGAAGCTGAAATATGTATCAGATTACTTTGACTCTTTGCTCACACACACACACACACCCTCACACACACACACACACACACACACACACACACACACACACACACACACACACACACACACACACACACACACACTGTTATGTTCTAATAATACGGACGCTGTGTTATATAATGGTTGAGATGCCTTTAAGAGACTGGTTATTATGGGATGCTACGTAATACACAGCGCGGGAAATAACAAGGAAGTCTGTTCTGTACTGAGACATGAGACTAAGTAAAGCAGTGTTGTTTCTGGTTCAATCGTGTGTGCGTGTCACTCTTTTACACACAACATTTGGCGACGAGAATGGCTGGATTTAGCCTTCCCCCACCCGAAGTGTTTCTCGCGGTGCCCGGGGAACCCGCGGTGCCATGGACACGTTGGCTGACAGGTTTTAATGCCTATATTGATGCTCTCGGATTCTCCGACGCGGAGCTTCCCGACAAGCGGAAGACTGCTCTCCTCGTTCACTGCCTCGGTACCGAGGGCCAGCGAGTCCTTGGAGCGATCGGATCGGCTACAACATTCGCCGATACAGTCAAGCTGCTGACGGATCATTTCTCTGGAAAACAACGTGTCCTAATACGGCGCTACAGACTCAGAAAGCGTCACCAACGACCCGGTGAGTCCATACAGTCTTTTGTGGCTGATCTACGTGAGCTGACACGAGCCTGTGAATATGGAGCGTTACATGACCAAATGATCAGAGACCAGCTGATAGAAGGCACGTCATGTGACAAAACACGAGAGAAACTATTAATGGAACCAGACGATTTAACATTGACTGATGCAATCAAAATAGCGTTGCAAGTTGAATCTGCTCTAGAATGCTCTAGTCTGCTAGCCACCGCCAGCCCTGCTGCTCATTATCAACACACAACGCTCGCACAACAACTGCAGCATACAGACCTGTCGTCACAGGTTTCCCCGCCCACTACATGGGCCACTGACGACGGCAGCCTGCCTGTGCAACATATGAGTAGACAGCGCCCCAGTGTGGCCCCCAGACGCAATTGCGCCAATTGTGGATCTAATTCCCATGCAACTAGGGCATCACAGTGTCCTGCCCGTGGACAGGCTTGCAGAAACTGTTCTAAACTGAATCATTTTGCTAAAGTTTGTCGTTCGGCTCCAGGCAATGTGTCACAGCAGCACAGGTTTCCCCAGTCTGGTTCTGGATACACAGAAATTAGTAACATCCGTTCCACACATGTGTCATTCAAGACCTGCACAGTACGGCTGGGGGAGGTTGATCTACCACTCATCCTGGATACTGCGGCCGCAGCGTCGCTCCTGAATCTGGACACATACAGGAAATTCTTTTCCCACATGCCGCTAGGACCCCCGTCCACAAGCTTGCGGGGGTATGCAAATTCTGCCATTGAGATGGTAGGCACCCTTGACCTGCCTGTCCGCTATGGTACGACACACATTCCCTCTTTCCCCTTTCATGTTGCACAGCGGGGAACCAACCTCCTCGGCCTGGATCTTTTCATCAAATTGGGCTTCTCTCTAATGGACAATAGTGGAAGGGCTATACTGCATGTCTCCCCGACGACTCACCAGCAGTGGCCAGCGCTGTTTGACGGCCTGGGCTGCTTGGCAGCATTCGCTCACCGGCCCCTAGTTGACCCTGCGGTGAAACCAGTTATTCAGCCCCTCAGGCGCCTGCCACTCGCCTTCCGAGAGGGTGTCACCGCCGAGCTCACCTCCCTGCTGGAGGAGGGCATCATCGAGTCAATTAATGCAGCGCCTTGGATCTCAAACCTGGTTGTCGCACAGAAAAAATCAGGTGGTCTCCGGGTCTGTGTGGATCTGCGACAGGTCAACAAAGCTGTCATCCCAGACAAATACCCTCTACCCACAGCTGAGGAGCTCACCACTCTCTTCCATGGCTCAACGGTCTTCTCAAAGTTGGATTTGCGCCAGGGCTACCTGCAAGTTCCCCTTCACCCGGCCAGCCGGGACCTGACAGCATTTGTGACACACGCTGGGGTCTTCAGATACACACGCATGCCCTTTGGTCTCAGCTCTGCCCCCAGCTGCTTCCAAAAGGTCATGTCCACGATTCTCGCTGGGGTTCCAGGGACAGTTTTTTATCTCGATGACATCGTGGTGCACGGGGAAGACCAAGCCACCCACGATGCCCGTCTACACAGAGTGTTTGAGGCTCTCACCAAGCATCACGTGACCCTGAACAGCGAGAAATGTCTCTTCTCAGTGCCGACTGTAGACTTCATTGGGTTCCACCTCTCAGCCGAGGGCATTGCACCTCTCTCTTCCAACGTCGAGGCAATACAGCGCATCCCAGAACCGACCTCCACCACGCAGGTCGCCTCGTTCCTGGGGATGACCGCTTATTATTTGCGTTTCCTGCCCAACTACTCGCACACGACAGCACCTCTCCGCCGACTCCTGAAGAAGGAGGAGCCCTGGTTCTGGTCACCGCAGTGCGTTGAGTCCTTTTCCATGCTGAAAACACAGTTAACTTCACCACCGGTCCTCGCCCATTTCAGCCTCCCCAGCCCCACCTTCGTCACCTGCGACGCCTCCGCCGCTGCAGTTGGAGCCGTCCTGTCTCAGCTTCACGATGGTGTGGAGAGGCCAATTGCCTTTGCATCTCGGGCCCTGACACCCACAGAACAGCGGTACTCTGTGGGCGAACGTGAGGCTTTGGCCTGTGTGTGGGCATGTGAACGATGGCACATGTATCTCTATGGCCGTCATTTCGCAATCAGGACAGACCACCAGGCCCTCACAACTGTACTCTCGACGTCGGGTTCGGGTCACAAGCCTCTCCGGCTCCATCGTTGGGCGGAACGTCTCCGACAGTACCATTATGACCTCATCTTCACACCAGGCAGGGACAACGTGGTGGCAGACCTCCTTTCTCGCTCCATCCCAGCCCCGACTCCTTCTGTCCCTTCATACGACGAAGAACCGGCTCTCATCCAAGCGCTCTATGCACCGTTGGAGCCGGTAATCACACTGGAGGAACTGAAAACTGAATCGGACAGGGATCCGATACTGTCCAGGCTGTGCACGTACATCAGGAACGGCTGGCCGCCCCGCGTTCCTGAGGAGTTTAAGCCATTTTCTAGAGTGAAGGACGAGCTCTCCTGCTGGGCAGACACGTGTGTCTCAAGGGGGCTCTGCACAGTTATCCCAAGCACTCTACGTGCTCGTGTGCTGTCGATGGCACATGAAGGTCACTTGGGAATTGTGAAACTCAAGCAACGGTGCCGTGAGCTCGTGTGGTGGCCGGCCATCGACCGGGATATAGAGCATCTGGTCCAGGACTGCTCAGCTTGCCTCCTCAGTGGGAAAACCGGACCACCCTCGACCCCTCCCCTACAGCCACTCCCCTGGCCTTCCCGCCCCTGGGAACATGTACAGCTGGACATCTGTGGGGAAATCCATGGCCGTGGTGTTCCTCACCACCAGCGCTTCCTGGTGGTCATCTATGATCTCCACTCCAAGTGGCCGGAGGTGGTGCCGGTGGGGACAGTGACGTCGCACGCCATGATTCGGGTACTGGATGGCCTCTTTGGACGCTGGGGTGTGCCTCGGGCCGTAACAACTGATAACGGGCCTCAGATGACATCTGCAGAGTTCTCTGACTTTCTTGCCAGCAGGGGTGTCAAACACATCCGAACCGCTTTCTACCACCCACAGGCCAATGGTGGAGTAGAGCGTTTCAACGCAACACTGAAGAACGGGATCCGTGCACACCTGACCCAAGGCTGTGTATTTGAGGAGGCACTCAATCAGACTTTGTTGCACTACAGAGCAAGCCAACACTCCACCACTGGAGTGTCACCAGCGTTTCTGATGCTCGGCCGAGAATTGGAACTGCCACTGCACAGGCTCCGGACACCACATGGAAGCTTTCCCAGGCCCTCCCTGGCCAAGGTCCGGGAGACTGTTGCCGCACGGCAGCGGGTGACGAAGGAGAAGGTGGACAAGAAACGCAGGGCGAAGCCACCATCTCTTCAAGTCTCCGACTGGGTCAGGACTCGACGGCCGCAACGACACAACAAGATGGCCTCATTCTGGTCCCAGCCTAGACAGGTCAGACGCCGTCTGGGCCCTGCCACGTTCCTGCTCGATGACGGCTCACGGTGGCATGCTGGTAGGCTGAAGAAAGTCCCGGCACCCCTCTCCGGGCACACGGCCACAGCACCAACCCCGTCACCATTCCCCTACGCCATGGGCGCTGATCCTGGCCCACCTCCAGTCCCCGTTCCACCCCCTGTCCCTGTCCCTCCTCCCGCAGCGCCGGAACCGAGGCCAGTTCGGGTCAGGGTTCGCCCTGCTGCCTTGCAGGACTATGTCACAAGTTACCATGCTTAGTTTGCCAGTGTTTTCATAACTGACTCTTGCCTAGTACATTTTGCATTCCTATTGTTGTTCTGCCATTTTGATGATGCTTTCAGTTAAAAAAAAAAAAAAGAGAAAGACTGTTTGGTTGGGTTTCAGTTGGGGGGGAGGATTATGCTGTTTGTTCTTTTGAGGGGGGGGAAAATGTTATGTTCTAATAATACGGACGCTGTGTTATATAATGGTTGAGATGCCTTTAAGAGACTGGTTATTATGGGATGCTACGTAATACACAGCGCGGGAAATAACAAGGAAGTCTGTTCTGTACTGAGACATGAGACTAAGTAAAGCAGTGTTGTTTCTGGTTCAATCGTGTGTGCGTGTCACTCTTTTACACACAACACACACACCACTTCCCACGGATGAAAAGATAATTAATTGTACTAGTCCTTACCCGTTCTGATATATTTCAACTTGTATAATATATTTGTGTGTGTGTGTGTGTGTGTGGTTTTTTATGAATAAAAACAGCAGTATAACATTAAAGTATTCTTCCAAATGCATGGTAGGGAAACGTTTTCATGGCAAGAGCAAGGACCGCAGCATTTACACTTATTAGCCCACAGAGCCCCATTTGAAAAGTATCAAGGACCCCCAGTTTGACATGCAGCTATATATGGACAGTCGCACAGATCCAATTTGCAGGTGGATTTGCGTCCAAAACGGTCTCAATTGTGAGCTTTGGCTTGAGAGAACTCATGGCTTTTGCAACCTGTGATGTTGTGAGCTTGTAGATTAGCTGTTTTCACCAGAGCGTGCGCTGTAGCCACTTCACGCTGTGTGTGTGTGGCATATGCTTATTAAGACAGTTGTATCTCGTGTTGTGTTTATAGCTAACTGAAAAGTGAAAACGGCCACGCGATGACGCACGCGCACACATACGAACGTGCGCACTCACAGCTTAAGTAGTTTACACACACACATGCTCACAGCGAAAGTAGTCTGCACACACACACAACCTCCGTGTTGGCTGGGGGCGGTGTGAAAAAGGGTATAGGTGCGTGGAAGAATGCGCTAGGGTCCTTGAGGCTGTTCTTCGTGGCATGTTGTTTGTTGTATGTAGTAATTGTGTCGATGCGTAAGGGGGTTGGAAATATCCCGATCGCTCGCCCGCTGTCTATTGCGAGCAAAATTGACAGCGGGCGAAACAACTGAAGTTAGGCGGAAAACTCGCGAGCAAAATTGACAGCAGGCGAAACAACTCAAGTTACGCGGAAAACTGTGTCCCAGTATTAATCAGTGACCGTCCCAAAATGCAATTCACTGGTGACACGTGATTTCTGGGGAGAGGAGTTTTGCCGCCCTGTGGCTGCGGGGGGTACTGCATGAATTTTTAATTCACTAATAAATTAATTAATAATCATTAATGTGTCAAATCGTTACGCCCTCCATATTCATATGGTCAATGCCTGTGTGAAAAGTGGGAGCGATTGGTGCAGGCAATGAGGAGATAATGAGGAGATAATGCGGTCGGACACTCACTCACACACACATACACACACACACATTCGGTCAATTATAGTATGATGTGTGACAGAGAAAACTGTGTTTTATGTGTCTGTGTTGTGTTTCGGAGTGTGTGTGTGTGTGTGTATCTGAGTGTGTGTATCTGAGTGTGTGTGTGCGTGTGTGTGATTGAGGAACAACGAGAAATCGAGAAACAACAAATAGACCCTAGTGATGGAGAGAGTTTGAATACGGTAATGAATAAAGTCCTCATTTGTGTTTCTGTGTTTCTCTGAACTTCAGATGTACCGTTGACGATATAACATCCATTACATCCAAGCTCAAGTGTGTGTGTGCGGGCGTGCGTGCATGTGTGCCCGTGTGCGCGTGTGTCGCTCACTGTATATCACACGGTGTGTGTTGGGAGTATATAACATTCATTACTCTGGTGCTACTGACAAACTGCTCCCTGGATACACATTGATTTTCACCCAATAGATCCCGCTGTTAGCAAACCTAATAGCTTGGTGGGTAATGGGTATACATGTTATGAATGGTCCCCTGTGGGTCAGAGGAGAGAGGAGAGGAGAGGAGAGGAGAGGAGAGGAGAGGAGAGGAGAGGAGAGGAGAGGAGAGGAGAGGAGAGGAGAGACATGAATAAAGAAGACAAAAATGTGTAACATACTGTACTGTACAGTAGGACAGGACAGGACAGTGCAGTGTAGAGGCAGAACAGAATGTGGAGTGGAGAAGAAAAGAGAGACAGTGTTTACCATTTACTGCTAATAGGTTTCAATAGGAAGGCAGCCGTTAGCTAAATGGATAGGCCCACAATGACACATTACCATGTTAAAGGCTGATTCCGCTCATTATTGGGGCTGTTATTCCTCCATGCATCACCAGCTGGGACTGTTGGCTGGCCACTAGCACACACACATACTGCTGCCTCAGCACTACACACACTACAGCTGGAATTGGAATATATAGGACCTGGGAAGGTGTTACTGTGTGTGTGTGTGTGTGTGTGTGTGTGTGTGTGTGTGTGTGTGTGTGTGTGTGTGTGTGTGTGTGTGTGTGTGTGTGTGTGCGTGTGTGTGTGTGTGTGTGAGAGAGAGAGTGTGTGTGCACGTGCGTGTGTGCGTGCATGCTCATCATTCCCACATCCTTCGGCCAGTACCCTGCAGTGGACCACTATATGGATCAGAGATGTTACCCAAAAAAAAGTGATCCTTTTTTGGGTAACAAAAAGTACTTTTTTAAATATTTGTTTGTGTTGTGGCCAAACCATCTACAATCATAGGGTTTGTTGTCTGTATAGGCCATGCATTTATACATTACAATATGTGTGTGTTTAGGGCTGGGCGATATGACAAAATCTCATATCACGATATAGAATTTATTTTATCACGATAACGATATACTCACGATATAGCATATTTTTTACGATACCTATTTTTTTATCTAAAAGAATTGATTTTTGTTCAGGTCGAGTACTTTACTGTACTTGGGCTGTACTGTACTGTACTGTACTGTACTGTACTGTACTGTACTGTACTGTACAAGCTCTCCTCCCTGGCCTCTGTCTGTGTTAGGCTGCACAACAGTGACACTTGGTGGTGACAATAGTTATGCTATTTCCGTGCTCGGATACAGGGACAGGGACACACATAGCTGTCTATAATGGTTGCACCACTCAAAAAACAATTAAATTCACATTATCCAGTCTACTTATATGAATATAATACTGATGCCCTTCCCATGCACAGACAGGCCCAAAGCAAGTACAAAAATATTACAAAATAAAATGTATATAATAATAATTAGAGGCTGAACTCAATTGTTCAGCCTCTGTAGACATTTTTAAAGCACAGCTCAAGACCCACTTCTACAACATTGCTTTTAATTGATCTTTTATTTTTTGTTATTCATGTCCTCACTGTATTGCATCACTGCTTGTTTTTTAATGTCGTTGCCTTGCTTTTCTTTTTTTCTCCATTGCTCTGTAAAGCACTTTGAGAGCTGCATTTCATGTCATGAAAGGTGCTATACAAATAAAGTTTTATTAGTATTATTAATAATTATTATTATTATGACAATTAAAAAGAAAAAAGAAAGAAATAAGACGTTGCCATTCAACACAGAAGTACAGGCCTGTGTCTGCATTAAATTGGCTTAAGGAAAAAATAAATATCTCATGTCACAGTTTGTCACTACAGTTGTTTCAGTTCATTTAAGCTCTGTATAGGGAATCAACATGTTCTGTTGTAGTTATAGTTTAGTTTGTTAAAGACGTTGGGCAGCTTAACGATGTTTAATTGACTACAGGCGATAGAGTGAGAGAGAGTGAGAGAGAACGCGATCTTGTCGTCAACTCTCCATGCCCTCTGGGACGAGTGGGGCTTTTTCTTTTCCTTTTTTTTGATGATCACAACAAAGTCAGCGTCTTGTGTTGTTGTTGTAAGCTGTTGCTGAATTAAGGACTTTTCAAATGGAATAATTTATTTGGAACAATAAAACAAGACGAGGAGGAGGACTGCACAGGTAAGAGGAACGTCTTCGTCTTGGAAGAAGTTTGCAGTGCACCCGACGACGGACAAGCTTATTGTTCAACTGTGTAAAACATGCGTGGCTCACGCAATTTATCAATTTGACCCAACATGAAACCTGCATTTATAACAGTGAATGACCGGTTACTTTAGGGCGCGTTCGGAAATAGCGCACTAGGCGCACTGTGCAATGCAAACTGATAGATGAGTTCGCTCCGGTGTGGTATTTCCGAACGTGCCCCTTACCGCTCTGAATCTCGTCAGCCATCATCTCCGTTCATGTAATCAAAACCACTTCCATATCCATACAATGGAAGACGTTGCCCCTCTTTTAGGTGCAAGCACCACCTCGGCTTGTGTTGTGGTCGTGTTGGCCTTAGAGTATATAATAGAGAAGACATCCGAAAGGTGTTGGCTCACTGTTTTCAGTGCGCGCGGTGGGCTGCTGGGCATGCCGTATATAAGCGCTGTGACGTAAAATACTGCCGTAAAGCGAAACGGCGATATAAGCGATATAGCTTTTTTTTCGTGATAGACATTTTCTATCGAAAATACGATATATATCGTCATATCGCCCAGCCCTATGTGTGTTCCCTCAAAATTACACCAATCATAGCTTATGTCGCTACGAGCATGATGCCACAACACAGAAGCACCTCTGTCCGTGAAAGCCTTCTGCGCCTCTGGAGATGTGAAAGTTCAACATTTACCACGTGAACTCTAACATCCCTATTCTGGGCATGCCATGATAGGAGAACACTCGGGCAAAATAGCAGATCTACGGGGTAGATCAGGAACATGGGACATTTTTATTTATTAGTAGTATTATAGTATTCTACTACTGTTCCAAAATGTGGAATGTCCTGACATCATCCATTAAAAGATGTGAATCAATGGTTTCTTTCAAAATTGGGCTAAAAAAAAAAGAAAGAAAATCTATCAGGAGACCACAAGGGGAAGTAAGGGGAAGCCAAGGTTTTTCCTTTGTACATTGATTGATTTATTAACAGTTTGCAGAATGGGTACATTTCACATGAAAGCACAACTCAATACAAAAACTGTTACTGTGGACGACACACTGATAAAGCATTACACTTGTTTAGCCTAATGCAGGTGTAAAGACCAGTTGTGTTTGATTTGTGTGTGTTATAGGTTAGGTATTATAAGTGTGCCGAAAATGCAGTTTACTATGCATTAAGGGTGCATACTTAGTTTAGACTAGTCATTGGTTAGACATGGGTTAAGGTTAGGTTTAGGTGTGCTGCCCCGTGGGAGGTTAGGTTTAGGGTGAGGGTTAGTACCAATGCATTTCGGGGGTTTTGACACCCCAGAAAGTTTTCTGTGCCTTTTTATAATTTCTGGTCTCTCTCTCTCTCTCTCTCTGTCACTTAGACTCTGCCTCACTCTATCATTCTCTCCTCTCTGCATAGTGTCCAAATGACAGTATTTGTCTGGTTTGGACTGGGCAAAAAGCTGAGTGAAATGCTCTTCCTTCACAGCGTGTCCCAACGCATGCAGATTCAACACAGTTAAATCGGATGAGTGGGCCCCGCTAATGTCTGGCCACCAACAATGCTGCACATTATATGATCACTTTATATGATCACAGGCGCTAATCGACATCCTCATTGCCCAACAACGGCTTTTTGTGTACCGGCCTTTACAGATAAGAGCCACGCCGTGAAAAAGAAAAGGAAAATTGTCTGAATGTATGTGTGTTACTCTGATGTTGCACTGTATGAATGTGTGTGCGTGGTGTGTGTGTGTGTGTGTGTGTGTGTGAGTGTGTGTATTGTCCCTGGAGGCAGGAGAGTTAGTAATGGTTGCGATGGTAGGGCCTGGGAACCAGTCACGTAATGCCTCACAAAGAATAGCAGCAGAACCTTGAAAAGCCAAAAGAGGTCTTTAGAAAAAGTTTTTTCTTGACTGTCAGTACAACAGTACAACTGCAGCGTTTCACTGGCACATGAATGGCATTGAGCTGCAAACTTGACAGAGCACTCTAGAACAGTGAGCGTCTGAACGGGTCAGTAGGTCATTTCTGTGGCCTGTACTGAGACACACTGATCATTACAGTGAAAGAATCACACTGCTGTTTGTGTTTGAAATGGATTAGCTTGAAAAGTGAAATGCTGAATGGGAAAGTGCCCTAACTGACCCCAAACCAAAACAGTTTACAGGGGCTGGAACTTCTGCTGTATTGTACATAAAGAAGTAAAATGCAAGTCTGACTACGCTCACTGGCCCTATACCAGTGCCAGAGCATTAGTGAGGAGGACCGATATGATATGACATGACATGACATGACATGTTGGTGTTGGTGTGCTACCACTACAGAGTTACAGTGTGGGGGTCCCTCTACTGTACTGTACTGTCACTGTACTGGGACACCCAAAATGACCAGTTAATATGTGTGTGTGTGTGTGTGTGTGTGTGTGTGTGTGTGTGTGTTAGGTTGCGCACAGGTGGTGAAAAACAACCATGCTGTTTTCGTGCTCAGCCAGCCAGCCAGCCAGCTACCCAGCCAGCCACACACATAGCTCCGTAAGGGAGTGGTTGCACCACTCAAAAATAGCCCATGATGTGAGCTTGAAGATCGGCAATTTTGGCAAATAGATTTGGTGTAAAGAGAAAAAAGCGGTCCAAGTAGCCTATAGATCCAAGTCTAGTCTAGAGCATCTAAGTGGCTAAACTCACTGACAACATGAACAGGGGGAAAAACTGTTGGACCATGAACCCTTGCTCTCAGTCTTTCAATGTAAGTTTCATTGGGGAATTTGATCTTCACACAAGAGTCATTGCAAAAGAGCAGATATACAACATACAGATTGAACCACCACAACACAATGTGAGCCAACAGAATGAGTTGTAAACAGGCTCCAAGGCAGCTGTGGACAATGGGCTGGTCAAGTGGAAAACAACAGCAGGCTCTGCCTCCAGTCCAGGAATGAATGTGCTGACCGTCCAACGACCCACCCACCCACCGGCCGTCAGAACAAGCCTCTGGCTTGCAGATGACTGCCTGCCTCTGCTTTTCTTTGCTCCACGGGACCAATCTGGAACCGCAGCATAACACACACACATACAAGACCGCATGTCTGTGGACGGACAGATCGTCTGGATGGATGGACAGAGGATTGGCCTTTCTCCGAATGCGCTACATTTTCCACAAAAAGAAAACGTGGGAGTTCCACCGTGGGATATGCAGGCTAATGTGCTATTGCTGCAAACCTCATTTCATCTACGAACCCGCCAGCTTACGGTGATCTCCTCAGCTGACCCTTACATAGATTACTACCTTACCAGCCTACAGCGCCTACAAGCATTCCAGTAGCTGAAATTCACTAGTTTCATGCCGGCGTGTTTCCAAGTTTCCATCCCATCTTCCACAACAGGGATCTCGGAAGGCTTTAGCAAAATAGTTGGTAGTTCGACAAATAAAATCCTTGCGGAAAATATATTTTCCATTCTGCCCACGCCATAGAGACCTTTGGTCTCCTGCGAGAGAGCTGATTGGTTTGTTTGGGTATATAGGCTACTGTCCCTACGAGAGAGCTGATTGGTTTGGTTGGGTATAATATACCCAACCAAACCAACAGTAGCCTATAATATAATATAATATAGCCTATAATATAGGCTACTGTCCCTACGAGAGAGCTGATTGGTTTGTTTGGGTATATAGGCTACTGTCCCTACGAGAGAGCTGGTTGGTTTGGTTGGGTATATAGGCTACTGTCCCTACGAGAGAGCTGATTGGTTTGGTTGGGTATATAGGCTACTGTCCCTACGAGAGCTGGTTGGTTTGGTTGGGTATATAGGCTACTGTCCCTACGAGAGAGCTGGTTGGTTTGGTTGGGTATATAGGCTACTGTCCCTACGAGAGAGCTGGTTGGTTTGGTTGGGTATATAGGCTACTGTCCCTACGAGAGAGCTGGTTGGTTTGGTTGGGTATATAGGCTACTGTCCCTACGTGCGGCAAAGTGAGAGATTGGACAGTGTGCTGACAATCTGTCTGAACACAGACGTTGATAACCTGATTATACCCACTCTGCATTCAGGCCCTCCCCGTCCACGTCCAGGCAGCCATCTTCCTGGACATTACTGAATAATTCACTGCACGCCCAGCCTCATCCAATCACAAAGCAGCAGACCCAAAACTCCCGGGGGTCTATTACCATGGGGCTGCAATGTTCTGTGGCCCCCTTAGAGACACACACACACACACACACACACACACACTTTTATACACATCATATTTCATCTGGTGTATGACATTTGCTCTGTATTAGGGTGCGAGTTTGCCATGGACCAGAATAATGGAAATACAAAAAATATATAATGGAAATGTAACATTGCGTACATAATCTCTCTCTTTGATACACAAACACAGTCTCTCTCTCTCTCTCTCTCTCTCGATGACAAATACAGCTGGAATAATGGAGACGCAAATATACAACACACAAACACACACACACACGCACACACCTGCCTCTGCTTCTCACCAACTTCCTGGCAGTCTCCCACACACACACACACACACACACACACACAGTGGATATATATGTTAAATCCATAGCTAACCAGGCCACTCTAATAGACTCCTACTCCTCTGATGCATTATCAGCTCCATCACACACACACACACACACACACACACACACACACACACACACACACACACACAAACACACACACACACACACACAAAATAATAGCTTTCTGTTTACTGCCTGTGTGTGTGTGTGTGTGTGTGTGTGTGTGTGTGTGTGTGTGTGTGTGTGTGTGTGTGTGTGTGTGTATAGATGATGTGCTCACTGCATACAGATGTGTTAGCCTTAAGAGACACTCAGGGGTTTGGGGGAAGTCTGTCTGTCTGTCTGTCTGTCTGTCCGTCCGTCCGTCCGTCCGTCCGTCCGTCCGTCCGTCCGTCCGTCCGTCCGTCCGTCCATATGTCTGTCCGTCCGTATGTCTGTCTGTCTGTCTGTCTGACAGACAGACACTTGTTTTTTTGACAATAGCAGATCTGCTACCTCTCGGCAATTAATTGATGTATACTTGCTCTCTTCTGCCCTGTAACTGCACCTTTTTTTTAAACTTTTGTTTTCTTTTGTTGTATGCATCCTAATGTCATTGTATAATATTGTGTTTCCTTTGCTTGATGCTCCGTGTAAAGCACATTGAATTACCTGTTTGTTGAAATGTGCTATGCAAATAAAACCATGCAGTCATAATATATATAGTACATAATACATATACATAAGACAGCTTCCGATACATTCCATTTAAAACCTAGTCACAGACAATGCAACAAGAAGGGATGTGTGCTCTTTAACAAGAGATGTATGAAACATTCCCTGGCTTGGCTCCTGGTCAGAATAAGAGCTAAGTAGTCTCTCAGGACAGAGTGAGTGTTGGCTCACTCACACAATGTCCATGTCTCCCCCACTCCCATCTTCCATTTCTCCTTTACACTCACTGTAAATCAAATTTGTTGTGGCCCATCAACTTTACTTTTAAACACAGTTTAAGAGTAAGACATAATTAGAAGACAAGTAAAAGGAGGAATATAAAATGAGCATACAAATTAAAATCTGTATCATGTAAATTAAGAGGTCCTAAATCACATGTAGTGCACAGCTGTGAGACCTATAACACACCCTCTTAAGTGGAGGATTTGAGGCAGACATAACATCCAGTGACACTGGACGCACACACGCACACACACATCTGTGGATCTGCATTTTTGTATATTAGATTGTGAACAAAAATATATATTTCTAAAGCTGACCTTTTACCAAGATTTTTGAGATGGGGGTCCGCAGCCAAATACACTTTTGGTGACCTTTAGATGAAAATGTTTGAAAACCACTGCTCTACAAAATAGTAGTAATAGAAGTCAAAATTCTATTCTGACCCCTCCACGAAAAGGCCTCGTTGCCCTGACCCCTTATCCATCATTTATACATTATGGATAATTAGTGTGGACTTAAACTGTTATTCGTCTATAGTACTAAGTGTCCAACACTGCTTTTGGGACAAGCTACAGTCCAGTGCCAAATATGCTGTGGTTGTGGGTTCAGACCACACAGCGTGCTGAGGTTATGATAACACCCAAAGACCCCCAAAGTGGTCAAAGATCACGAGTGTGAAAGGCTAAAGGTGGGTTTAATACTGAAGGTCGTGACACAACATAAACAAGGGACAATGCTTGAGCCTATACTCACACTCACACACGAGCCTCTCTCACAGTGGGATCAACCACACACACACACACACACACACGCGCGCGCACACACACACACACACACACACTGCTGTGCATGCAGCATGTTGTGGCCATGTGTAGGAAGGGGATGTGGTGGTGGGTTGGGGTTGTATAATTACCCAGCAGCCAACAAAACCAGACAGCGTCAATCCAAAGAGGCCCACAACCTGTAATCTAAATCATGACAATTTTCGGAAAGATTTGAGGCACATTTTAACGATTTTTCAAAAATAACAGACCTACAAGCTCATAGCGCGCCACCGAGATCTGCTATTTTTCAATAGCTAAATTATAACATAATGTTTAAAACACCAAAAATGGGTTAAGGTCTCAACCCAGCCTCCACATGGGGCCTGACAAGATTTAGCACCACTGCTTTCACATTTCATTGAGCATTCAAGTTAATAGAATACTCAAGTATTCAAAAGTAAAAAATGTTGAGCATTCAAGTTCAAAATTTACAGAGATGTTCAGACAGATGTTTTTGGACCGAAGCAGACTTCTGTAAGCAGACGTGTTGTGATGCCTTGTAGACAGGCTATTTTCACGGGGTGCATAGGTTGGTTAGACATGCCACATACCATACTATAGTCATTAGTCAGATAAACCCTGCTGTGGGTTAAAAATCACCCGTGCTGCGGGTTAAAAATCACCCATGCTGTGGGTGAAAAATCACCTGTGGCTCCCGACATGCGCAGCTGGTTAAAACTAATCTGTGTTGCGGGTTAAAATCACCCATGGCTTCCTGAGAGCTTTGGGTTTGGGGAGGGTGTCTGACTAATGGTGTGTATGACTGTTGGTATGTCTAACTAAACACATGCAGGTAGGTTGAAATAAGTGTAATGTATTTTGCGTGCGTCCTAGAAATGTAGTTGAAATGTACAGTCCAATCAAAAACTAAAAAGCAATACTCCGAAAACATACTAGTACTGAAGTACTGAAAACTACTTTACAGTTACACTGTGTCCACCAATGGATTTAAGGCCGCCGCTAGCAATTTCATATTTCAGCGTTTAGTACCAGCTCCACACACTGTATCAGCGCTGTCTGGATGATGTGTGGGGTCGGGAGACATTGCTAAAGTGGTGGGCAGAATAAAAGAAAATGAGAACACCAATTATTCTAGAGAAGGCTGTGAGATGTGTTATGATGTGGAAGCGTTGCCACAGCTCCTTGTGTCCAAGGTGGGCTTAATAAAATATTACGAGCAACGAAGAACTTCCGACTATATAGGGCTCAAAACTTTACTTTTCCAACTTGGACAACTGGCTATAGTGTAAATTTAAAGAAAAACATCAGGAAATATTATGGGTTTTACCCAGATGTGGTTGAGACATTAAAACAATCGATTTAATAAGCATATCTTCTCTATTCAAAGGCCTTCTTTTAAAAGTATTTGTCTGTGCTTGGTGTGACAGTATCACAGCATCATGTCCCATTTAACATTATCCATTTAACACTATCTTTAATATGACAATCCAACTCATATCCATTAGAGACCTGCAAGCCCGTCGGGTACCGACGGGGCCCGGCCCGGCCCACCAAAACGGGCCGGGCCCGGGCCGACTTTGTCACTGCCCAACGGGCCCAGGGCCTTGCGGGCTCACGCGCCGTTATATAAATTTTCCGATTCGTGAATTTCACCCAGACTTGCTTCAGCAGCGCGGCAGCATGCTGCTGTCTACTCCATAGTGACGTGACAATAACCCCTCCACACACACACACATAAGCACACTAAAATCTGGTCAAAACTATAAAGACTTTGAAACAACGTGTTTTACATTCTATCTCTCTCGATCGCTCCGCGCCTATAAACTCTCGTCCTCTCTCTTAGTCCAGGCAAAGTAGCATTTCCAGACAGACTAATTAAAATAGAATTTTTTTCACCATAGATCATCTCTATGAGGTGTCTAGAACAACATACTAAAAGTCCTAAGAAATCCTAGATGCGGAAATATGTTTAATTCTCATCAATTCAAGATGTGTGCTAATACCTCGAGAAAACTAAACACCCTAATGGGCTTTTTTTTTTCTTTTGTCCTATCACAATGAAACTTTCCACAATGAATCTTACCATGAAAACTAAACTTTTTTGTATTACAAGTTTCTCTGAAACTTAATTTGAATATGCATTAGCTTAATATATATTGAATATGCCCACATTTGCATATATCACGAAAATTACTTTTCCCCAAAATGTATAATATTTACATTGTTGTTTGTTAATGATATCAAACACACTGATCAGACTTTCATGAACCATTTCATCGAAATATTGTGACTTCATAGAATAACATCAAAAACACCATTCATATGTATGACAAATGCATAAATCCGTCAAATCTTCCTCCAACCAGCACACATCTTGAATTGATGAGAATTAAACATATTTCCGCATCTAGGATTTCTTATGGCTTTTAGTATGTTATTCTAGACACCTCATAGAAATGACATCTGTTGAAAGAAAATCAATTTTAATTAGTCCGATTTTTGGGTCTAAAATGGGCTAGATTGCCTGGACTATCTCTCCTAATTATTGTGCAGCGCAGCTGTACACACACACACACACACACACACACACACACACACACACACACACACCGAGTACTAAGTAGCCTAGGCTACTCTCCTCGGCTCTGACAGAATTAATCTCAGGAGATCCGCAGTCCGCAATAAAAACAAATTAAATACTGCGGGAGCATTATTACCAGTACCACACTAAACAAAGTTGGATTTGTACATTGCAGAAACTGCAGATACATAACGTAAGTGTTCCTTAATGTGGGTTTATCAGAGCGATATAGTGAAGCTGTGAGTAGCTGCTGCTAATAGAGCGTGCACCAATAGAGCGACCGCGGCGGTGGCACGCATGCTTGAAATATTAAATAAAGATATCTCGGGCGTCCGGGCCGGGCCCGGGCCTACATTTTAGGCCCGTGCCTAAAATTAGTTCTTCTTTCTAATTATTGTTGTCACTATCCGAGTTGGCTTTGTCCGCGGCTTACAGATATTTAAATCAATATTTTTTGAAATGTCTATGAGGAAAATGAATGGGGAATTATTTACTGGGCCCTATATAACATATACAATTAGGGTGGTTGTAATTTATCCCTCTGCTCTTCTATTGAGACATTTAGATTGTGTCAACGGTCATGTCTCGTCTTCTATTGAGACATTTAGATCGTGTCAACGGTCATGTCTCGTCTTCTATTGAGACATTTAGATCATGTCAAAGGGCATGTCTCACCTATAGACCGATTCCGTAGCGGGTCTCATGGTCGCAGCCTACGTATTTCCTGTAGGCGGACTTGACGTAGCTGCGGGGTTTAAACCCTCACCAGGCGCACCTCTTCCACTACAGTGAACGGCAGTGACTGATGTTAGTTTGCCTCAAACTTTACTCCTTTACCTGTTTTTTTACTAACACTAACATTACAAAGATTTTAAAACTTTGAGGCAAATTTAAAACTGACTGAAGAGGATGGATTATGCAAAGTAGGGAGACATGGCTGACGTCAGCCATACGACCAAATCAGACGAACCCTTTTTACATACAATTTACATACAATCTCCTATAGGATGAGAAAGGCTGATTGTTCAAAAATGGGTCTTTGTGGGGATAGAACATACATAAAGAAAAAAACAGTACAGTAGGTGCAGGGTTTATGAGCACTTTAGAAGAGAAAGGCTTTTCAAGCCTGAAAACATTTCATGTTTGTTCAATTGAGCGTTGAGTTTGCGGTGCTTTGGAAGACACCACCATTATATTACTATGTTATGAAACATTAACCACTCTATACTCCTTTTTCCCTCTACACCAAATCTATTCACCACAAATATCAGCTCTACAAGCTCACAGTGTGTCACAATAAAACAAATGTGCTATTCAGATCGACACCCCTGACCTGTACTTTGTACCTAGACTTAAGCCCTATATAGTTTGAAGCTGTTATGAAAGCTAACAGTTATTCAGCATGGAGGTAATAACAAACCTTGTAATTTTATATTCAGTATAAAATTAAACCATATAGCAAAAGTAGTTTCAATAGAATTTTGGTTGTGCCATCTCTCATCTATCTCAATAGCTCGGATCTACCTGCTTACACATGAGTGTATGTATACACCTTTGGGGTCATTCTTTATGCAAATGAGAAAGAAAATGTCTAATTATTTAGTTAAAGTCCAGGAAGGTGGAAGAAACTGCATATTAAGTGTTTGAGAAATGTAAATGTAAAACTCCTACCAGATGGTGTTGCACTGACCTTTCTAGAGTTTAATAGTTGAGCAATTTCAGTGTTTTACCATATTAGCACACCATAAATAAGTTGTCATTTCTACCCCAGCGGTTCTCAAAGTGGTGTCCGGGGACCCCCAGGGGTCCTTGAGGGGGTCCCCATGCAGCAAAAATGTGTTAATATAGCATCACTTTAACCACTTTAACCCTAATAACATTGTCAATTTAGAGGTGCTAGCTTTGCCCAGCTTTATGTGTTTGTGCGTTCCAAATTTGAGATGATTTGATTGGCTCAGCTTTGTGTGTACCAAATTTGAGATGATTTGATTGGCTGAGCACGGAATGTGATGTATGATGATGTATGACGATAAGTTTTTTGAAAGGCGATGATGTATGATGATGTACGATGATAAGGATTACAAGGATTTTAGGACTTTTTTTAACAGACTTATTTATTTCTATATTTTACGCTACTTTTGTTTTTGATAATTTTGGGAGTGGCTTTATAGAGACACTTCACATGGCTAGCTTGGTGGCCTCAAATGGATGATCTAACCCTTTTTGATCAGATTGAGTAAGGATTGCATGATTCATCACATGACCACAGCAACCCATAGAGAGGAATAAACCAAATCATACCAACATGTGAAGACTGAAGACCATGTGTGCTGTATTACTTGCACTGTGGGAGACTTGGCATTTGGTACTGAAAATCTAAGATGAATGGGAATTACACAGACATTTATTCTGTCAAATCTGTCAAAAAAATCTGTCAAAAAAAGTTTTTTCAGTATTTTCTGGGATTTGTTAATCTCTCAAGACAGATTCTGTTAACTACAATAACAAAGAATTCGTTTTCTTTTTTATTAACTAAACTGTGCAATTATGACATTGCGTGCGTAGAAATTGTCTCAGATTTTGTTAACATTTGAGAGACGTTTAAAGGCACTTGAAGTGGCTGGGATGTGCAGAGCACGTTGCCCAGCATCTTAAGCCACCCGATGCAAAGGGAATGTTAAGCCGAGAACATTTCACTCAAGGTAGCACCAGAATTAGAATGCATTTCACTGGCCCAGTGAGTTTCAAGTACGAGGAATTGGACTTGGTGGGTTACTCATGTGGAGACAACTGTAATGTCTGTCTCCCTAGATATAGGGGCCCACAGGGCTCTATACTAGAGACACAAGCTTACAGATTGTAAGCTTGTGGGCACTGAATGCCTATTTTGACATGCCCGGAATAGGGACACAAGGGTTCAAGTGGAGATGCTAGGACAGAATAATAAAATCACACCTGTGTGAACTGAGTGGTGCAACTCCACTCTCCCCTCTCCCCCTGCCTCTCTCTCTCTCTCTCTCTCTCTCTCTCTCTCTCTCTCTGTAATTTAATTAGCACTAGGCAACAGTGCAACACTATCTCTCTCTCTCTGTGTTTCTGGCACAACAGCGCCCCTACTGGTACTCATAGTCACATAGCCACACACATAGCCACATAGTCACGGACATTGCTGTTCCTTGGAGTGGTTGCACCACTCAAAAAGGAATTTGTAGCAAAAAAGTGAAGTAAAGTAGTAGAGTAAATAGCTTGCAGTCTCCAACTGCGCACTGAATTGCCCAGCATTGTTATTTACTTTTCTTTTTGCTAAATCTTTCTAGAAGGGTATTTTCTTTCAATCTCTTTGTATATTTGATGGTGCACTGTGGTCGTCTATCTCTGGACTGCCTGGGTCATACCGGGCCCTCTTGTGAAAAAAGAAAAGAAAGAAAGAAAAGCAGCATGCTCACAGCTTGTGTTCCACATATATTAAATACAGAGGTTTTTGAACTAGAATTGATCTGGGCCGAACAAAGATCCTCTGCAAAACGGGCTGTTGCTACAAAACCCAGTGCAAACAAAACCCGAGGGGGGCGGCGACTTAACCACAGCCAGCAGCGGAGGAGCAGAGATGTCAGCAAAGGACTCCTCCGCCCGATGAAAGGAAAAGGGGGATGTCAGAGTTGCCAGATTTTGTGAGTGACCAGGTCTATGAAAACAAGCCCAAAAGAAGCGAACATATTCGTACCCCCCCCCCACTCCCCCGCAGACAAATACATATTAATTTGGGGATCCTTGACATGAAAATGTTTGACAACCACTGCTTAAAACAACATTAGGAAACAAGCCTAAATAAGCAACTACGCTTCAGAAAATAGCCCCCAAAAAACAACTCGCAACCACCAATATTTACAAGCGACTTTACAGAAAAACAAGCCCAAATCTACAATATCTACAGAGCACCGAAGTCTGACATCAATATCGGTAGAAGGCGCAATTCCACGGATTCATGTACTTTTTATTTGCTTTGTAATCCCCATAGGGGGAGTTTAGATCGCCTCATATAAGAACTGTGTTTGAAAAATAAACATGTCATCCAGGCCTCATATGGATATGAAGAATCAACTGACTGAGAGAAAACGCTATTGTTACTGCTACTGAATTAGTTACATTTTCGCTAGAAACAGACTGTATCATATATGAGTGACTGACTGTCTCAAACGTCGTACATTTTCGTGTTGATTCATTGCTGGAAAAAGTTGAAGTGCTGAGAGAGAGAGAGAGAGAGAGAGAGAGAGAGAGAGAGAGAGAGAGAGAGAGAGAGAGAGAGAGAGACAGAGACAGAGACAGAGACAGAGACATAAGGATAAGGTATGGGGATAGAAGGAAAGAAGGGAAGGCAGAGAGGAACGGGGGAGAGGAAGGGAGGAGACGAGAGGGGGGCATGGATGGACACAGGAAGGGAGAGCATGGTGGGGGGATGAGAGGAATGGGAGGGCAGGGAATGAGAGGAGAACCAGAGAGAGAGGAGCGCAAAAAGTAGGGGAGAGGGTACAAAGGATGAAAGGATGGTGAGAGGAGTGTGTGTGTGTGTGTGTGTGTGTGTGTGTGTGTGTGTGTGTGTGTGTGTGTGTGTGTGTGTGTGTGTGTGTGTGTGTAGAGGCCGGTCATTATTGACACCATGTGTTAACACAGGAAGCTCCCTGGGAACATATATAAGCACACCCTGCAAAGATCAGAGAGGGAGAGACTGACACTGAGAGGTCACATCCAAGCATGTGCAGCTGCATGTGTATGTGTTCACGAACTTCACGTAACATTATGATGTCTCTCTATGTCTGTCTGTCTGCGTGCGTGCGTGCGTGCGTGTGTGTGTGCGTGCGCGCGTGTGTGTGTTTATGTAAGGGTCAGTCCCTTTTTCTGCTCTGGACATCTGTGTGTCAGCCACAAGGGTAAGAAGTCAAATCCCCCAGCAGAAGTACACCCACTGCTATCTATCAGACATGTTCAAACTCTAACGTGGGCAATGATATAATACAACACAAAGAAGTGTGTGTGTGTGTGTGTGTGTGTGTGTGTGTGTGTGTGTGTGTGTGTGTGTGTGTGTGTGTGTGTGCCAAAATGTTAGCATTTCCCAGAAAGGAAATGTGGGGGAAAAAAGCCAATAATTACACGGACACCCACGAGAGAGAGAGAGAGAGAGAGAGAGAGAGAGAGAGAGAGAGAGAGAGGGAGGACAGAGAGGGAGGGAGGGAGATTTAGATGGACAGAAAATGGCACAGGGGAATGAGAGCAAGAGAAAGATAACAGAGAGAGAGAGAGAGAGAGAGAGAGAGAGAGAGAGAGAGAGGTGCATCAGAATGCTCTGAGGCAGTTAGTGCTTGAATGGAAGAGCCGGAGGGAGTCTCACTCATGCCTGAAGAAAGAATGGTTTTACATACAGGACTTTTTAAATCACTCGAAAACAAGGCATGCTTGAGGCTATAGGGCCCAGGTGATTCGCTATAGGCGAGTGACCACACCGAGCAGTTGATTGCCTTGCGTGTCAGCAATTTGGCAAGCTAGTGGAAAACGTCATCACCTGTTTCGAAATTGAGTGAAACAAAACGAGCACTGCCCTGTATGGAAGAGTTTGTCTTTAAAGGTGGCCCATATTGTGAAGAAGAAATCTTTGAAAGAGAAGAGATGTCCGCACACTGCACTGTAGCTCCCAGGGAATGACTTTAACAAGGACTTAAAGGACTTAAAGGACTTAAAGTCATTCCTTGGGAGCTGCAGTGCAGAGTGAGGCCATCTCTTTGTTTTTAATTGTACTCAATTTGTCCAGCACCTGCATGCTAAATTCATTTTTTGGTTGTGCGTGCATGCTTTATTGCCTTGGACTCTTGGAAGAAATCCCATTTCAAATGGTACCAGTCTATCCTGCCCAGCAGAGAGAAGGATACAACTCATATACTACCTAGTCCCTAGCAATTATTCCACTGTGATTGATGGTGTGCGGGGCTGTCTTCCATTGTTGAACGAGTGGTCTCCGAACTAGAAAATAGCCTATGATAGCAGTCTGGACCCTTTCAGTACAGAGAGTACAGGGAAGAGGGAACTGTGTCTTTCACGATAGACAAAAAGGCGACTAAAATTCCTGAGCAAAAATGCTCTGGATTATTTACAATCACAATGTATTGTATGTGCAGAAAGTACACATACACATAAAGCATACATATCACACATCAATTACACGTACCTATACGCTAGTGCAATTAATATTGTGCATTTACTGTATACAACATGTATTTTCCTTTATTCAGGTCTCTGACAGCCACAGGAAAAAAAAACTCTGCCTTGAGGGCTTTGAGACATCTCAAGTGCTTACCAGTCCGCATTTGTTACTTATTATTTTGGGGGAATGAAGGGGTTTAAAAAGATATTTCAACTGCCAGTATTGTCTTCTGTGCAGCTAAAAGTTTCCCTGTAAGTCATTGGTAAACTTGGCCCCTGGGGAGTTTTCTTGTGGCCCATGGAAAAAGGTTTTACAATGCAAAATATGGCCATAATTAGGTGGTATGGTTATTGGCTATCTCCAGTTATTAAGGTGCTCACATCAACACAATGCTGTCCATTGTTGTGTGCTAGTAGCACATGTATGTCCATTGTTAGTTATGTGCTATATGAGACCATCATGGTGACTTCATACTGCTTCATACTGCATTTACACATATTGATGTTTGAGAGGATCATCTCTGTGCCAGACCTTTAGACGCTCAGGCTGGTATTTCAATATGTCCATGGCACGGACGCATCTTTGTGAGAAGAGTCTGGGGCAGGCCAACCTGGGAACCCATCACCAAAAAAAAGAAAGAAAGCACCCTCTGCTGTTTGTTTCCTTTGAATTTGCACAGAATCTGTTCTTGAGAGATTAGGGGCAGGCTAGCCTGAGCTAACGTGTTAGGTTTCTGGTCTAGAGGGGCGGGTCGCGGCTCAGATTTGCGCACGCCCTGATTGGATCTCATCGATCTGTCCGTCACCCCCGGCCCCTCCTCTCCCCCCTAGTGCAGCGCTACGTCACATCATTTGGAGCGACGCCCACCCGGAAGGGTTGACTCCCACTTTTAGACCAGAGCGGCCAATGCGTTCCTCCAGGCTTTCAATTTTTGCACCAACAAAAATGAAAGCCTGGTACCGAGGCTAGGGGCAGGCTAATGTGGTGAAGTGTTTCTATGTTTGAATGAATGATTTTTTCATTTCTTGTTATATATAATTTGAGTACCTGGTTGATAAGGCCACAGGCTATGATGTGTTTCATGAACCATTAGTTGAGAGTTAGGGCATCATGAAATCCAGCCCAGGAAACTATTGAATGATTGAATGAAACACATAATGATGTAAAAGCTATGGAGAGATGAGATAATTAATTATTTATTGTGAATCATATCGTGTGCCGTGTGATGTAAAAAATCCATTAAAAACCAAGACATAGGTAGCTACAATTAGAGGGAAATGACATCTAATGGACAAACTGCACTCAAAAAGTAATGTTGTGCTGTGCCACTGAAAATGTATACAATGCAACTTATTTCCGGAAAAATGGTAAATCGTTACCTTTTTTGTCAGGTGAAACCTGACATAACAGCTCATGAAATGTAAGCAACCTAGTCATCAATGGGAGTCTCACCCATAGAGTATTAAAAGGATAAAGACTAAACTGGCGCGAAGCTCCGCCCCCTCCGCTATTCATGTCAGTGGAAGTTGCTCAGTGGCGTTTTGAAGCACCCGGAAGGCTGCCGGAAGGACCGTCTATTTCCGCATTTTTTCGCTGATTCAGCATTTGGACACCAAATTTTGGTGTCCAAATGCGGAAATGCAGCTGGGCTTTAACATTGGGCGCTCGGTTGCACGGGGTTTCCTCGTCAAGAATCCAAGGGTCCGCCTGCAGTCCTTCCTCTTACCACTAGGGCCCAGCGCTTCAACATTGGAGTGCATAGCTGGCCCCTTGGTCTCACCCCATGCCGCCTAAGCCAATGGGAGTCTGACCCCATAATCTGAAACGCCACCTAAGCCAATGGGAGTCTGACCCATACTCTGAAACGCTACCAGTATCGACCTAGTCTTGATTGGCTGCCTCCTAAGCTATGACACACGCACCGTGGATTTCACCCAACACCCATATGCACACACACACCGCAGCAGAGCGGAGCGACTGATAACACCAGCTAATGTTATGAGCTAACTGGAGATCAGGAAAGATGCGCAATACCATAGTGTGTGTGTGTATGTGTGTGTGAGTGTGTGTGTGCGTGCGTGCGTGCGTGCGTGAAAAATATAGGAGAAAAGGGTAGAAATGTCAGATACTTGTTATCCCGCAATTATTCATCAGTTTACGTACTGTACACTAGTACACCACACCACAAATATTACAACCTACAACTCTATTTTACATTATAAGTCACGTTCTCACAGGGATACACACACACACACATACATTGTTGACTACTCGTTTGAGTACTCTGTGAATGTTTATATTTATCCTCAGTATATATAAACACACACACACATCAAATCATGCCTTGTTTCTCCCTCTCTAAGCCTACTGAGGAACAGAGCAGAGATGATATTGTGTCCCAATTAACTATTGATTTTCTCCTAAGCATTATCAATGCTGTTCTCTGACAGAAAAACAGCTAAGAAACACAGATGCGTGTTGCGCACACACATGCACGCACAACCGCACGCACACACACACACACACACACACACACACACACACAGACACACACACACACACACACACACACACACACACTTTGCTTTCCATGATGATGTGCTTTCAAGCGGAAGTTCAGGACCACAGGTAAACAAAACAAATCAAATATTAACTCTGCACTTGCAACCCACACACACTAGACTGAACAAACGACCACACTATGCAAATACTGTACTAGTCAGACAGCCACAGGCTATCACTGTAAGAAATCAAAACTAATTGTTTAATAAATGCAATTAGATATTACACACACACATGCACACACAATGCAACACACAGGCACACTATCACATTAGTGATAGCAGTTGTGTCCCAAACATCCACACTGATTATATTTAAGCCGCTTCAACTATGAAGGGTAACCGAGAACCTTCAATAACCTGAAGGTTTCCACCCGCTTCGAATGTTATCAGCCTATAATCAAGAATATGTCCGTGATCAGAAGCTTGGAATAGAGATATGTGATAATCATTCATAGTACTAGGAAACGCAGAAGTGAAACTAATAACACGTTAGGGAGTGCTTGACTTTTGTAACCATGACCATGAGGGAGGCACGCCATCTCTGGTGGCCTTGAGCCACATGAGGCATCGCCGAACGCAACGTTCAAGTTGCGTACCAATAGGCACAGAATAGTAAATATTAGTCCCCCCTACTTTCCATGCCCTCGACATGTCTCCACCGTCCTGCGTGCGCTCCAAGTGAACACAGCCGGGCGTCATCGCTGAAAACAACAATATGCCCATCCGTTGAGGTTTCCAGAACCTGTGAAATGCTGTGCTTGTTCTTTGTTTCATGGTGAACTTGTAGATCTGCCATGTTCAAAAGTAATTGAAAGTACAACAGGTTAGTACCACCTTCTGAGCAGGGCCCAGATTAGGTTCTGAGAGACCGAGCCGTACCGCATGGAAATTAATCCAGAAGCTATGATATACATTTCACAGCACAGCTTGGTTCACTTGGTTCCTGTAGTCGGAGAAAGTCAATATTGTGTCTGCATTGACCACATGAACCCCTGGCGTCCCTAATCTTTCAACAGAAATAGAAGATCTAGAAGCTCCCATGTGTTACAAGCTTGTAGATCTGCTATTTTCGGCAAAGAGATTTGTAGAGCATATTACCTGAGAGACGGTGACCTGAGGGACCCAGGTCAACTAAGTATCGGGATTTGTGGTCAATGTTAGTCTAGCGGCAACCCAACCTACTTTTACCCCACGCTGTGAGTGTCACAAAGGAACTCTCCAACATTAAAAAAATACCATTCAATCAAATTATTTTCCGCTATTTCACCAGCTTTTTCGAAGCCCAGCTGTTCGACAAAGAAGCCACAAGTGAAGATGAACACCATGGAGATTGGAGAAGGTTACGCAGTGGGACACAGACGGTATTAAAGCCAGCAGACGGGCGGGTGCTGGGGGTAGATGTTTGCCCATTTCCAAATTCAGTTTAAAAACATTGGTCTAATCTGTCAGTTCGCCATGTGTTTACCGGCAAAAAAATCCCAGTGGAGAATCATGAAAAACACCTGGATGGACGAGAGGAACCGTAAGGGACTGACAACTCTAGAAGCACTACTCATTACCCGGGAAGCTTTGATGATGCTGCACAGTTACACAGAAAGCTCCTGGGAAACAGAAATCTCCCAGGAAAGATTGACTCGTCACACAAGTGCTCTTCTTAAAGGCATCTCACTTTAAAGGCTCTTTCTTGGTTTATTAATATTACCCAGGTGCAATAGTGGTTTAATATTTTGACGCTTCACTCATTGTAGACTCACTGCAGTTTAAGTTTTGATTCTGGGAAACGTATGACTATGGAGTGATGAGAGCAGCATAAAATTAACTGCAACAGCTGGTGACATTGACTTGAAGATAATAGGCCTAAGTTACAGTGATTTTGATGTTAAAATAGATCTATTTTTTATGTCAAAGATATTTTAGATATTTATAGGCTACTCAAGATATGTGATATTATAAATAATGAACAATAGCTGACAGAGAATGTGTCATAGTAGCTGTAACATTTAGCTGGCACACAAATACAGTACCATATGTTTTGTTTTGAAAGGTATCTATTATCTGGCAATCAATAAATATGTCATATTACACCAGTGCAATGTGCGTTTTGTGTTTACTATAGTACAATTATACAGTTTTCCAAATCAACTATGTTTTGGTGGATTTCTTGAGACAACATTGTTTTGGAGCTATCCGTGGTGTTGAAAGGTGCACAATCCTAAGTGCTGAAATAATCGTCCCCCATCCTGATGAGAATCTCTATTGTGTGTGCATAAGCAGCACATGTATGACTTGCATGTGCACGTATACACTAAACTAAAGGGTCTGTGGACACCCTAGTGAAGGAGTGGATCATGTCCTGAAGGTATGCCCTTGGTTGATTGTACAGTATGTCAATAAGGTCATCACCAGTGTTCTGAATTAGACGAGGGCAGGAAGGAACCAGGAGCCACTGAGAGGAGGGAGATGTGACACATTCCAATACCCAAAGTCTCTGCCACTCGCTCGCTCACACTCGCTCACTCCAGCATGGCGGTGTTATGGTGAAATTGGTGACCTGTCAATATTATGTGACAATCTTGTAGACTTCATACAATTTACATGTAGGTCTTTATACATGGCCTAACCGCTAGGTTGAACTCTGCTAATAAACAAACTGCAACAATTTACATTCGGACACTGACATTAAGTGATTGTCTACACTATTGTCACATATTTCAGCAGGTCGCCAATTTCACCGTAACACCACCATGCTGGAGTGACCGAGTGTGAGTGAGCGGCCGGGATTTGGGATATTGGAATTTGGCTTTAGGGAAGTTGAAGACATCTCTCCCTCTCTCCCCCTCTCCCTCTCTCTCTCTCTCCATCTATACTCTACGTCTGTCCCTTCCTATCATAGACCAGAAGGATGTAGCACCACGCTTTATTAGCACCTGTCTAATTTTAGACATGCACACACATGCATTGCACACACACACACCTGTTGTTGGTCATACAAGCCGTGTCTTTGAGGAGGGCAATGCGGTCATTGATGAATTAGTTACCCTGAATCCGATGACAAGTTAACAGCACTGGGGGCCAAATACTGTGTAAGCTGTGTGACAGTAATCTATAAAACATTATGTTATAAGAGTAACCTTCCCCTCAGTATCTCATCTCACTTATGGATTTATATCACAGCCAATAAAACCACACACACACACACACACACACACACACACACACACGCAGAATCATAGCACTGTGGGCTGTGCACACCTAAATGAAAAATGAAAACAAGCCCGGTTCAGCCCTTGCACTTGCTAACCCCACATCTTTCATCCTGCTATTAAATGAACAGAACCCTGTCAGGTGGTCCTCATCCATTTATCTCCTCAGGGGGTTGACCAATCAGTCTGACTGCACTGACCACTGGCATATGCAGGGACTGATGAAGCTGATTCTTCACTGTAACCTACAGTATACTGTATGCTCACGGCGAATAGCAATAATAGCCCAACTACAGTACAGCACAAGCCCTTCCATTTTTACTATTTTTGGAACAATTGTGAACATGTTTCTTTCCACCTTGATGACTTCATACCAAATTTAAACAGACAAGCATTGAATAACATAGAGCATGCTTTTTGTGATTTCGGAGACATCTGTTTATGTGAGCCTCCGCCAGCTAAAGTATGCTGAAAATAGCAATGGATGTCGAGCGTGTGCCTGAGCCTCACTATGCCGGTTGACCTGGCCGCTCCAAGCAAGTTTTCTTTCTGGCCTGCCCCCCACCCCCCCAGCCGCCTTTCCTGTTTCCTTCCGTCATTTTCTCTAAAGTCTCATTGTAACCTTTCTGTGGTCCGCCACATTGATATTCACATTGAATTTACTCCGTTTGGGTTCCCAGGCTGAGTCATTCTGGGAGGCCCCTGGCCTCAGGCGTATTGCATCAAATCCATTCAGCTAAGCCTGGCTGCCTTCGCATTATTAGCACGGCACGCTGCGATATTTTATGAGCATAATGATATTGGGTTGAATTCACTTCATAAAAATGTTGATTTCTCTGATGGTTAGAAAAGCCATTCTGGATTCACAGAGCGTTCCCTCCGACACCTCTGGTGGGTTCACGTCACATCAGTCTGAGCCCAGACGGGATAAAACCCACATTACCATTGCATAAACACTTCATCGCTTGTGCTGCACAAAACCTGGTATCTAAACCATTTTCTGTTGGGTTTATCCTTCATACGGTTTACTGTAATTCTTGGATCCGACTGTAACATTACTAACAAACACAATGCCTTCTTTTTGAAAAAGGAAAATAATGCCACTGTAAAGCTATGATTCATAAGTAGAACAACAACTAAATACATCACAGTCTATTGATGACCTGGCATTTATGTCTCATCTATAACACAGTAAAATGCTCAGTGTTCATTTATCCATTTTTAAGATAATTAAATTGACACTGTGTAGTGTACACGGTATACAGCTCGACCATCAAAGAGCCAGGTCAGAATCCTGCAGGGTCCGCCCGTGTACTATTTTCCCCTTGACTTCAAACTCATCCTCTCTCTCTTCCTCTCTCTCTCTCCCTCTCTCATCTATCCGTCTGCGCCTTTTACAATGTAACCGTTTCACCCCTCCTCGCGTCTCTTCATCTCGGATTTCTCATCCTTGTTTTATATCTCCAGAGGTTGCCTCCCTCCTTTCCTCCTCCTCTCCTCTCCATCCCATCCCCTTCCACTGTGTCTGTGTGTCTGATTATCTCCCGATGTCTGTGAGCTGTGTCACTGATAGAGCGCAAGACTGGCTGACATGCCTGGTAATGAGGCGCCTCACACAGATGGCCCTTCTCTCTCACTCTCTCTCTCTCTCCCTCTCTGACACACACACACAAACACACACACACACACACACGTATTACTATACTTGTGTGGATATCAACATTTTAGTTTACTTTTTTGGTGTGCAACGCTGGTGCACAACTAAGCATAAATCAGGCATAACTCCAGTCCTAATGTCAAAATCCCCAAACCTTAACCCTAAACCCTGAAATGATCCTATTTCTAAGTCTAACTCTAAAACCTGTATTTTCCTTACTCATAAAACAACCATTTCTCTTTGGAGAACCAGGAAAGTGTGAACTCACAACACACACCTCTCCCCAGAGGTGTTCCACAGCATGCCTGTTCCACATCTCCAGTTAAACAGTAACTGGAGATGTGGTGAGTAGGATTAATAGAAAAGGCATTGTGGGGAGCGCGAGGTTTTTCACATCTTCAGTCTCGGAGAAGCCCTCACCTCCTATAGAGGCAAAGCACACATGCAAAAATGTGAAAACATGGAGAGACTCCATTGGGCTTGTGTAAAAATCTTGTCTGCTGCAGTGAACAAAATTACTTTTTTTTGCAAGTGTGCTTGAGTACAGCTGGGTCATTTATAGCTCTTCAGCTGCTGTGAGGAGGCATAACTTGTACAAATGCAGGAGAGAACGCACACACCACAGACTAATGGATGATACAAAATGCCAAGAAGAGCTCACAGCATGCACCTACGCGCTTAGACTTCCTTCCTGCGTACCGTGCACCATGCACAAACCATGCACAGCAAAATCCTGAGTTTTCATTTAACTCTGAGAGTGTGAGGGTAAAACAGATATAGGCCTCATTTATCAATGTTATTTACACCAAAAACTGGCACATTTTCGGCATTTATCATTCCAGCGTGACTGGACTTTGACATACGCCACGCTGAAAATATGGTCTGGTCGGAGCAGCATTGTCTGACTACTAGCTGACAGACAGGCATCTAAACATATGTATTCACTCCTAAATGTATATATAAAAGTAATAAATATATATATCAATATATGTAAAAGAAGAAAAAAAAGAAGGAAAGGTATACATCGATATGTCTTTGAGTACTTTACTGGCTCTGTTAAAACATATGCGAGGGCATATGTGCGAGATTATTTTGACCAAGGGACCACAGCTGGAGATCAGACGCCTATATAATCCCTGTGATAATATAACATTTGGATTTTGGTATAAATGGACGTGCACTGCCTGAATCTGCTTGAAAATGGGTTCTCTTCGGCAAGCCACTGTCATAACGATTATGTCAACATCAGACTTTATACATAGGACCTTTCACAAAACTGCATACTCCCACATGCACATTCCTTTCTCTGCTTTATTAATCAACATTTCGGTTGAATAGGAGTATGGAACTTCATCATAATGAAAGTCCCCGTTTGCCTGAATGTCGATTAATAAAACAGAGAAAAGTATGTGTACGGACTACGGACTACAGTCTGTATGTACATTTTTATCTAAGGGGATTTACTCTGAGGCACAACCCACTCGGAGGAGACCCCGGGGCAGACCATGGCGCAGTTGGAGGAAACACATCGACTCATTGGCCTAGGCTTGGAGCGTCTCGGGATCCCCCAGGAGGAAGTCACTAATGTAGCTCTGTCTGGAGAGGGAAAGTCTGCGACTTTTCCTACCCAGTTTCGCACCAGTGAGGGGTGGGAGGGGCTAGCCCGCAGCAGTCAGCACACGCAGAAGTCAAGGCAGATGGCTGTATGGAACGTGAAGCGGAGCTGCGCTTATGAAACAACACTTTGGCGAAAAAAGAAGCCCCACACGAGGATAAAGGAAACATTCAGTCCAAATGTCCAGTTTGCTAATTCACAACTACTACTTTGGTGTTGAAACTTTGAATTTCTCGTAAATTTACGCTATGTGGGGATTATCTGACGATGTTAAACCTTACAAGGCATAGGCTATACTAAATTGGTCAATATAAGTAAATAAATAATATAGCCTTTCCATAGGAGTATCCTTTTATATTTTTCTAAGAAGAATACAGCCAGTAGCATATTTGAAATAACTAAAACATAACTAATTTACATCAGAGAATGTTTTCATTCTGGATAAAAATCATAAAAATGGTCTATGGTCTAATCTGATGGAATAAATGGATGATCAAATGCAGAAGTTTTGACGACTCATCTAACTGTATCTAGGGCCGTCACCTTGCCCCCCCGCCCCTCCCACCCATCACTGGTGCGAAACTAGGGTTCCCCACCTTTTTTCCATGTATACATCTTGTTGGCGAAAATAGCCAATCTCACAACGCCTGGCGATGCGACATGCGAGTTTGTACTTTGTTGATCTGCTATTTTCACACTTATCTGACACTCCAAAAGTCAGACATGCGCAAATCACCCGTTGCTCCCGACATGCGTTGCGTCATGCTTGCGGTTAGGGTTTGGGATATTTTCTATTATAACATGCCAGGGTGGGTTGCTAGGGGTTCATGTGGTTTCATAGATTCTTTTTTTTATCCCTGCTGCCACACACGCCCTGCCATACCCCCATGTCATCTGTATTGATTCAGTCCCTGATGTCAATCCCTCATCCCTTCAGCTGAACGCAATATTGAAACATCCGTGTCTGTGGAGTGTGTCATTGCCTTAACAGAAAAAGACACCCAGTCCAGAATGAACTACAGCACAGAAAACAATAATCTAACAAATACAGACATACATAAACGTTACAAAAGGCCAACTTTTGCCACCTTTTTACACCTAGCAAAAGGTCTCTGACTGTCATTTAGGATTCACAGCATGAATCACTGTCCGTTAGTGTCACACTTCATGCTCTTTCAGATGCAGAAATGGGTTCATGCCATTTCAGAATCAGAATCAATTTAGTCACCAGGGACAGTAAATGTAAAGGAATTTGTCTTGGTGACAGTCGTACAGGGCCATATCTGGAACTAATGTGATAAGATTTGTTTAATAGAGGCAAGCACGCTATATGGTACATTGGGTAAAAGATAAAAAGAAGCTCACATTCTTTACGAGGAGACAGTACAGTTGGACTAGAGAGTTGAAGTTGAACCTACATTAAAGTTTACAGATACAGAATTAATCTTATATATACACAGTACAATCATAATTCCATTACCATGTGCATTCATACTTGCACACAGCATTGTTATCGCTGAAAGGCATCTGCATAGAAAAATCCTCAATGTTAATTTATTCATTTCTAACTTGCATAGACTTTCTCTGAGTTACAAAAGGAGCAGAGTTCAATTCAAACTCAGGATCCCACCGTGTGGCAGAACAATGTACAAATAAAATAGTCACTTGTGTATATTAGTAGTAGTAGCGGGCATAAGCATAACCCCATGCTAGTGGCACAGTGCTCAAACATTTTGTGCCTAAAATGTCTGAGTCTGCAAACAAAGCTAGGTAGCTAATGATAAACAGTGTGGCCAAGCAGTAACACAGCTCTAGGACTTAAACCAAGCAAAAAGGGCAACCTTGTCGTTTGTGTGTTTTACATGCCTCCCATGTACGACAATGACACGGTTCATTTATTTCCTGTAATTAAACCTGACTTGTCTGAATGATAATGGAAACAAATAAAATGTATGAAAATCTGTGACATAATGCGAAGCATCAGAATGGAATGGAAGCTGGCTACACAGTACAGTAAAGTACACACCAAGAAATGGGTAGAGGGGAAGAAAAAAGGATATCGGAAAGGTGTAGGTGCTGTAGTAGGCAAATGTAAGATAGATAGATAGATAGATAGATAGATAGATAGATAGATAGATAGATAGATAGATAGATAGATAGATAGATAGATAGATAGATAGATAGATAGATAGATAGATGCGGAACAGTTAATATAGCCAACATAAGTATTAGAATGACTGTTCATATCATAGGGTACACAATCTCCAATGTTATCTCCCCACCAGTCCCTAATATACTCCCTTAGTCACTATAGTCCTTTTGACAAAATATGTCCTCTGACCTAATATGCTACATATAGCCTATGAATTTGGGGGTCCTTGTCCTTGACATACATGTTTGAGTAAATTGAGTAGGTCTACAACCCTGCTGACAACACATAGGATAGGCATAGCCCAGACTGCCAATGTCAGTTAGACAATAGACATTCAATCAACACAGGTTATTTCATTCATTGAAGGCTACTTTACTTTCACATTCCATGTTTGAAAATCAAGCGCAGCTCTGCGTTTGGAAGACATATTGGAAGTGAAGAGAAAAGGTGAGAATAGGTGAATTGATCAGCAGTCTATATTTCGGTCCATCGCTCCAGAGGGGGTTGGGGGGGGGCTCACTCACCTCTTTGCTGTGCCTGGCAGAATCGACATTGCCATAGCAACAACGCCGAGAGAAGAAGCGCGAGCCAAACTCGCCTCATTTTCCAGTCGGTTGCTTTCACTGTCCGCGTGCGTCAGCCAGGTCCGACCAGGGCTACTTGAGATACGATACGCACACCGAACGTCAAACGGTGACAAACTGTAGAAAACTTTTTAACAAGTTGAACAAAACTCTCCGTTCTTCCCTCCCCCCTCGTCTCTTCCCTCCTCCCACTCTCTCCTAGTCCTCTTCTCTTTTCGCGCCCTCTCTCTCTTCTTTTCTTTTCAATTCTCCCTCCTCTTTTTTCTCCTCTCCTCTCCTCTTCTTTCTCCTCTTCTCTTTTCTCTCCTTTCCTAAATTCCTCCTCTCCAGCTCGATACGTCTCCGTGTCGCACAAGGTACACCAATGAAGACCAGGTGAAACAAATGAAAACTAATTAGTGACGTCATTGACACGGTTTTAAGATTATGATAGTGGGTAGAAGATATGTTTATTATAGAGTAGTCGAGTCTGTTTACAATAATATTAATAATGTTGTTTCAAAAATATTATTTTGAAATTGACATGTTATTTTTCAGACATGTCAACTTAAATGTCAAATGAGCACTAAACATCATATAGGCTAAAGGTTACTGCTGTATAACTATGTAAAGAAAAGGTTACCCTTTAATCCAACTCAACTGCACTGGTCAGCATTTGTGTTGTCAATGAGTATAGTAGCCTAGCTAGGCCTATGCCCTATTCTATCTAGACCTGTCAAAACATAATATGTTTTGTCTCACATGGGAAGGCAATTTACTTGACATGGATGGTAATAGGAAAATAGTTTGTCCATTTGACGGTCCACCCTATTAGCTCTATTACTCTATGGCTCCCCCTACTGCTCAATACCACACCACACTGGGGCAAAACGGGAACAAAAGTGTAGGCAAAAGTGTTTGTCATAGTTGTTGACAGAGCCTTAAAGTTAAAGATAGCAGTGGAAATATAATGGCTGGTGACTGTCTCACACAATTCCACACAAATTGGGCTGCCCTCTGTTCACCTATAGTGCAGAAAGTAAATGCAATAGATTGACTACAACAGCATTTCTCAACCTGTAGCTTTGGCCTCTGAACCAAATCTCCCATAGGCTATGACACAAATACCAGTGTGTTTTAATGGCTTTAAACTTTTTAAACTTTAACGACGGCAAGACTGAAGTTATGGTGTTTGGGCCAAGCAACAATGTGTTTCCTCCCGGTGATTTAGGTCCCCTTGAGCCTTTCTTAAAGCCAATTGCCACCAATCTAGGCGTTAAAATAGACTCTGATCTAAAAATGGACAAACAGGTAAATTAAACAGTCAGAAAGAGCTTCTTCCAGCTGAGAAGGCTGGCAAAGATTAAATCTTGTCTTTCCCGCCCTGTGTTCGAAACTGTTATCCATGCCTTTATGACATCCCTCCTCGACTACTGTAATGCCCTGTATATTGGAGTCAACCAGGTCTCCATATCTCGCTTACAGTTAGTCCAGAATGCCGCCGCACGGTTGCTTACAGGTACACGTAAGCGTGACCATATTAGTCCTGTACTAGCCTCCCTCCATTGGCTTCCTCTGCGATACAGGATTGATTTCAAAATTTTGCTTTTTGTTTTTAAATGTTTAAATGCAAGGCAGATGGCTTCTTGGTTAGAGTGGGTGACAATATTATCACACGAAAAGATCAAATTACCTACCTAGGTTCCATCCTGGAGGCTAATCTTTCCGGTGATAAAATGGCCACCAACGTAATCAAAAAAGTCAATCAAAGAACAAGATTCCTTTACAGGATCTCCTCACTGGTCAGCAAAAACACCTTGAAGACCTTAACAGGAGCCCTCGTACAAGGTTTCTTTGACTATGCATCCACCTCTTGGTACCACAGCACCTCAAAGGCCCTTAAAACAAGGCTTCAGACCTCCCAAAACAAACTGGTCAGGCTCCTACTTGGCCTCACCCCCCGAACCCACCTCACCCCTGCCCACTTTGACAGGCTGGGATGGCTTAGGGTCGTCGACAGAGTACAGCATCTTGCAATGGGTCTGGTCCACAAGATTCGATACACCACCAAGATACCCATGTACCTGTCTAAATACTTCCTTAATGTAAACGAAGTCCACACCAGAACACAACACCAGAGGGAGTGCAACAAACCATGTACAACCCAGATTCGGCACAAACAAGGGACTAAATTCTTTTCGCTCCTATGCCACCAAAATGTGGAACGCCCTACCAACAGTCATTAAGACATGTGAATCCCTTGACTCCTTCAAAACCGCTCTCAAAGGGCACCTACGGATGGCTGCAATTCGAAACTGGCCTCTGTAAAATCTGAATCCCCCCCACCCCCCCCACCCCATTTCCCTCACTGTATATTGTATATTGTATATTTTCCCAGTGCTTGTATATTTTCCCTTTTTTGCTTCCCATATGATGAATTCCTGTTCTGTTCTTTAGCTACATAGAAATGTATATTTGTATGTCTCTAAATGGTTGTATGTCTTTAAATGTTTTGATGAATTGAACAATGTGGACCCTGTTGTAAACAAGTGTAATGCTTAATTGGGTCGTCCACTCACAGTTGACAGTCTTTGTATTGAGTTTGTGCTTAAAATGTACTGTAAATTCTACAAACTGTTAATAAATATTTCAATCAATCAATCAAAAATGGTTTGGCACCCATTTATCTTTCTGAACTACTCAAACCGTATGTTCCCACAAGGACCCTCAGGTCTTCTGACCAGCTTCTCCTGGTGGTGCCTAAATCAAGGCTGAAGCTTAGAGGGAACCAGGCTTTTGCAGTCGCAGCTCCCAAGCTCTGGAATGAGCTGCCTCTGCACATAAGACAGGCCCCCACTCTTCAGGTGTTTAAATCACGCCTCAAGACATATTTTTATTCTTTGGCTTTTCCTAGCATAGTATGAGCTTTTTGATGTTGAAAGTGACACTGTGTACTGTATGTTGTTTGTTTTTAAATGAAGTTGTGATTTTTATTATTTTATTGTAAAGCACTTTGGTACAACTTGTTGTTATTTAAATGTGCTATAGAAATAAAGATGGTATGGTATGGTATGGCTACAGTACTTTATATGGAGAGTTTGATGGACTTCTCCAATTCTTAGCATTTCATTAGGCGCCTATTATGTGTCTGTTTGTCTATCAGAGTGTTCAGAGCACTTGGCCATTATAATGCCTGAGCTCACTAACTTGTCAATCACTTCACCAACCGCACACACTGTGTGTGTGTGTGTGTGTGTGTGTGTGTGTGTGTGTGTGTGTGTGTGTGTGTGTGTGTGTGTGTGTGTGTGTGTGTGTGTGTGTGTGTGTGTGTGTGTGTGTGTGTGTGTGTGTGTGTGTGTGTGTGTGTGTGTGTGTGATGTGCGTGTGTGCGTGCGTGCGTGCGTGCGTGCGTGCGTGCGTGCGTGTGTGAATGCATACTGTATGGTGCAGGGACCACCAGGGTCAGAATGCTCCCAGACCCCTGGACCTCCAGAGGCAAGAGAGGCTGAATCAGGAGACAGTGAGACTGAGGATGGGTTCTCATGTGCGGGCTTGGAGCTCTGGTCAACCCTGGAGGGTCTGGTCTATGTGGGGGTGGGCTGCAGTGAGGCCGGGAACTGACTGGACAGCAAGGTGAGTTGATGTGTCCTATAATTACAATTATTATTAGTAACCAATAACCATTTAAGCCCTATTTTATGATTCATTGCATGACCTGTCACACAAAATAGATCTGCTATTTGTGCTATGTTTGAAAAATAAAAAATAAATAAGTTTAACATTTCGAAAATGTTTGAAGATTGTTGAATGAGTATAGGCTGAAAGTGGTTCATATTCTATTGTGAATTTTGTTGTTCAGCTACATCAATAAGCATAAGACGCTATAGAGTGACTTACAATAAGCAAGGTAAATTGTATTGCATCAGTAACTTACTAAAGTACAACAAAGTACACTTTGTTATATACACTTATAACTTAGATGTTTTTTCTTGTATTTTATATTCATGCAATTGAGTGAACTCCCCTCTGTATATTTGCTGACGTCCAATCGAATCAAGACAAACAAGCCTGAACGTCAACCACACAGTAATTTTGTCATTGTGAATATGAGTGTGGGGACACATTGTGCCCAAATGATCAAAATACTTGAGCTCACTCTATTCAGATGGAGCCAAGAGATTCTGGAGACCATTAATCTTAGCACAGGCATTGTCCGTAGAAAATAATGTTTGGTTGTGAATGACAGAACATCATTCTTTCATGATATTTATTTCTTTGCAGCTTGGAGGTGATAGTTTATTTTTTTCTTCAAAAACATTTTTTTAAATCCTTTCACAACTGGAATAAAATCCTTGACCGCAAAACCCTCAGTGTTAATACGTCATTGACCTGAGCCCCCCACGGCTAGTAATTAGGCTCTATTCTTGTGCACTAGATCTGCTACAGTAATTTTACAGAACGTTGGCGCCAGAATAGAGGAGATAGAGTTCATGTGGTTACATACAGTAGTGTAAAAGTTATTATTATTTTTTATAATATTAAATAGCTCTATATTCTGATCATGGCTAATGACTATAGACTACAAAGTGATTAACAGGGGAACAGAAAATTAAATCTTCAGTTGGGATACCAATTTTATCCATGCAGAGCAGAGAACATATACAGGATAAACAACTGGATTCGTAAGCCATGAAACAGAAAAATTGAGCAGCCAAAATTGGAACTGGAACACTTTACAATTGAAGCTGGGATTGTGGGATTCTCTCTCCTGACTGGATAAAACCCCTGTTACTGAACAAACACTCTATTATATAGAATCCTCTTTAATAGCTGATTTTACATGGGCAGGTTCTTTCAGGGGGATGAAGAGACGCTGGTTCTGACTCAGAGAGATGAGCTGAACAGAACCTATGTAGAGGACAGCATGCTGCCTCTAAACACTGTTACACCTGTGAGCATGGCTAATTCAAAGGACACACGATCCACCACAGTATCAGCTACAGAAGACAAACATGTCCTAGTCCGGATGCATGAGCTGGGCATTGGTGACTCCGGAGCCGCCAGGACATCTACCAGTGAAAAAGACCCGGGTCTCGTCCATTTAGAAAAGCTAACTGCAACCACAGTAGAGGACAGACCATCTCCTGGTGAGGATCGATTCACCAGCATCTTTGATCAGGAGAATCCACCTTCTAAAGAGGCCGTCACTGACGGAACCTTTAACGGGCCTGGCACCAGCACCACATCATCGGCTGTCTTCCTCCAGGACCCCCACCAATCCAATAAGAAGAAGACATCATACCGGCGGGCTAGAGAGGTCAGAGAGCAATGGTACCAGACACCATCTGAGGTGGATCGGGACCACACAGAGAACAAAAAGGCAGCTGTGAGGAGCAGCAGAACTTCCCAGGAGACCCCACACAGCTTGGCTCCTAGACTGGCGAGCCGTGAGGAGAGAGCAGCAAAGAAAGGGGAGGAGAGAGGTTTGGATGGATCCTCCATCCTCTCCACAGATCCACACGAAGAGGGACTTCCAAGATGTGCCTGGAGACCTGACTCTGAAACCAGTCCCATTCCCATTCTCAGCACCTGGGAGGCAGGCTGGAATGTCACCAACGCCATACAGGTAAGCACACAGATGGCATCATCGCAACATACGTAACTGTATATACTGTATACAACGCCTGTCTCTGATCCTGTGTCACACCAGTCGGGGACAGTGATACAGTATTTTCACCGTACATTTGTAGGAGAAAATAAGCACACATCAATTGGGCTAGCTGCCAAGCTGAGAGTACATGTGGAAAGAAACCAGCACACTGATCTGATCCCATAGAGTATGGCCACCGCTACATTTCACAATTACATCAAGAATGGATCAAATGACAGTGTTCTGATGGTATATAGTCATGCTAATAGCTTATTATGCTGTAAATGTTCGTCCATATTCAAACAGTTGTCTCTGAAAATTGAATAATGGACGTGTAATGGACCAGTGCCTGTGTCCATAGAGAATACATTATGACATTATGCTTCATTATAGCATACACACACACACACACACACATGCACACACACTTTCATATAGATAGATAGAAACACAAACACACACACAGACACGCAAAAATGCACGCATTTCTAGCGGGAATTGAGAAGCATTTACAGAAATGCATTTACATTGAAAGCAATTTGTGTCATGTTTGTGTAAACAACCTGATTTTGATCACTGGATCATTAAATCCACATGCAAGATGACATTCTGTACTGTATGCTACAGCACGTTGGCATAATTATTCCTGGGGTTGTTTATTGATGCTAGTCTGTCTGTCTATGTGCCAGTTTGTTGGTTTGTCTGTTTTGACAGTTTTCCCCAGAGACTGGGGTCCCTGCCAAAACAACAGCTTATATCTCATAGTTTGTAAAATGTCTTACAGAATACTGATCACTTTACAATTATAAACAGTACAACACTACCTCTTTGCAATAATATAATCACTTTATTTCTTCCTTGGATAAAAGGCTTTAGCAAATAATATTACAGTAATACAGATTACAGATATTAACAATTTATTGTATTTGTAATCTTATTCACTGTTTTTGCAAAATGTCTGGCTCGAGACCCAAAAGAGAAATGTGACATTCTGTGAAAATAGCAGATCTACAAGCTCACAACACGCTAGTAGCTGCTAAAAAGTACCGTAGCAACTGTAGCCTATACTGCTTCAAGTCAAGCAGCGTCATCCAATTTAAAGGCTGTACATTATCACATATTGTTTTGTTTTTTAAATATATGTTTATTGGTAGCAGGTTTCAACAATTTAAAACAGTTTGAACATACTTTTTTTTTTCAATTTTCTCCCTCACCCCATCTCTCCCCCCACAGTTATCGTCATAAATGAGTGGTGCAACCACTCCCTTACGGAGCTATGTGTGTGGGTGGGTGGCAACCTAACGCACACACAAACACACATGCAGTCATGCACATATTAACTGTATATATGATGCTTTCGGGTGTGCCAGTACAGTACAGTACAGTACAGTACAGTACAGTACAGTACAGTACAGTACAGTACAGTACAGTACAGTACAGTACAGTACAGTACAGTACAGTACAGTACAGTACAGTACAGTACAGGGACCACCACACGGTAACTCTGTCATTTCTCAACCGTTTCGGACGCGGGGCGGCTTGCCGGAACGTTCCTGTGGGTCTGGAACCCAGTACTCTCAGATTCTCAAAATAGGTGATAAATGGTTGCCAGCTAGAAAATAACCTTTCTGTTGAACCTCTAATTATTCTTTATTTTTACCAATTTTAAAAACCCCATAATATCCTTAAGCCAGTAAGCTACATAGCTATAGAAGGAGGAGTTGGGGATTTACATCCCAACAATATTCTACGTCTTGCTATCAGTGTGGCAAATGCCACATATTGTTGACAAGTAATCAATCCTCCATCCGTCATATAGTCCTATTGTAGCATTGCCTTCATGTTTTTGGTAGAGAGAGAGCCGGAGATTTTCTTGAAAGTTCAAATCCTTTGAGTGATTGCAAAAGATGCAGAATAAACAATCTCATGTACCATTCATCAATGAAAATACATTCCCTGGTGATGAGTGACTTACTGATTGATGCCAGTAGCCTATGTCTGTCTCTGTGCCAGCTTGGTATAATATTTATTAGAGAATGAACTTGCACCAAATCAAATGAGTAAAAAAAGGAAAAAAGCCAGCTCCCCAGGCTATTGCCTAAGATTTATTATGAAAATCAGTTTGGATTTCCACCCTGGTTTTTAATGAAGTAGTCTAAGTAGTCTCTTCATTACAGATTAGACTGTTGGTTAGCTTAGGTAGGAGTTGGCTCTTTGCCACCTGCATTAATTGAACTGTCTGTGATAAGAAGAATAGTGTTTATAAACAAATCTCTTATTGGTTGATTTTCCAAAAAGGCATCTTTAAAATTAAAGATATAAAAAAATCGAATTTAACCTTAGCAAACCACTTTCTTTTAATTACCGGTAATTATATGGAAGGTATTTATTTATTATTCTTCGTTCTAATAAAAATTACAGCCCTGCCAAGGAATGTGTGTGTGTGTGTGTGTGTGTGTGTGTGTGTGTGTGTGTGTGTGTGTGTGTGTGTGTGTGTGTGTGTGTGTGTGTGTGTTGTTTGGACCAAAGTTCTCCATAAAACTGTTTGTCATAGAATGTCACCAGAATGTCTTTAGTCAAGTGCAGCCCTATACTATGGGTCTCCACTAACAACAATCCACTGGAAGTTGGATGCTTCATGTCCCTGAGGATTGCACACACATTTCCTTTTCTATGTTGGTGATGAGCCTTTTGCATTTTTCCCTTGAATTTAAATGGTAGAGGTTTCATTTCTTGTGTTAAAGTCTTCTTTTCATTCAAGTAGCCTAATTTGTTGCACCTGGTGCTGAGCAATTACTGCTGCTTGCAGCCTCGGATAAGTGTTGTTTGCATAGCGCTTGCTTCATATGGTTTTCCCTCAGGGGTAAGTTAAAGAAAAGTTTGGGTATGATTACCAAGTAATCACTCTCAATATTAAATTGAGCTGAAAGGCAGCCATGTTTACTCTCATTCGTAGTGGCTTTTTAATTAGATGCCCTTCCCATCACCATTATGTTTGCACATATACTGAGTAGGGGAGGTGCATTTTGATACTGTTCTTTAATTTGCCTTTTACCTCTATATACAGAGGGTGGTATTGTTTACTTTGTTTACTTCTCCCTGTAAAAAGATTGGGATTTACCGGTAAGTTGATTATAATTGTTTTTTGTGCTGATTGTATTGGCCTTATCCCCGGTTTCTGATTGCTTTCCCCTGTACCATATAGGATGGGTGTTTTCAAATTAATTTAGGTCACCTTTTGTTTTATTGTTAAATAACGGACCAGCTGTAAGTGGCGTAAAAATGTAGACGCTTTTCCGACGTGTCTCTGTTGAAGCCAAAAACTTCCCGAGATTCCTTGCGAAGCATAGCGGAAGCTTGTGAAGCTTCCACGTGTGTAACGGAAGGGGACGTTCGGTCCCTTGGATTGAATTGATACTGCAGTGGCCAATGAGGCATCTACCTTTTTTTGAGGGGCGCTATATTCAGCTATATGTTACGTCATGATGATGTACGATGATAAGAGCACCCCTCACTTCACAAGGGTGAGATTTTCTATGGTAGGGCCCAGGTAAAAAATATATATATTTGCGGAGCCTGCAAGTCGATGGGCGCTGTTGGGACACTTGTTTTACAGCGCTGGCTACTACTAGTAGGGCGGGGTTATGAGGAAAACGCTCTCGCCAGAACATTATTTTCTATTCTCTGCCTATCGCTTTGCAACGTTCGACACGGAAACTCGCTCGTTTTAGCTCAGTCGGTGGTGTCTCCCGTGGCTCAAGTTAGCTTGAGGCGGTGGGCCTCCGTCGCTGTCTAGTTCATAGAGTTATAAACAAGCGCTCCATCAGCGCCCATCGACTCCCAGGCTCAGCAAAAAAGGGAGTCCCTCTGTGCATGATTGTAGTCTTTTCCAGAAGGGGACATTCTTGTTTCCTGTTCCAGGGTCAGTTTCTCATAGGTTCATTTGATTGGATTTGCTTGGTTCCTTGCATGCCATCGGTGTGTGAATGGGTGAATTGATGCACAATCTATGTAAAGCGCCTTGGATAAAGGTGCTATATAAATGCACCATTTACCATTTAAGGTGTTCTGTCAACAGTTCAAATCTGTGGCGGAGCCAATCAAATTAAGCTACGAGAAACTGACCCGCAACAGGAAACGGGAATGTCACCTTCTGGAAAAGGTAGCGGTCATGCACAGAGCCTACATGCTCCAGAAAGATAGGGGAGTTTGTCCTGCTACTGTATGACAACTGCATCAGAACGAGGGCTCTCTCTCTGCTCAAAAATCCCCTTTTGGTAGTGAGTCTGGTGGTGGTACTGGTGGGTCAGAACAGCCTAACAATCCTCACGTTTTGAAGGGCTGTCCAACCGGTTTCCCGAGGATATCCAACCTTAAGGACACGAGTGACAGTGAGGCACAAATTGTGGGGCTCAGTGTTCCAATTAAGGCTTCTGATCCAATTGATAGTTTGGGCAGACATCTCTGTCACAGTTTCTTTTTCTTTAAATTAGAGCAGGCAATTATTTTTTACCCCTTTTTCTCTCCCAATTTTGCCGTTATATGCATATTATATATATATATAGCAGGCGACAATATACAGGGTTCTCGTCTTCTGCCGGTGGTACCAAACAGCCGTTACGTCGGCAAGGGTTCCAAACCCGTCCCTTCTGCTAGAGATGCACACCAGAGGATGCCCCATCAGAGGTCCAGGGCCTCAGGGGGGTGCCATGACAAATCTCCTTCCAATGCCTGGACAGCTGGGATGGGAAGAAAGAGTGTCAAACCCTTAGGTACTGGCTACAGCATCAAGAGGGTACCGAATTTAGGTATGGCAGCATCCCTCCTCATTCTTCCGTATGACCCGACTTAAGCCAAAGGAACAGCTTGCTGTCTTTAACTCTATGTATTTCTATTTCCACATGCTAGAAAAAACAAATGGTGGATTAATCAATCTTAGACTTGAGGCGGTTAAAAATAAAGACACATACTGTCTTTAAAGATGCTGAACACAGATTAGATCTGGGGGTCTATAGAAAGATGGAGTGGTTCACTTCCAGAGATCTACACGATCAGTCAATTAATAAAAGTAAAGTACAAAATCCATCATCATATTCATGGTCTCCTTCTTTGTTTTCCTTGTTTGTCATTTCTGGCTCCGTCTTCTTGCTCTACTTCTTCTTGGCCATCCAGTCAGGGTTTGTTTACCTCCGTGGAGCTTTGTAATTGGGAGCCCAGCCAGGCTGTGCTCAGACGAGTCAGTGAGGAATAAGCTGGCAAATAAACAGAGAGCAAGAGAATTACAGAGAATGGCAGAGAGGAAATTAGACAATTCGATGTCAAATTTCTCCCAAACTCTTTTCATTTCAGGGAGTGACTCACACAAGGTCAAAATATGAATATGTTCAACAGACAATGGTTACAAAAGACTCACTTGAAAGTGTGTGATGCATTCCCATAGTTCTCGCAGCCAGTATCTTTTCTTTACAAACTACCAATTCGTTAAAACAAGTCCTGTGCCTCACAGGAAAAACTATATTTCTTAAAACAATCAAAAAAAAATACTATATTTCTTAAAACAATTATATTTGCTAAATTATCGTGGCATGCACATGTTTGACTTAAAAAACAAACTCCATTAACCTGTTTACTATATTATTATTATTTCCCTTAATCTCCTATATACTTATCTCTCTCTCTCTCTCTCTCTCTCTCTCTCTCTCTCTCTCTCTCTCTCTCTCTCTCTCTCTCTCTCTCTCTCTCTCTCTCTCTCTCTCTCTCTCTCTCTCTCTCTCTCTCTCTCTCTCTCTCTCTCTCTCTCTCTCTCTCTCTCTCTCTCTCTCTCTCTCTCTCTGGCCTTTGCAGGGTATCTTTGTTTTGGGTCTGCCCTATGCGTTGGTCCATTCAGGCTATGTGGGACTGCTGGTGCTGGTCCTGTCAGCCTGGATCTGTAACCACACTGGCCAGCTTCTAGTGTCCTGTCTGTACGAAGAGTACAGGTCTACTTCCCTGTTCTATTCTATTCTGTTTTGTTTCTCTTGACCTTAGTTTAACAATGCATGAACAGGCAGACACTTGAAAGATTCATTTCTACTTAATCTTAAACATTAATTAAATAACAAACGTTATTACGTGTTGTGTTATTTTCTATTTCCATCAGTGCTATTTTGTTATAATTATTTCTGATCATTTATGGAAGGATTTTTAGTTGACATACCGGTATGCAAGAATGTTAACATTGTAGTGGACATACTGTGACATGGCAGTGTAAGTTTAGAATAAATGAATACCCTGGCACAGTTTCATTGATTAATCACAAAATTGAATAGGACCAAAAAGGTTGAAACCAACATTTGCATTTGAACTATATATATATATATATATATATATATATATGGGTTTTTTTTTCCTTTCCTTCCTTTTTTATCAGTGTTGGTTCTGGGCCGGTGTCGAGGGTTCGAGTCCGACACAGCTACCAGGACATAGCGGAGGCATGCTGCCAGGCACTGTGCCCAAAGTTGGCTGGACTGGGGGGATGGGTGGTCAATGTGGCCCAGGTAAAACGCGCGCGCGCACACACACACACACACACACACACACACACACACACACACACACATTTTACAGTTAAACATTTTGGAAAAAATAATAATGGACAACTCCTGCAAACATTTAAGCCAATCTTGATCACATCACATCTATGGAGACTGTACTGATTTGCGTGATGTTTGGACAAAATCTGTAGGAGTAAAAAACAGCCTCCTGGTGGCGCTATAACATCTGAAAAGTTTGAGGCAGACGTTCTGCTCTGGCATCCATGGAGGTGCCAGAGATTAGCTGTTCACAGACAGATGGGCATGCACGCACACACACACACGCACACACACACACACACACACACACACACACACACACACACACACACAGCCTTCGGCTGGTCGGAGACAATAATTAATGAATGTAAGGTTTCCATCTGTCTTGTCTTGTCTGTGTGTGTCCACTCCAGATCATAGAGCTGCTGATGACCTGTACTCTGTACCTGCTGGTGTCCAACAGTCTGCTGTGGGACAGTCTGTCAGGCATGGCTGTTCCCAGATCTGTGTGCTCGCTGCTCACTCTGGCGTGTGTGCTGCCCTGTCTGCTGCTCACTGACCTCAGACCAGTGTCTACACTCAGCCTGCTCTGTTCCCTGGCTCACATAGTCATAAGGTGAAGCAGTTATAACCACGTAAACCCTCAATACTTCGTCAAACTTGACCTTTGGCTCTGTACTTCTTTTTCCCCTCTACTGTCCCCGCTATTGTCGGCGTATGTTGCGCTTCAGAATATGGATGCTAGGCTTCAAGTGGTTAAAGCTATGTCGTACCTGAACCCGGGTCTCCCGCGCAAGTAGTGGTCAGTAGTGGTCCTACCCCAACAGCACGATCTAAACGTCTCAATAGAAGAGCAGGAAGACAACTGGATCCAACCAGTGCAGTTGTGTTGTTTATGAATTATTCTGCCATACAGATTAGTTAAAATAGCCTTTTATTGAAGGTTTTGACACATATTTTGTCGTATTTCATAGCATTTTACAACTACTTCCAAATCAGCCAACACTCCCCACTGACAGGTAGTACTGCGTCTGTTTTTTGACCCCTTTGACCCCAATATTAGGATGTATTAGGATGTTGATATTCATTCATCAGCCAACACTCCCCACTGACAGGTAGTAGACCCCCCCCCCGCAGATAGGACGTATAGGGCCTTAGTCCCAGCCAACATTCCCCACTGGCAGGTAGTTACCCCCCATTTTGATTTACATCAAAAGGGCAGGTGAGCTCTAACACACAATTCAACATTTTGGTTTTAAGATGTTGATATTAATTTTGTATTCATCCTCAGGACCCCAAATCACATTGATACTTTTACTGAAGTAAAAATCTGTGAGTAATCTTTCCACCACTGTGTCTGTGTGTTACGTGGCAGTGTGCTGGTGATGCTGTACTGTGTGAGCCAGGCCAGTCGCTGGTCCTTGTCCTGTCTGTCTGTGTCCGTGGACCCGGAGGACTTTGTGGTGTCCGTCGGCGTGATGGTCTTCTCCTACACATCGCAGATCTTCCTGCCTTCCATAGAGGGCAGTATGGCGGACAGTGGGCAGTTCAGCAGCATGCTGCAGTGGACCCACGCTGCCGCCTGTGTCATGAAGACCACGTTCGCTCTACTGGTTAGCGACTCAAACGGCAACGTGTGTCTATTCCATATTTACCCCCCCCCCCCCGCCCCCATTCCCATTCAAGTCAATGGCAAAATTAACTAAATATGATGTCAAGTTGAGTCAATACATCATCATCATGCATAATCGTCATGATAAAAAGCACGCCTCACTTCACACAAATGAAGCCTTTTTCCCCACAGAATGTTTGCCTATTATCACATGCCCAGAATAGGGACACTAAGGGCTGGGCTACACTGGGGACGGAATTGGCGTGGAGTCTGCTGGGGTCTGCAATGGTACGCTATAATCAATGAAACCCAGCTATACCGAGTGCAGGTGCGGTGCGTGCTGTATTTTCTAAATTTATTTTATTTCCGCATATTCTTTTATCTGCAGAAGTTACGCAGCCCTTCCCCTCGCCTTCAGAGGAAAATAAACAGTAAATACGGAACTCTCCACAGGACAGACAAATTGTCGATGCAGCCACCTGGTCCCCCACCCTGGTACGATTCCGTTCCGTTCCCAGTGTAGCCCGGACATAAGGTTACTGATAGATGGACGGACAAAACAAATGATTGACCAGCCAGGTGAACTAATGAACTGATGAACAGACATGTGGGACAAACTGATTAACGGGTCGTTAATTGGCCTGCTTGATTGATGTCTTCCTCCTCCTCCTCCAGGCCGTGTTGACATGGGGACAGGGGACTGGTGAGGTCATCACAGACAACCTGCCGTCCGACCTCCGACCCCTAGTCAACCTCTGCCTGATGGCCAAAGCCCTGCTGTCCTACCCCCTGCCTTTCTACTCCGCCGCTGAGATACTGCACACCTGTCTGCTCACAGGTACACCAGTGTTTCTCAAACATTTTCATGTCAAGGACACCCAAATTGATAGATATGTTGCCAAATATATATACTGTATATTTGTACAACCCCTATCATGCCAGGGACCTGCATAAGTGAAGGTTTGTGTTGTTATTCTTTTTAAATGTAACGTTCAAACATTGTCAAAAATAGCCAATTGTGTTGAGAGCTTGTAGATAGGCTATTTTCGAATAGTCAAAGTATTGGCTATTCGAAAATAGCCTATCTACAAGCAAACACTTTGACACTAACTCTGGGGGAGCCCGGGATCCAACTGGGAGGTTCAAAGTAAAAAATATTGACACTTTCAAAAATATTTTAGAAACGGCTGGATGGCACTTACACCCGCCGTCTAATGTGAGTGCAAAATCTCTCTTGGAAGAGCCACTCATCGACTTCTCTAATATACGGCAACCTTCCCCGTGTTTCTTCACTAGTCCGATCCAGAAGAACACAGTTTGCTGGCCACTGCTACAGAGCTGATCATGAGGTTATCTTCCCTTCTTCTCTGGAATCCTGCCTCAAAGCAGACCAGAGATAGAAAACTGTCGTTCCCATATGTCATCGCTAAGGACACACGCATCAGTAAGCAGGAACTGGGGATGGCAATGAAAGACCGGGAAGTCTGGTGTGGCATTGTGAAATCCATGATCTCTCGACCGCGGTCGAAAAATGTGATTATTATTACTATTGTGCCTGTTGAACATCAAGTTGATGGAAGTGATTGTTGTCGCTTCAGTGCATATTATTCAGTCTGCCACCGTGTCTTTGGCTTGAAACAAAGCAACATTATGGGCTACAGTAACTGCAGCTCATAAAGTTGAATAAAACATAAACAAACACAGTACTTGAAGACAAGTATACTACTACTAATAAATTTTTTCATACTTGGTTTTGTGCCGTTTCGTGCACCGACAATTAACGATCTAAAAGCAGTCACAGACTCACAACGCATGCCACTGTGACACGTTGTGAGCTTGTAGATTGCCTATTGTCAGTGCACGATACCAGCATGCAACTATATTTAGCTCCAAGTTATCATAACAGAAAATAGAATCATGTGCAGTGCATCTTGGGATCCACATGGGAAGCTCCAAAGAAGCTCCAATATGGATCTAACTTCATGTGACAGCTAACATTATCTAAATGAAATTAGCATCTTGCGAAGTTAGTTAGCTAGCAAACCTTAGCTTAATGAAAGTAGCACTTGCTAAATTTAGTTCTAGCAAAGATTAACATGTTAATGTACTCAGTGAGAGCAGTAGTTGTAGGATTTGGTGCCAATTCAGCAGGAGCAGAGAAGAATTCAGTAGGAGCAGAGAGATGCTCCAAAATCCATTGAACCTGCCTCCCACTCTTAGCCTCGCCCTCTCACTATATTAGCCCCGCCTCTAACTCTTGCTGATTGGATGGGCGCAAGGGCCAATGAAATGTAATGCTGCCTTCAGTAAACATTCCAAGGCATATAAGTCACATCTGCACTCCACACTGTCCGACAGGTCCCAGTGTGCCATCCCACCCCACACATATAGGTGGAGCTGTGTCCTACGCTGGCCTTGTGCTCCGTGGTGCCCTGCTGGTGACGTCCTTTCTGCTGGCCCTGCTGGTCCCTCGCTTCTCCCTCCTCATGGGCCTGACGGGCAGCGTGACCGGGGCGGCCATGACACTCATACTGCCCTGTCTGTTCCACCTGCAGCTGAGGTGGAGCCGCCTCACCTCCAAGGACAAAGTCAAGGACGTGGCCATACTGAGTTTAGGGCTGAGCTGCAGCGTGTCAGGCCTGATATGCTCAGTCAAAAGACTGCTAGAGGGATTGTAGGGATGGATATGCTGCTGGATGAAGGGGACCTGCATGCCATTGCTTTTGATACACAAATTGTGAGCTTGTAGATGACCTGGCTATATTCTCTTAGGCTCTTCTATGATGCAATAATGTTTCCTCGTTAGGGAGAGGCTGATATTATAGGAAATAGGATCTTGTTGGTTGGAAACCTCATATGTCGAAAACCATTACTTTTCAGGATTCCACACTGTATAGTGTCACTAGTGTGATGAACTAGAGCATTTATGGGGAAAAAAGGTAAATACCGTCTGGACATAAGAGGTTTCTGCCCGTCAGCGATGATTTGTTTTGTGGGTTCACATTAAAGAGCAAATCCACAGACTGTATTCCAGCGAAGTGACGCTTGATTGGGAACTTGAGGGCTTAGATTTACGAAGGATCGCATGCACTCCTGTTTCATTACAGAAACCAATGTTATGTTTATTTAAAAAAGAAAAAAAGCACAGATTGTCCTCCTGTTGCCGTTTAGTGGTGCATGCGCGTACTGCAATTTCTCAGTAGCCTTGTTTTGTTCGACAAAAAGCAATTAGTCTTGGTCTTTGTTGCCTAAATGTTTTTGTGGTTTTGCCTCGCTGTGTTCCCACAATGGGGAGAGAATAGAGGAGATCTGTGCGCATCGTTACATTTTTCACGTTCTGCTAAAGTCGTGTGTTAGGCTGACATAAAGTAGACACAGAGAAAGAAAAATGAGAAGCGTGCAGGGGGTGGATTGTCAGATGAGTTGAATAAGGTCAAATTAAATAGAAAGTGATTGAGGAGAGGACAAATTGTATTTGTGCCGTCTTTATTAGTATCCTGGTTTGACCGTGGAAGTCACAATCATTCATTGGAACATTTTATTGTGACTCCACGCGCACACACACGTACACAAATGCACAACTCCATGCCCTCTGACACACACACACACACACACACCCACACACACAGAGAGAGAGCTATGCTACAATGCCCTCATAAAATTGAGCAATGAAAGAAATGATAAAAACATTTTAATTAATTCCCAGCACAGAATAATCCTTTTCCGAAAAGCTCATCACAAAGTTTGCAACCACATTGGGCATTTTATGTCTAAAGTCTTAATAAGCATTACTTGATCATTTACAATAAGAGACAGATGGGGAGGAGGGCGAGAGAGATGTGAAGGACAGACAGAGCACGCACAGTACAATCAGAGTGTTAATTGTATACTCAACAATTGTTTAACAAATTGTGGAAATAGCCAGTGGTGGAAAGTACATTTACTTAAGTACTGTACTTAAGGTATTTTTATTTACTTATATTTCGGCCATTTGATTGATTACTGTACTTTTACTTAACGGAGTAGTTCTACATTGCAGTATTGATACTTTTACTTATGTAACAAAATATGTGAGTATACTTTTTCCATCACTGGAAATAACCAATCTACAAGCTCACCACACGTTGCATAGTGATGCATTGTGAAGATCGATCATGAAAGAGTAATTGCGATCACATCAATTCATATTATGTCCGAAACCGAAAAATAGCACGAGTAGCAGTTATATGTGTCGTTTTGAGCCCCGTTTGGAGCTTCTGGACCTGCTGCTTTTGATGCTTCTTGATGCTACAGTGTGACACTGTAGTACGGGTTCATTTGGTTTTATTTTAAATTATTGTTAAACATCTGCATTACTTAACGTACAAGAAGTCTACATACACAATTAGAGACTGTAGAACCAGTAATTGTTATTTTGATCAACATGGCATTTACCTGTTATCTCTCCTATCGTGCCAACATTAATACAGCATGGAATTGTGGACAAAATCCTATCCAACGAACAATAAAACATTTTTGGGTCTGAGAGGTTAAATCTCATCAAATGGTGGTCTGTGGCTCAAATGCTGAATAAATAATGGGCCTTGATACAAAAAGGGTTGAAAACCTGCACTGAAGTATGGCATTAATTTACAGAAAGACATGAAAAGATAGAACTTGGAGATAAGAGGTTTCTTTCTGCCCGAAAACAACGGTGTAATAATTGTGACTGTATGCCTACATGTCCCCAGACATTTATTTCAGTGGGCAGAGATTGATATTATGTGACACTAGTGCTGCTTCAGGGGCTAATTGAGGTGGAATATTCTCCCTCGTTAGATTGTGAGAGACATCTTTAATTAAAGCGTAGGAATGCTTTTATTTACACTGACAAAGTTTGGCAGTATACCTCAAGTTCAGAGGTATACCCCCACATTCACGCTCTCTCTCTCTCTCTCTCACACGCATGCACGTGCACTACGCACGCACGCATGCACGCACACATGGTATCAGCACTTTTTCTTCCTGATGAGCATTGTAACACTGAATATACTTAAACTGTGCTACGTTTGATATTTCATTATATTTGTGCTTTAGCGAGTGGGACTCTGCAATTGATTTTGACACCTTCTGCTTTGGCAGCATGTAGAATGCATGCGTCATGCCAGTAAAACACTCACTGGAATGAACTTAGAGAGATGACATGCATGGAGACAGACAGAAAGACTGACACACACACACACACGCACGCACACACACACACACACACACACACACACACACACACAGAGAGTCATTGTTACCCAGGCCATTTCATGTGCAGTGAAAGCCAAAAAATATTGCATTCATGGCACTGTTAATTCTGATGATGAAAATACCATAAACCCCATCAATAATCACGCTTTGCCCGACAAATTCTCAATTAAAACTAGACACCGTGAACTTTAGCAGAGACGGGAGATGATTTAGCATTTTTTTTGTGCTGAAATATATCAAGGTAAAAATGTATTGGGAGGCCAGGACATTCCGTCTGATAGAGCTGCCACAGTTCACTGGACTTCATAGATTGTTTACATGCTGACATGACTCACCCCATTCAGATGACGTGAACCCATAGTGTCCCTATTCTGGGCATGTTATAATAATAGATGAACACAGGCAAACATTCTGTGAAAATAACAGATCTACAACCGGAATGCGCCATGGCCCATGATGCAACGCATTGTGAGCTTGTAGATCGGCTATTTTTGTGTAACACCGTTGCAGTGGTGTAAAGTAACTACCGGTAAATACATTTACTTAAGTACTGTACTTAAGTACAATTTATTTTTCAATACTTCTACTTCTCTTCTACAACACCATATTTCAGAGGCAAATATTGTACTTTTACTCCACTACAATTATTTGAAATATTCCTTACAAATTACTTCATAGATTTTGATTATTACAAAACGTATACAGTGACCATTTTGGCCATTTGAAAATAGCGGATCTACAAGCTCACAAGGTCTACTTGTCTACTGGTCTACATTTGAAAACTTTTAATGAGAAAAATGTGTAGGGTACTTTTACTTTTGGTACATTTTGATGCCGATACATTTGTATCATAATACATATTGTACACATGCAGTGAAAAGTGTACACATCTGGTTCCTAGTCTATACACTTTCAGAAATTAATTAACAGTAATTCAAGGCCTCGAGTTCTTTGTAGGTTTATCAATGATTTATGCATTTGTAACTCAGAGAAGAGTACAATTTTGTGCAAATTTGTAGTTAAATTGACGCGGATTCACTGTGTCCCTTATGAGAGGGGACAAAATGCAGTCATAACTGTGACGATAAAGAAAGAGATTTCACCTCAGCGAAACCATGAAGAAATTAATCACCAATGTGTTGGTTTGTGTGCGCCGCCTTTCATGTGGCTTCCTTTCATTTCTTTGCGCTCTAGTCTCAGATAGACCTCTCTTTGCTTTAGAGTTAGACACAGAAAGCTTTAGGTTTCCTGATTTCTTTCCTTTCTTTTCCCTCTTTGCAAAAACATGAATTATCCCCTAAGAGTTTTCATCCACCTGCCAAGCTGACATATACACTATTCTCTCTCTTTCTCTTTCTCTCTCTCTCTCTCTCTCTCTCTCTCTCTCTCTCTCTCTCTCTCTCTCTCTCTCTCTACACTCCTCCTGTTTCATTTTCTCCCCTCCTTCACACTATCCTTTCTCTCATCCTTTTCACAGCCTGCCTCTATCTCTCCTCCATGACGGCAGTACGGCACAAGGATGGATTAGTGTAGAAGAGAGAGCCATCTCTCTCATAAACATGCACGCACGCACGCTGCACGCACACACACACGTGTGCGCTCTCTCTCTCTCTCGCTCTCTCTCAGAGACAGTTGGGGAGGTGTCAAAAGGTGACAAAGTCTTTAAATCACACACCACATATACCAGTCATCCAAAGATTGTGGGTGTACTGTGTACTGTGTGCTGCTCAGTGTGCATGTGTACACATGCTTTCCTTTTTGTGATTACATGTGTTTATTTGGCATGCATGTGAGAGGGAGGAGGGAGGGAGAGAGACACAGAGTATGCACGCACGCACGCGCACGTGCGGGCAGTGGGGTTAAGGTCATCTCATGCAGCGATGTGTCGCATACACAACATGTCAGTCTCTCTGTCACTCACTGAGATGTGAGGTATCACATCTCTCTCACACACATTCACTGGACGCTCAAGCCCCATTCATACTTCCCCGCACGACCGTGTTGCGCGTGGAAAATAGTCCCGACCTACGAGCTGCACAACGTGTGGTGGATGGGACGCGTACTGAGCTTGTATGTCTGCTATTTCTGTCACTCGCAGCACCATCATGGGGACGAAGCTCAAATGAGGCTTCAGTCAAGACTTATATAATTTTGAGATATTTGTACTTTACTTTAGTAGGCCTATGTCAAATTTGTTGTACTTTTACTTCTACTCCACTACATTTCAGAGGCAAATATTTTAGTTTTACTCCACTACAATTATTTGTTACTTTGTAGATTTTGGTTATTTTTGCAAAACAAACCTACTTCAGCCATATACATTTTGGCCATTTGAAAATAGCAGATCTATAAGCTCACAATGTGTCGCGATGCGACGCATTCTGAGCTTGTAGATCTGAGTATTACTACATTGCAGTATTGATACTTTTAATTAAGTAAAACATTTGAGCACAACTATGTTCTCCTCAAATCCAGTCACGTCAGGTTTCCTCAACATAAACCACATTAACCCTGCTGTCCTGTCCCTACTCTGAGCATGCCATTTACACAGTGTAGGTGAAATGTAGGTGAACATTCTCAGAAAGCGTAGGTCTATATATTATGCTACATTTATTGTCCGTCGTACTACACTGGTGCTGTGTGGCAAAAATAGCCAATCTACGAGCACATACTGCGTCGCATCGCCATCGTACACAATTTATTTGTGCGAAACTATGTTTTTTGAAATGCTTGAAAGTGCTTGCTTGTGTCATGATGAGAACATCCACACATGCGGAGACTGCAGCGATAAAGCTGCCTAGATAGATAGATAGATAGATAGATAGATAGATAGATAGATAGATAGATAGATAGATAGATAGATAGATAGATAGATAGATACTATAATATATAGATATCTTTGGGGGCCTTTATTGATTTATTGTGGTACAGTAGACTGACAGGAAACGGGGGGAGAGAGAAAATGGGAGTGACACACAGAAAAGGTTGTCGGGATCGGGAGTCGAACCCGCGACTTGCTGTCAAGTAAGTTTTTATCCTGAACTGGAAAACAACTTATGAAGTGGTTCTCAATCTACTCTAAATTGACTCGTTCAATTAGGGCAAAATGGTCCTTTTAAGTTTGAGATCCCCTGGCCTCTGTGGCCTGGCGATTCAGGCTCCTTTAAAGCTCCACAATGTCAAAGCGGCAGCCACATAAGGCATGCTTCACACTGCACAACGTCAGAGCCCATTTAGGCCAGACATTGAGGTCTGATGAATTCAGAACCACGTCTCTGGACGACACCTGTCAGAACAAGTCTCGTCTGTGTGAGCCAGTTAGTTCTGGCGTCCACCCTTAGCGGTTACATCACGCCCAACGGAAATTGTAGCAATGTCAGAATTTCTGTTTTGCTGATGTTCCATAGACTCAAGTTAGGTGTTTAGAGGACATATATTGGAAGTGCACATGCAGTAGGATTTCTATCTCTAGCTAAAAGGGCAAACACATATTGCTAGCAGGGATATCGTAGAGCTGAGAGATGATGCACGGCAAGTGTCCACCACTTTAACCATGGCTTCCCAATTTAAGGCATATATCATTATAGGCAAACGCTTCCAAAAGTAGCGAAAATATAACAGGAATTCCGAGGCAGTGTGGGGAGAGAGCTGGCTCAGAATATGGAAGGTGCTCGCATGCCTCACATGTTGGTTGATGGGCAGCCATTCTGTTTCCTGTGTTTTGGTCCCTCTGCACCAGCATAAACTCCACTGTCCATGAACTCTACCAAACTAACCACATGCAGTGTGTGTTTGGCAGCCAGGTGTTCCTCAAGTATCACGTCATTCACAGCAGTTCAGCGCGTGGTGTAACTTTACTCGCTTCGATTGGTCAGCTGTCGTATAAGTTGGAAAAATTACACCTGTGTGAACTGAGTGCAACTATACGTACTGTACTATATTACTGGTACTATACTCATAGTCTCGTACTGTACTGTACTTGGCCTGTGTGTGTGTTTGTGTGTGAGTGTGCTTGCGTGTGTGAGTGAGTGAGTGAGTGAGTGAGTGTGTGACCTGAGCCGAATCAGCAACAGCTGAAGGGGTCAATAAGTCATGGTAAAAAACAGACATTCCATGCTCAAACAGACGGACGGACAGACAGACCTATACACACAAAGCTGTTCCTATAGCACCGCTCAAAAATCAACACGAGGGGAGCTGAGGAATCACATTGTTGTTTTGTTTAGTTTTTGTTGTGTTGACAATCTGTTGTCAACACTGCACGGCACATTATTATTACTCATAAGTGTTTCATTGTATTCTAATACACAAAGTTGAACTGAACTGAACAAAATTACAACTCTTTAGCAAAGAAACAAAGTGCTATACCCAACAAAAAAACTTCACCAAGCAACACCACCGTGAAACAGCATAAATTAGGGATAAAGGAGAGGCAGCAGAAACTAGGAAAGAAAGGGAGAGGTTGAGAAAGTGAAAAAAAAGCAACAAAAACCTTTCACCTACAGTGACATAGCCAAGTAGGGACGCCAAGTCAAAAGTAGTAGCCTAATAATTTTACCAAGGATTTTTATTTTGATCATCTGCTGATGATATGCTTAAGCTATTATGTTGGTCGATGCATGGTTATTATGATGTTTTATGATTATGTTTTTTTTCTTTATGTTCTTTCATGTTGGCTGATAAAAGGTTTGACACATTTCAGGATTCACTGCTGTAAAACTGTTTGCTTAAACTATGTATCCTGCCTTGTCAAATTCTAATAAATGGAACCTGAAACAAAGGAATGGAGAGACCGAGAATGTGACTAGTGAGCATGTATGAGAGAGACAGAGAGAGAGGGAGAGAGAGAGAGAGAGAGAGAGAGAGAGAGAGAGAGGTAGCATAGTAAAGTGAATTAGCTTCAGTGGATAAGGAGCCCTGTGCTGACTGCCAACTTAGCTAATCCTTCCCACATCTGGCTGGCCAAGCCAAGGCGTTGGTGTGTGTGTGTGTGTGTGTGTGTGTGTGTGTGTGTGTGTGTGTGTGTGTGTGTGTGTGTGTGTGTGTGTGTGTGTGTGTGTGTGTGTGTGTGTGTGTGTGTGTGTGTGTGTGTGTATGTGTGTATAAGTATGTGTGTATGTGTGTATGTGTGTAACAGTGTGTATGTGTGTGTGTGTGTGTGTGTGTGTGTGTGTGTGTGTGTGTGTGTGTGTAACAGTGTGTGTGTGTGTGTGTGTGTGTGTGTGTGTGTGTGTGTGTGTGTGTGTGTGTGTGTGTGTGTGTGTGTGTGTGTGTGTGTGCGTGCGTGCGTGCGTGTGTGTGGCTGCGTGCAGTCTCCTCCCATTGCAGAGCTGTATTCAGAGTGATACGTTTGTCAGAGCGAGACAAACCCAACCATCCGTGCCTCTCTGTCATTTTCAATTCGGTCCTAATTCAGTTCGATTCGGCAAGCTTTATTGACAAAACAGAGCTACACTACAGTGCATAATTTCTGCCAGACAAAATCTTTGCCTCTATAACTGGCTTGTTGTGTCATATGCATGTGTGACAGCTTCAATGTGAAATTGCGCGTTTGAGCTACATCTTTCTTTTCCATGCCTTATCACCATTTTGCACATACATTCGAATGACAAAGGAAAAACCAATATGAACTGTAAGATGCAATCCAGGGAGAGGTGTTTGCTTCTTGATGGAATTAACTGGTAAGATCCGCACGGGAGATCGCTGGTTCTCACAAGTACGTGTTCAATTGGGTTTAGAACTGGAGAGACTGTGAGGAATATATTCACAACATTGTATCCAACTCAAAGCATTCAGTGACCCCTCGTGTTCCTGTCGACAGCATATTGTCATCCCTTTGGCTGTCGTCCACTCTGTGTCTGTGTCTTTGTGCCTTCTCAGCCATGTGTTGGACCAAACCCTCCAATGACTTCCTTCAGCAGCAGCAAGGTCACTCACAGAGACAGTTGTATATATGCACACACACACACACACACACACACACACACACACACACACACACACACACACACACACACAGTGACACACACACAGTGGACAGCTTGACCAGTGCTGACTGGTCAATCTGTCCTATCAGCCTTTCTCATGCTGCATTCTCACCAGCGACCACAAAGGCGAACAGTCTACAAGTCACTTTCAATGGAAGCCGGCGACACGAAGCCGCAAAGTGACGCCCGGAAACTCGCTGTGTGGCGGCTGTGACAAATCAAAGTTGAGCTATTAGACTCAACATTTGTCAGCGCTCCAATCATGCGGTGAAGCGTCAAACAGTCATTATGTTGTGTCACCATTTAAACTCACCCTCTCCCTCTCTCTCTCTCTCTCTCTCTCCACACAATTCTTGCTCCATTCCGTAAATGGAAGAAAAAGTCATTCCCTGTGTCACTTAACCCTATACACCCTTTTCATGTACAGAGAGTGGGACTTGACCAACACTTCAGTGGTGACTCGGCTGCAACGTATACTATGACACTTGTTGTCAATTGTTGTAACGAAGCAAAAATTGTGGAAATAGCCGATCTAGTTGCTTGTAAATCTGCTATTTTCACAAAAAGGGGGGGGGGGGGGGGGGGTTGGTTTGATAGCCACTGCAGACTGCAAGTGGATTCAAAACAGGCGAGTCAATTCCACAGCCTGTACGTGCTAACTTCAGGTTGACTCCTCTGACACATGCAGCTCTTGTTTCTTGTTTAAACATGAGACGACTTGGCCTCAGCTCTTGGCCAGGCCATCCTGTGTGTAAAAATGAATTAATTCTCATCTGACTTAACATCATACTATAATTCTAACAATGTCTGAGTGTGTGTGTGTGTGTGTGTGTGTGTGTGTGTGTGTGTGTGTGTGTGAGTGTGTGTGTGTCAGTGTGTGTCAGTGTTTCCGCATTATCTCATCATTGCCTGCACCAATCGCTCCCACTTTTCACACAGGCATTGACCATATGAATATGGTACGATTTGACACATTAATGATTAATAATGAATTTATTAGTGAATTCTTCACACACCTCCGCCCCTTAGCGACACCTGCATCACAGGCCACCGTTCTCACTGTTACCCCACTGGCATGCTTCCTCTAGCTACCTGCGCAACACAACAAATAGTGCCCTATAAAATTTGGCGCCGCGTGTGTGTGTGTGTGTGTGTGTGTGTGTGTGTGTGTGTGTGTGTGTGTGTTGCATCTTTGGCCGTCTTCTCCTACTAAAGCACACCGTTTGCACACATCTCACCATGCACCACCAACAGCTAGCCTGTCCACAGATCAACCACTACTTTGCATTCATATTCATGTCATATTTACAGTACTACGGCCTTCACAGTGACCGGGATATTTCCAACCCCCTATTGTCCAAACTCGCTGATCTGCTCCACAGTAGTCCACACCACCTCAGGCCCCTCCCCCTCGCTCTGGCTGCTGTCGAGGCGAACACTCTACCTTAGTAGGATCCGAGGGTTTTCTTCTTCCTCTTTGTTTGGAGTAGCCTATACCTTCACTGGATTACGTTCGCTACGGGGATGGATTACGTTTATTTTATCACCTTCACTTTGCTTTGGAGGGAGTGTTACGTTGGGAAGGAACTCTGGGGGCAACAGACTTTGTTTGGAAACACAGAACAATACAAAACAATAAGGGAGCTCGCACGTGTGTGCGCGAGACACGGACATTTGTTTCGGATCATTCACTCATTCATTCAACTCTGTGTGTATAACTGTTGATTCCTTCATTTGACTTGAGATAAAAGGTTAACGTGAGTTTTGTTTCTGACTGTTTTCTGCTTGCTTATTTAGCCTATTTTCATTACATTCCCTTTATCAATCGTATCCTAAGAGGAGATCATTCACAACCCGTGATTTAAATAATTCGTAGCAGTGATAGCGATATCTGACCGTTACATATGGTCAGATATTACATACAACAAACAACATGCCACGAAGAAAACGATATCTCCTTCCTGAAGGTAGCAGATATGGTGTACCAGCAACATTCATCTTAATTAAATTAATTTGCGTTATAATAAAAAACATCTCCCCGCTAATCACGTGTCACCACTAGGGATGCACCGATCCTGCTTTTTGGCATTCGATACCGATTTCGATACATGGGGGTCCAGCAGGGCTCGACAGTGCGACTAGGTACTCGCATTTGCGACAAAAAATATCACCGTGCGAGTTGTAAAATTAAATTTGTCGCACAGGTGCGACTACATGATTTGACCATTCAATCGTGATAAAGAGAAGTCTCTGTCTACAGCAAGTGCACATTCTATAGTCGCGGTTCTATACCTAAATCTATATTTCTGAACGGCGGTGTCGTTCGCCAAAAAGAGCAGAGCTACAAGCTAACAACGTGTCGAGGCTCAATGCGGCGTTCATTTGGAGATCTGTCCCCTTTGCTCCCACCGCCCCGCCCCTCCCTGTGTTGCTGCTCAGTTCTCTTCCCCACTGAGCAGCGGAGCGAACGCAGCATGGTAGCACAGATGACAGAAGGAGTTGCTAGGACCCCGACACGTTGAATACTAAAGTTATTTAGAAAGTTTGTAATGTTAAAACATCACTTGATATAACTTTTAACCAAACGTGGGTGAAACAGCGTGCAGCCGCGCACGTAAAGAGTGCACGTGCACACGCACATGGAGTAGACTGATTGATTGGTATACCAAAACAACCCTTGCTTAGCACCTCGCTAAAAGCGTGTGCGCAGCGCAATACGAATGACCGACCTGGCTGGATATATTATTAGTCAGTGGCTAGCTCAGGTCCATAACTCTAAATGCAACGCATTAGACTAGAGCTATGGACCAGAGCTAGTCAGTGGCCTCACTGGCCTGCATAACGAGCAACATAAAAAAGGCAAAGATCCCCCCACCACCTCCTTCCACCACGCAGAGGTGTAGCCTATATGTCCGATGTTCTGTCTGAACTGAAGCAGTCAGAGCCAAGGAGAATGTTACAATACTAATTCACCATTGAGTAGCCTCTGCACTGTCTAAATGTCACACTCACATGATGGAACAGCAAGATAAAAACGGATAGTCTGTCTGTCTGTCCATCCATTCATAAAATGAATTGACTATCTATCTATCTATCTGCAATTCTGCATACCAAACTAATAGTCTATCAGTATAAAAACAAATTGATTATATAGATTATATAAAAAAAATATGATATCCAGATGAATATCAATATTGTGATCATTTCTGAAAATATATTGTGATATAATATTTTGTCATATTGCCTGCCCCTACCTCATATCACTTTATTAAAGAAGAATCACACCTGTGTGAAGTGAGGGGCACTCTTATCATCATACATCATGGTTTAATTTACGTCATAATTATTGGAATTTTGACCTAATTTCTCCATTCATTGTCAATGGAAAATATTGAGACGTGTGGGGACTAAAGCTGTATATAGGAGGGGCTAGCGCCCCTCAAAAACACATAATTTGATAACTTTTCATCGTGCTCCTAAAATAATTTGTGTGCTACTAGATTTTTCAACTTAGGCGCACACGTGCTACTTGGAAAAATGCTAAGCGTCGAGCCCTGGGGTCCAGTATCTGCCGATACAGAGTACCGATCCGATACCCCCCACAAAGAAACGTAATAACCTATTAAGCTGTATGCCTCACTGTGTGGAGTCTGGAATCATTATTTTGTATAAGGCAACATCAAGGCTTGACTTAAACATTACTTTCCCAACTTTGTAAAACAAAATGTAACAAACACAGATATAAATGCACTGAATTATTTATTAAATAACTGTGCAACAATTAGACCAGGTTAATGTGTGCGCAGGCTAGCCTGGCTGCATTCCACATGTTATACTGTCAATAATACACTGCTGTGTCACAGAGGAGGTAGAGTTGTTTTCATACTGTAATTACACATAATTATCGGATCGGATCGGATAATGGATCGGCCACCGATCCGATACCCGATCTAGAATTTTAGCCTGGATCGGCACCGATCTCCGATACGAGTATCGGATCGGTGCATCCCTAGTCACCACCAGTGAAATGCATGTTGGGACGGCCACAAATTAATACTGGGACAAATTTCTCTGCGCAACAGACCCACACGGGGAAAACAACTTGGACCCCGATACTACTAGCTACTCTTGCGTCAGTCGACATAACTTCTTCTTTGGGAAGCATCGCGGCCAACGCGCGGGATGCGTGGCACAGGCACCTGAAAGCCAGCTCTGACAGTTCTGACGGGGGCATGTTAACGTGAACGAAAATATTCAATAACTTCCATTTATAGACAGAATATCACCACCAAATTTACATCACACATCAATGGTGTACTTATGATTGTACTACAGCATTTCCTTCTTCCTCCTCCTATACTTACACCATCTGTAAACAATCCCCCCCCCCCCCCCCTATCACATTACCCACACTGAACATCATTTGCTGTTCATATATTCAGAACGGGTAAGGACTAGTCATCTTAATTAATAATGGTTTGTGTAAACAGAATACAGTGTTATATTCCAGCAGCAGTATGAATGGCATCATGAGGGTATTACAATAATTAAACAGCATAATAAGCTGGGATGACATTTCATCTGTCTGTGAGAGGTCAGCAGCTGTGGAGGACATGTAGCCATAGAAATGGGGAGAATAGAATGGGGACCAATGCGTCGACTACATCCTACAGCTTGGGGACTAATTCAGTCTGGTTAATCACCTTTTGAGAGTGTGTGTGTGTCTGTCTGTCTGTCTGTCTGTCTGTCTGTCTGTCTGTCTGTCTGTAATCCACGCACCTCGACAAATGTTCACCCCACCGACTTCAAATTCGACACCCCACCACCAGAACTGCCCCAAAAAGGCCTCTGCCTGCATGGGCTCAGGACAGACATTTACATGATGTCTTACGTTGCCATTTAGTGCCCTAAACAAACATTAAACTGAACTAGAAAGAAAGAAAATACCTACATAGGGACATTCTTTGCCCATGCCTGCAGTCATGAACCAATACAGCCACCCTGTCACAACGACTCACAACGAACCTCAACCATGAAACAACGTACATAAACTACTGTCAATCAGTCTTCTATTGAAAATGAACCATTGGAATTGATGGCTGTTTATGTCAAAGCACAAAAGCTCCATCTCCAACCAAATGGAAATAGCAAATTCACTCATGGGATTATTGAAGTGATCAAGAGCCACATACATACTGTTCCCTGGTACAACAACTGAACTCACATACTGTACAGCAGATACAACACAACAGACCAACTCTAGATTCACATGATGACTAGCATTCAACTCCAGAGCCAGAACCAGTTCCATTGCCACCCGGTCAATGGGTCCCAAAATGACAGCAATAGCACACCAGCTTGAATCACACACGCATTAAAAATACAAGCAGCAGCCAAGAAGCAAAAGACAAAGTTCATACCTTGAGCCGTCGACTCTTCCACTTGACTTCATAAGATAGTTGTAGTGATGCCAGGGGAAAACTGTGGCTCTCTCTCTCCAGTTCAAGATGAGACCTCCAGCAGCTTCTCCAGACTCCAGTCATCTCCATCCTCCATACATCTGGCCTGCTGCTGGCCATGCAGTACTTCTCCTATCAGTATCAATGGCCCCCAACCAGCCTCATTCTCCTGGCTGCCTGATCTTCTCACTCAGCCTTGGTCTGGATATTTCGTACTGTACAAGAATTCTGCGGTAGTGCCATGGTCAGGGATTTAGGGCATAGGGTCCAGCATTCACAGCATGTCGTGGTCAGGGATTTTGGGCATAGGCTCTATAGGGTCCAGCATTCACAGCATGTCATGGTCAGGGATTTAGGGCATAGGCTCTATAGGGTCCAGCATTCACAGCATTTCAAGGCTCTATAGGGTCCAGCATTCACAGCATGTCAGGGCTCTATAGGGTCCAGCATTCACAGCATGTCAGGGCTCTATAGGGTCCAACATTCACAGCATTTCAGGGCTCTATAGGGTCCAGCATTCACAGCATTTCAGGGCTCTATAGGGTCCAGCATTCACAGCATTTCAGGGCTCTATAGGGTCCAGCATTCACAGCATGTCAGGGCTCTATAGGGTCCAGCATTCACAGCATGTCAGGGCTCTATAGGGTCCAGCATTCACAGCATGTCAGGGCTCTATAGGGTCCAACATTCACAGCATTTCAGGGCTCTATAGGGTCCAGCATTCACAGCATTTCAGGGCTCTATAGGGTCCAGCATTCACAGCATTTCAGGGCTCTATAGGGTCCAGCATTCACAGCATGTCAGGGCTCTATAGGGTCCAGCATTCACAGCATGTCAGGGCTCTATAGGGTCCAGCATTCACAGCATGTCAGGGCTCTATAGGGTCCAGCATTCACAGCATGTCAGGGCTCTATAGGGTCCAGCATTAACAGCATGTCAGGGCTCTATAGGGTCCAGCATTCACAGCATGTCAGGGCTCTATAGGGTCCAGCATTCACAGCATGTCAGGGCTCTATAGGGTCCAGCATTAACAGCATGCCAGGGCTCTATAGGGTCCAGCATTCACAGCATGTCAGGGCTCTATAGGGTCCAGCATTCACAGCATGTCAGGGCTCTATAGGGTCCAGCATTCACAGCATGTCAGGGCTCTATAGGGTCCAGCATTAACAGCATGCCAGGGCTCTATAGGGTCCAGCATTCACAGCATTTCAGGGCTCTATAGGGTCCAGCATTCACAGCATGTCAGGGCTCTATAGGGTCCAGCATTCACAGCATGTCAGGGCTCTATAGGGTCCAGCATTCACAGCATGTCAGGGCTCTATAGGGTCCAGCATTCACAGCATGTCAGGGCTCTATAGGGTCCAGCATTAACAGCATGTCAGGGCTCTATAGGGTCCAGCATTCACAGCATGTCAGGGCTCTATAGGGTCCAGCATTCACAGCATGTCAGGGCTCTATAGGGTCCAGCATTAACAGCATGCCAGGGCTCTATAGGGTCCAGCATTCACAGCATGTCAGGGCTCTATAGGGTCCAGCATTCACAGCATGTCAGGGCTCTATAGGGTCCAGCATTCACAGCATGTCAGGGCTCTATAGGGTCCAGCATTAACAGCATGCCAGGGCTCTATAGGGTCCAGCATTCACAGCATGCCAGGGCTCTATAGGGTCCAGCATTAACAGCATGCCAGGGCTCTATAGGGTCCAGCATTCACAGCATGTCAGGGCTCTATAGGGTCCAGCATTCACAGCATGTCAGGGCTCTATAGGGTCCAGCATTCACAGCATGTCAGGGCTCTATAGGGTCCAGCATTAACAGCATGTCAGGGCTCTATAGGGTCCAGCATTCACAGCATGTCAGGGCTGAGAAGAAGCTGATCTTGGGGGTCTGGGGTCGTCACCCTGGCCCGTGTACCTGTGGAGCAGGTTGAGAGAGAGACCATATAAGCTTTGAGTATAAGTATTGGCTATTTCCCCATATATAAGCCCACAATGGGGGTTGGATTTTTGTGCTAATTCGCTTATTTCCATCGAAATAAGTAGTAAAGTGTGCCGCTTGGGATACTATTTACATTATGATTTTTTTGAGCAATGGAAATAAGCAAATTAGCACAACACCCCAATGCCCTATTCAATTCAATTCAATTCAATTCAATTCATTGGGGGTTTATGGTAGGGGAAATAGCCAATAATGCGCTTTTGCAGAAAATAACACCTGGACCTCTTTGGTGGGGACGTAACAACTACAAAGAAAAGTAAGAAAGCCTTCTAGCATGGCATTCTCCTTTAAACCATCATTGGTAAACAGTTAAAGGTATATTCAGTGATTTCACTTAATTCAAATATCACTTATTTTTTTGTTTTGTTGTGATAATCCTCCCTACTATAGAGTGTGCTGGCCATATAAGGAGTTCCTCCCTGTCCCCAGTTAACCCCTGGGGGTCAAAAAACCTTAGGTTTTGTTTTTGACTCTCTATCCTGATTGGACGAAAGGCTGGGTCCCACAGCCAAAAACGAAACCTAAGGTTTTTTGAGTGAAATCACTGAATATACCTTTAAGAAGAATGATTTGGTGCTGTGACACCCCAAACAAAACATTGTGTCTGTATATATTTATTCTATTTATGTATATGCACACATACAGCACTTAATGCACCTGTTTGTTTTTTGTTTGTTTTTCAACCTCCAGTCCCCCCCTCTCGCACAGCGCACACACACACACACACACACACACACACACACACACACACACACACACGTTAATGCTTAGCATAGGTAGCTAACTCAGGTTTGTGTGCAATTCAGGTAACACTTTGTGCACACAGCACTTCAAGCACCTTTGTTTGATTATTTCACCCCCCCCCCCCTTATCTATCTATCTATCTATCTATCTATCACACACACACACACACACACACACACGAAGGCACGCACCCATGTAGCCCTCCAAGCAGAACCCAAATGCTACTGAAGTTTCTGACATTTGTTCGACCCAGTGCATTGGGTCCTGTTCCACGTCGTCCATGCCACCTGATTAAAACATTTACTGGCTCATGTTTACATGTTAAAACGCCTCCCCGCGCTCTTTGACGATATTCTTCAGTATGAGGCTTTCTGAATATGTAAAGTATAAGTACACATACATATCTTTGCGAATATCTCCTGTGGCGCGGAAGCCGTTAAGTATTTTTAATATATGTTTGCCCGATTTGGAAGCTTGGATTCTTCTTTTCCTTCCTTGTTTATTGACACCTCATTGTAGGCCTACCGCCTATCTGGCTAGCTAGTGGCGCTATAGCTATGACACAGCAGATCAGAGGCAGGGACGTAGCCTCACAAGCCAACCGCACACCGGGAGGCGGTACAATAAACGGTAAACAAACAAGAAGAAATAAAGCGACCAAATCGGTCAAACAAAGATTAAAAATACTTAACGGCTTCCGCGCCACAGGAGATATTCGCAGATGGATGTATAGCTACTTAAAGTTACCGATTTCAGAATAACTCAAGGAAAATAATGGCGTCACATGCCGCGGGTCCTATTTTAGAGAGAATCTCCACATCCGCATTTAGGAATTTCCATACGAAAATACAGTAGTGAGCAGGGACCCAACGTAAAACTCAACAAAATATCAAAAAAGTTTTACGTAGGGTCCCGAAAGGGGCTAGCACCCATGCACGTTAATGCTCACTTAGCATAGGTAGCTAACTCACCTGCAGAATGAAAACAAATCCACCGGTTTGTTGTTATGAAGATAACTTCTCTTTCAAACTGTCACACACTTGTGACTGAGCAGTTTTCACTTCCTAACACGCCAGACTACTCCACTTCATGGAGTGCAAAGTTACATTATAAGTTGTTTATATTTTTCACTCTGTTTACTATAGCAAACATAAGTTTGCAGCCCGTGTGGGTGTGTGTCTTTGAATTGAATTGAATTGAATTGTGTGTGTGTGTGTGTGTGTGTGTGTGTGTGTGTGTGTGTGTGGAGGGGGAGGGGGCGTGGCTACCGGAGGGTTTTAAAGAGCGCGCTTGAAGCCTGGTTAGGGAGTGTCTGCCAATTCACTGGAGCGTCTACTTCAGCCATGTCAAACATACGGCCCGCGAGATGATTTAATCCGGCCCCCCACTTGTAGAGCATAAATGTACGAGTCTGTCCAAAAGTCTCTAGCACATTCCTGTCAAAAGTTATGATTTATTTTAAAGAAATATAAACCAAATGCTCAATCCCAGTTATGAGCTTCCCTCCCTAACTAATCTGATTGCTGTCAGCTGTGCTCCTCTCTCTGCTGCTGCGCGTCGAAGAGTAGCCTACTATACTTCTCCAGTACAACTTACAAGGGTCTATAACCGAGGGACCATTCAGATAACAGAGCTCTGACAAAGAAATGATCATATATCCCACCACTGCAGATTATACATATTATTTAATGATGCACTCCCCTCCCACGTCAAATTGGCCCCCTCCATCGAGACCTTTAAATCCCGCCTGAAGACCCACCTCTTTACCTTGGCTTTTAACCCCGCTTGAGTTCCTTTGGTCCTTGTATATGTTTCGTCTCACTGTGATGCTGTTGTTTTTCTGTTGTTTTCTGTAATGTGTCTCAGTTGTTGTCACTGTTTGTACTTTGTTTTTCTCGCTGTTGTTTTTCTGTGTGGTAGCTTTAGTGCACTTGTTTTTATTTTATTTTATTCTCCTGTACAGCACTTTGTTAACTCTGAGTTTTAAAACGTGCTATATAAATAAAGTGGATTGGATTGGATTGGATGTTATGAAAATAACTTCTCAGAAACTGGTCCCTGATATTCAGGAAGCAGCAAGTGAAAACAAAACAGAGGTGAAATGTCATGGTTTTCATTTATTTCCCCCCACCCTTTGGCTATTTAAAAACAATAAGTAATAACAATTAAGATTTTTAAAATAAATATTTTTTTGAAGTATTAGTTATTCACTCATATTTGTTTTAATGTTTCATTGTTCATCACTTCAATAAAAAAGCAGGCCTGCATAAAACCAAGGGTTGTGCCATTGTGTAGCCATTTACAAATTTCTGCTGAGACAGTATTTGAAATTTAAATATTCTATTTTCAAATGGTTTATTGGTGCTCCATAAATAAAAATAGCATCTCTCATAGCAAATGGCTTCTAGTCTACAGGTATAATATCAATAATACTACCAATTCACTGGAGCGTCTACTTTCTAGGGCAGTATTTTTCAACCCGGCCTTTTCATGTCAAGGACCCCCAAATTAACCCTAATTAGCCCGCAGAACCCATTTGAAAAGATATGACAGGGACCCCCGTATAAGAGAAGATTTTTTTTACAGCTCTAGCAGTGATTCTCAACCCGTTTAATTTCAAGGTCCTCCAGTCTGACATGCATATGAGTCTACCGACCACCATTTCATGGCATTTCTATCTCTGGGACACAATTTGTATTGTAAAATCAATGTTAATTTAACTCTGAGAGTGTACAAATGGAACCAAAAATGTACCTAACTGGTCCATTTGGTTCTATTTGTACATGGAACCCCCCCTGGGTGTTCCAGATGGTCCCAGAGGTCTGTCCCCTCCTGTATAAACCACCTTCGGAGGCCTGGCCTATTCGATGTGGGATCTGAGACGAGGGCGTGGCTGCACGCTACTGAGCTGGACATCTGATGACGACACACGGAAGAAGAATAAATTATATTAAAAAGGTTGAAACCCACTTCGCTTTAGAGAGAGAGAGAGAGAGAGAGAGATATCAAGTGTTGGGGAGAAAAAGACAGTCCAGAGGATCTCTCAATAAAAATACTGCAACACATGGAACGTGTGTGTGTGTGTGTGTGTGTGTGTGTGTGTGTGTGTGTGTGTGTGTGTGTGTGTGTGTGTGTGTGTGTGTGTGTGTGTGTGTGTGTGTGTGTGTGTGTGTGTGTGTGTGTGTGTGTGTGTGTTAGTTGTATAGCAGGACAGCTGTGGCTTGACCAGACAGACAGATGATTATTAAAATGAATATGATAATGAACCCATCACATACATAATGACCCACATCTCATACACACACATGCGCACGCACGCACGCTCGCACACACACACACACACACACACACACACACACACACACACACACACACACAGGACATCATTATTTTAGTGAGTGCAATCTTCCCCATTTCCTGCCCATTTTTAGCCTAAACACCAGTGTGTGTCACCAGTGTGTCCACACCAAAGTGTGTGTATACAAAGCAGTATGCATGCCCACACTACTGTATGGATGTGAGGCATCTCAGAAGCCTGGAGGCCTTTCATGTTAGATGTCTCCAGAAGATCTGTGGCATCACCTGGAAGGACAGAGTGCCGGAACGTGCAGGCAGCAGCAGCATGGAGTCTATCCTGAACCAACATCAACTCAGGTGGCTGGGTCATGTCATGTATGCCCAGCCATAGACTCCCTCACAAAGTCCTCTATACTGCCAGTTAAACCTTGGTCAACGCAGTGCCGGTGGGCAGAAGAGGCGGTTCAAAGACCAAATTAAGACCACACTGAAGAGAGGCCAGATCAACCCCTCTTCACTGGAGGAACTCGCTTCCTGTCGCGACCTCTGGCGTTCTCGCTCTGCACAGGGAGTGCAGTATATGGAAAGCCAGCGCACACAACACCGTGCAAAGAGGCATGCCCGCAAAGCCACCCCTGTTCCTCCCAGTACCGCTTTTATATGCCCAGTCTGCAACCGTGACTGTGGAGCCAGGATCGGACTATACAGCCACGGTGTGTGTGTGTGTGTGTGTGCGTGCGTGCGTGAAATGTGATTTATTTTCTAGTTATACATCGGTGACATGCACCGGAAATTGCTGATCTACACGTTGTGAGCTTGTAGATTGGTTGTTTTCATTGTGTGATATGATGTGCATCGCAATATAAATCAGGCATACTGTAAGACTCGGGACCCTGATGGCATCAAAGATAGTAGATCGTAGAACTCACAGTGGAAATCAAGACTAGTGTGGATGAGAGCTGTTAAGCAGAGTTGTGACTCTGTGCGTGCACGCACGCGCGTGTGTGTGTTCGTGTGCGCACGCGTGTGTGTGTGGTCGTGTGCGTGCATGTATGTGAGTGAGTGAGTGCATGAGTGAGAGAGAAAGGTAGGTCTTTTGCAGTATTAGTGCCAGCAGATTCTAGGCAATTCTTTCACAACGACATTACACGGGATGATCTGTGCGTGCATGCGTGCGTGCGTGTGTGTGTTTAGAGAGGTTCATTGTGCCCTGGCAATGTCTGGTTATCACCACTGTTAATGAAAGGGCTTTTGTTGGTTTGCAGTTATTATAAAACAACCTTCGATATCTTCAGGGGAAATATCTCTCCAAAGGCGCTGTAAGTCCGTACAATACACAAGGTTTGGTTAGCTTGGCTCACCAAAAGTACAGTATCTTTTGAAAAGACATGTTCCGGGTGAGACAACACCTAACTGTGCATAACAGCACTTAAGTTCTGACCACAAAATGATAGGCTATACTCTCAGTTTAAGTAACCGAACACAGTACCATGGGAGGAGATGGTGGTCATAAAAAAGCAATAGTTATATAATGTTAGCTATCCTGAGAGAAAGTGTGGAAACCCACTGGCTTAGAATACTGAGAATACATTACAGTACCAAGTAGCTCTGTGTCATTTATTGTCAGGCATTGCCATTAATTAGCTCATCTTCGGAATTTATAGTCATGGGGGATTTATAGTCCTTAGGTGGGCAAAACACACGTATGGAATTAACCACATGAACCCTATAGTGTCTATATTATGGCGGCAAACATTCAATAAAAATGTGCAGATCTGCAAACTCACTCTGCAATATTTTGGCAAAAATATTTATAGTAGAGCAGGGCTACTCAACAACAGCTGTCACCAAGGGCCTTAACCTAATTTAGTTTTGTTGTTTCAAGCCACATGGATTAGGGCATGAGTTACACAACTAGTCTGAAGTGAAGGAAACGCTCACAAAACAGAC